>NC_079211.1:66574127-66940794 GCF_029633865.1 Lampris incognitus | reverse complement strand
TTGTATGCTAAGCTGTCGAGACTCCGCATGGGTGACAACGAAACGGTCAACGATTACCTTATAAGGGCAGAGGACGCTATTTCAGCTTTAAGGGACGCGGGAGAAGCCATGAGTGAGGGACTGTGCATAGCCATGATCCTAGAAGGGCTCCCTGACTTTCTCAAGCCGCTTGTAGTTCATGTGACGCAGAATGAAGACAGCGTAACCTTCACAGATTTCAAGAGAAGGCTGAGAAACTACGAAGAGGCTGAAAGAAGGAGCGCAGCTGACAGCACGGACAACGTGATGAAGACGGCGACATGACAAGGCCGTGGCCTTCTACCAAAAGTCCAGAGAATAACAGAAGGGAAGAAACAAAGAGCGTCACATGTTACAGGTGCGGAAGAAAAGGACACAAAGCGAAGGGCTGCAAAGCAAAAGTGTGGTGCAATTACTGCAAGAGGGACAACCACGCCGAGTCCATGTGCAGAAGAAAAGGACAAGACGATGCCAGAAAAGTGTTCGACGAGGATGAGGAGGTCGACGACCAGGACCACGTCTTTAAAGCAATGTGTCGCAAAGAGGAGAGAAACGACATCCCACAACGGAAGCCCCCGAGCAAGGTGAAGATGAAAGGCCTCATGGTGGACGGCAGCGCAACGTCGCACATTATTAACGACATAAAGAAGTTCATCAGCTTCGACAGCTCATTCAAGCCGGGCAGCCATTCGGTCGAGTTAGCTGATGGAACAAAATGCAGCGGGATGGCCCAATGCAGAGGAACGGCGTTGATCTACCTAGGAGGCAGCGAGGGGAAACAACACAGAGCACAGCTGCGAGACGACGCTCTGTACATGCCGTCTTACCCCTCTGACATCTTTTCTGTTGCCAGGGGTACAAATGGAGGAGCGACGATCACATTCAGAAAGGGGGACAGCTACATGGTCACCAAAAACGGTAACACTTTCAACATATATGAAAATGGTAACCTGTACTACTTACCTTTGATGAAAATTCAGACCATTGTAAAGCATGTTATGATGTACAAACATGTGATGAATTGGATATATGTAGTGTTCAGGCAAAGGTCCAGTAGTTGGCAAATCTGGTCTGGGCTGAGGTTGGTCCTATTGCGGAGGGTGTCATCCCGTAGCAAACATTGCCTCACAGTTTCCAAAGCCTCCATGGTTGGGATGCAGGTGAATAACGAGGTCACGTCGTAGGATACCATGCTTTCATCTGGTTCCAGTTTTCGCCTTGGACCTTGTCCACGAAGTCAATGGAGTTTTGGATATGGTGAGGTGTTTCGCCCACTAAAGGGGTCAATATGTTAGCTATATGTTTGGCAATGTTGTACGTGACCGAGTTTATGCTGCTGACGATGGGCCTGAGGGGGGTTTCATCTTTAAGGATCTTAGGGAGTCCATATATGCATGGAATGTTATCTTGTGGGTAGAGACGGTGGTATTGTATCCATTCAATGGTTCCTCCCTTCTGTAGTTTCTTAAGGTACTCTATTATTATCCTCTTGTAACCACTAGTTGGATCGCGTCTCAGAGGTTCATAGGTGTCGGTGTCGCTGAGTAATGACATGATCTTGGCGTGGTAGTCTGTTGTGTTGAGGATAACCGTGCATCTCCCCTTATCTGCTGGAAGGATAGTGATGTTTTCATCCTTGCTCAGGGCTGTCACCGCTTTCCTTTCCTCCATGGTTAGGTTGGAAGGAGGGGGTTTTGCATTGGACAGAGCTGCTGATACCTTTAACCTAAGCGCTGACCTATACATAGGAGAAACCAAACAACTACTACACAAACGGATGGCCCAACATAGAAGGCCAAACTCCTCAGGACAATACTCAGCAGTCTATCTACACCTAAGGAGAAGACACACTCCTTCGAGCACAGCAACGTACACATTTTGGACAGAGAAGATAAATGGTTTGAAAGAGGGGTGAAGGAAGCCATCTATGCGAAACTGGAAAAACCATCCATCAACAGAGGAGGAGGTTTGCGACACCACCTATCTCCCACTTACAATGCCGTCCTTTCATCTCTACCCAGGAGACTCAAGAAGCCTAGCCTCCAAGAACAACAATCCCTCACTAACGGCTCCAACGACTCTCGTGACCACTGAACAATGAAGTCGAAGCTAACACCCCCAACGACCGTCGCTTCTAAACAAATGCAAATCAATAGCTCCGATGGCGACGAGCGCGGCTGGACATCGGAGCACAGGAGAACCACGCATATCAATAGCTCCGATAACGACGGGCGCGGCCAAACAACGGTACACAAAAGAGCCACTCATATCTATGGCTCTGTTAGCGACGGGCGTTGGTAAACATCGGGAAACAAAGAGCCATGGACATCTATAGCTCTGACAACGACTCCTAGAGAATAAATGCTGAGTCTCATCATCAGCCAGTCAGACTGGCTTGGTCTAGTCAGAAAGGCATGAACTGAGGAAGCCTCTTGGATGAGAGGTGAAACGTCTTCACGGATATATGCCAAGTCCAGTTGCACTTGATTCAACTCCTTTGGACATTTAGCTGTTGTCTTCAGAAGTGTGATGTCGTTATTTTCACAATATTCTTGGAATAGCTTAGACTTGAACTGTGGACCATTATCTGATTTACAGGTGACTGGTAAGCCGTGACGGCTAAATATTGACTCTAGGCTATCAATAACCTCTGTTGTTGTAGATGTCAAGACATCATACTCGTAATAACGACTATACTACCACAAGAATGGAATGGTTGGATGGCAGGGGTCCCAGCAAGTCTACGGTCACATCCTGCTAAGGCCCATCTGGAAGGGGTGTGGGTCTCAGTGGTTCTGGTGGGTCGGGTCTGGCTACTATGTGGCAACCGTGGCAGGCTTTGCAGTGTTCTTTAGCTGCTCGATCATCCCCGGCCACCAAATCTTGGTCCTCAGGTGCTGTTTTGTCCCCACTATCCCGATATGTCCCTCATGTGCTAAAGCCAGTGCTCATGCGTGTAGGACGTGGGGTAACACAATGTGTACGTGTCCCACGGAGGACCAAATATCCCACTATGCACAGTTCATTCGCTATGGCTGCATATGCTTTGCAGTTCTCCCATTTGTGATTGCCTTTCGTACCTCGATCAGCTCTGGGTCGGCCACAGAGACCTCCTCCTCCTCTCTGTTCATGAGTGTCTTTGGCGTGGCGCTGACAGTGACAAACCTCACGTACTCGTCCGAGCTGTGATTGTGTCTCTCACGTTGTGCTGTCTCACCCAGCAATCGTGACAGTGGGTCTGCGATATTTTGCTTTATTTTGGCCTCTATTGCCCCCCTGAGGCTGAATGGTATGTGCTCAAGAGGCTGGGCGACAGGCTTCACGTCTGGGTTGATGTGTAAGCTAACCTGCTTGGAGTTCAGTTTCTAACCCCTTGGAATAGCTTTGGATACTGCTGTTCAAGTGACGGTTTTATGTTCAATACAGCTGCAACATCGACTCCTGTTTTCAAAACTCCCAGTCTCATGGCTGTCTCCTGTCCTAGCAAAACCTCTCCCATGCCGTTAACCACAATGAACTCTGCCTGCTCAGTTTTATTTCCGACTGCAATCTCACACGAGAATACACCTTTAACAGATAGTGGTTGGCTAGCACCATAAGAGAACAGCTTCTTCTCTGTCTTGGGAATGTATGAATGACACTTAATACATTGTGATTTTAGTCTCTCCCATGTGTTTTCACCCATCACATTACTGGTCGCCCCTGAATCAACTAACATCTGCAGTTTTACTCTCCCACAGAAAAGGTACGTCTCTCAGCTGTGTTATTCTCTTTAACAACGAATGCGTAGTCACCTTGTTCCTCAGCATTACTCACACGTTGTTTTGCACCTTAAGGCTTGGTGCGACATCCTGCTGAAAAGTGGTCCTTTCCGTTGCACTTATGACACGTCTGTCCGCGTGCGGGGCATTTCGGGTCCCTGCCCAGGTGGTCTGTATGTCCACATCTGTAACACTTTGAAGTATACCGGGACCGTGTACCACACACCCAGAAAAGCAACCTGGCGTATGCTGTACAATGCAATGAGGATTGCACATAGGAGAAACCAAACAACCACCACACAAACGGATGGCCCAACACAGAAGGCCAAACTCCTCGGGACAAGACTCAGCAGTCTATCTACACCTAAAGGAGAAGACACACTCCTTCGAGGAGTGGGTAGAGATGAAAGGACGGCATTGTAAGTGGGAGATAGGTGGTGTCGCAGACCTCCTCCTCTGTTAAGGGATGTTTTTTCCAGTTTCACATAGATGGCTTCCTTCACCCCTCTTTCAAACCATCTATCTTCCCTGTCCAAAATGTGTCAGAGCCATTGACATCAATAGCTCTGATAACGACTCCAAAGAGGCTAAATATCTGAGTCTCATCACCAGCCAGTCAGACTAGCTTGGTCTAGTCAGAAAGGCACGAACTGAGGAAGCCTCTTGGATGAGGAAGAAACGTCTTCACGGATATATACCAAGTCCAGTTGCACTTGATTCAACTCCTTTGGATAACCACGACCTGGATGAATGAGAACATTCACAGACAGGTCTCACCAGTGTTTTGAGATAACTTGTGAAAAGTTCGCCGAGCAAATGCTGCATTAACTTGGGGTACAAAGTACTGACTCAAAGCGCGGACCGCCGCCGCATAATCTGTCACCTCCCCTGTGGTGGCTAACGTTGAGAAGATGTCTTGTACATCTGGTCGGGCAAGGTGTAAGAGCAGAGCCCTTCTTCTCTGCTTTATGGTGCCCTTAGCGTCGTTAGTTAAAATGAGCCCTTTGCCATCAGCATAGAGTTCGAACGACGTCAACCATCTTGTCCGTCTCGGACCAAGCGTGGCTGGTTCGCCAAAGCATGCGAAGTTCTGAATCCCGGATTTCTCCATGTTAACAGTTCAAACCTAATCACCTCCAGTTAAAGCGAACATGGTCGCTATATCCTCGTCGCCTTTGTTATGTTTACGTCTTAATACTTGAAATTAGACCATCACAATATTCACTGAATCAAATCAAAACAAACGACAAACGCATACTCGCATTTCAACACTTTAATGAGTTAATTCTCTTGTTACCACATTTCCGGGTATGACATCACTCCTTACGGGTACCCACAGGTGTCAAATCCAAACGCAATACATGACAACAACCAGTTGCCTTTGTAGTCACGCAGAACAGAATACAGAGCCCGGGAGCGCCCCCAGTGGAAGCGGGAACGTCCGACTGACGTCTGAGGCGTCCTCGTACAGATAGGACGACCCGGGTCCTCTGGTCTCGAGCAGCGATTGTTGTGGTTTATACTGATGAGGAGACTGGCGGGTAGTCCTTTTTATGAACTTTATTCAGGAACAAAGAACAACAACTGTACACGCGTATCCTAACCGACTTCAGTTCTGCTTACGTACAGCCGCCTGAGAGCACGACTACTGGACTCTCGTCGTATTACCTATAGTATAGGCTCACCACCGTATTACTCCGTGTATATGTTCAAACCCATATACTACATCCCCCTTTTTCCACAGAACAAAAAACAAAACAATCACATTATAGACTTGTTTGTTCCACTATTTATCAGTTTGAACTTAATGCATTAAGAAACAAATGCCTTTGTTCGTCTTTTCTTAAACTTCAAAATGGAGATATAACACTGTCCACAAGACCACTATGAACTGTTTAAAGGTCTGGCTTTGAATGTTTACTATATCTATTCTTGACATCAGTTCAGTGTTACATTCTTCATACATTCATTGTTCATACTAGACATTCATTACATTTTCTTTTTTTTCTCTTCTTCTTAAGAACTCTGTACACTCTTTGTACCCAGTCTTTGTACACTGTCACCGGGGTCAGAGATTTCTAGCACATGACCCTCCGTAGGAGCATAAGTTTTACTGTTTGCCCATTTGAAAATCACTGAATTTGGTAGGCTGCTTTACCAGCCTGCCACTTCTGGTGTGTTGGACCTGTGCGTCTGAACAGTTGACTGGTTGTTCCACATTTCTTGTCGCGTCATCATGTACATGTGGTTCCGCAGGCTCGCTTGGAGGTGGCTGCTCAGTGACACTGACATTACCGTCCTCTATTTCAGTATGTGTGTCATTCCGAATTGTTCTCAAGTGCATCCTATTCCTCCTGTACCTTTGTCCTGCAGCTGTCACAACATTATACGACCTCAGCTCCTGTCTCTTCTGTTCTACCAGGGCAGGTTTCCAGCCTTGTGGAGTCTCTATACTGACAGCCATTCCTGGTTCGAGCACAGAGAGAGGTATTGCATGTTGGTTGTAGTACTCTCCTTGTCTTTGTTGCAGGTTAAGTAGCCTCTGCTTGACTCTTGTCGGATGCCTCAGTTTGAGCACAGCACGGGCTACGGGCAATGTGCTTCTTAGGACCCAACTCATCAGCATTTCTGCAGGAGAGAGACCAAGTCCAGTCACAGGAGTGTTCCTTAACGTCAACAGAGCCAGGTGGGGGTCTGTCTTAGTCTGCTCCGCCTTCTTTAGCATGAATTAATGGTCTTTATTGTGCGTTCTGCCATCCCATTAGACTGTGGATAGCCTGGGCTTGAGAATGTCCATGTTATGCCCCAGTCACTTGCAAACTGACTCATCTCAGCACTAGCAAATGGCATGTTGTCACTCACCACTTCCTTCGGAACACCATGTCTGGAAAACACAGCCTTCAGCTTTGCTATTACTGTGCTTGCTGTTTTGCCACCTCAGGATATTTTGAGAAATAATCTACTGTGAGGAGGAAAGATTTGCCTTGTATCTCAAACATGTCCACACCTACTTTGTACCATGGGAGCTCTGGCAGCTCATGGCATTTTAGTGGCTCCTTTTGATTCTTTGGTAGGTGTTGTTGACAGGTGGGGCAGTTCCCAACCATTTGCTCCATATCAGCCGATATGCCTGGCCAATATAGATACTTGCGTGCCTGTTCCTTGGTCTGTTGTAATCCTTGGTGGACTATGTGCAGTCTCTGTAGCATGTCTGATCTCAACTTTTTAGGGATAATGAATCTGTCTCCTGTCATCAGGACCCCCCCCCCCCTTTACTGTGATTGTGTCTCTGATTGGCCAATAGACTTTAAGCTCAGCATCTGTCTGTTTTTTGTGCTTTGGCCACCCTCTCTGGTGAATGTCTAGTAGCTTTTGCGAGGTCTGGTCCTCCTCAGTTGCCATCTTAAGTCTCGTGCATCTCTCCTCCCAAAGCCTCAGTTGCTTCCATGGCATAGACCACCTTTTCATCTGTAGTCATGGACTCTTCTTGTGTTTCCACAGCACCAATCGCTCTGGATAAAGTGTCTGCTATTAGCATTTCCTTTCCAGGTGTGTACTTGATGTGGAGATCGTAACGCCGAAGCTGTAGCAGCATTCGTTGTAGTCTGGCAGGTGCCTGTCCTAATGGCTTTGTGAATATAGCCTCCAGAGGCTTGTGGTCTGATTGCACCACCACATGTGCACCAAACACGTATTGGTGGAATTTTCGTGTCGCAAACACGACCGCAAGCAATTCTTTTTCAATTGGCGCATAGTAGCGCTCGGCCTGTGTTAGGGCTCTGGATGCCTATGCCACTGGCTGTCCTTGCTGCAGCAGGCATGCACCTAGCCCATCTTTTGTGATGCATCAGCTTGGAGGACTATCTGCTGTTTTGGGTCGAAGAGTTTCAGCACTGCAGCCTCAGTTATTGCTGTCTTGATTTTGTTTAGGGAAGCATCATGTTCATGTGACCACAGCCACTGCATATCTTCCCTCAGTAGCTGCCGTAAAGGTGCTGTCACTGCTGCTTCATTAGGTATGTATTGGGACAGGTACTTAGTCATACCTAGTAGCCTTTGTAGACCCTTTCTATCTTTTGGTGCTGGCATGTGTACAATAGAATTCACCTTGTCACTGTCTGGCCGTACTCCCTCAGGGTTTATCACGTGTCCCATGTACTTCACCTCCGTCACTTTGTACTGCACTTTGTCTGCATTGAACTTGACATTCATCTCTTCGGCTCTCTGTATTACCTTGTGCAGTATCTCAGCATGTTCCATCTCATCAGCTGCAGCGATGATCATATCGTCGGCTATCACCTGTACACCATCAACGTCACCAAATGTTCCACTGTTCTTCTGTTGGAAGACTTCGCTGGCTGATTTTATACCGAATGGGAGATGATTGAACCTGTAACACCCCCATGGCGTGTTGAAGGTGAATAACAGTGACGGTGCTCTGTCCAACTTAATTTGCCAGTATCCGTCTTTTTCATCGAGTATTGTAAATATTCTCTTGCCAGACAGTCTGCTTTGGACTTCTGTAGGTGTCGGCATGGAGTAGTGCTGTCGTCTGATGGCTTTGTTCAGCTCTCGAAGATCAAGGCAAAGTCTGAGTGAGCCATTTTTCTTTTCAGTTATTACCAAGCTGTTCACTCACTGTGTCGGTTCTGTTACAGGAGTGATGACATCAGCTTTTTCCAGCTGACTCAGTGTCTTTTTCAGTTTGTCCATGATGGCAAACGGGGTTTTTCTGCAGCCATGGATCACGGGATCACTTCTGGGTCAGTGTGAATATGATGCTCACCAGGGAACTCCCCAAGCCCCTTGAACATCTCTGGATACTGCTTCACCAACTCTTCTTTGGTTGCAGGTGAGCTCTCCTTGATTTCATCAACACGTCTGACCAAGTTCAAACTCCTCACATGCTGCTCTTCCAAGAATTGGAGATGCTGACTGCTTAATGACATAGAACTGGAGCTTGGACTCTGCTCACTCAGTACTGCATTTCAGGTATAGGTGCTACCGGCTGGCTTTATCTGGTTACCTCCATAAGCTCTTAATATTGTGTTTGTGGGACTAAGGCATACTTTGCCTGGGAGTTTTCTAACCTGTCCTAGAGGGAGAACAATAGCGTCAGCACCCGTGTCTAGTTTAAAGATGATGGGCACTCCTCTAATTGACAAAGTAGCTTGCCACGGCATATCACTAGCTTTATTCAGTGCATTTACTTGGGTGCACTCCAGACTGCCCACAAATAGTGAATCCACTGTCTGCACTGCTTGCACTCCTTTCATTCTGCACATCTTGGCAAAGTGATGGCCCTTCCTACAAGCTCTGCACTTCATTCCATACGCTGGATATGCTTTTGGGCCATGTGTCTTTCCGCATCTGTTCCATACTTTTGTTTGGTTGACATATTTCTCCTTTTTATGATGAGCATTGAACGCTGTTTTGTTGACATTCGCTTTATTTTGCCTTATTGGTCTTGTTGCCTCTGTTATTGCATGCACCTAATTTTCCTTCTTTGCGCACACCATTATGCTGATTTGCTCTGTGGCTAATTATGATGCCCTGCAAGTATCAATGGCTTTAGTCAGGTCAGGTTAGTTTCTCTCAGCAGTTTCTCTTTCAGGTGCTTATCTGTAACACGGAAAACGATTTTGTCTCTCAGCATGTCATTTTCGGTTATTCCGAACTCACAGTCTTTGCTCCTGTGTTTTAGCTCTGGGACAAATTTGTCAATGTGCATCGGTTCTTGCATTGCATACGTCCAAAATTGGTGCCTCTCAAATACCACGTTTTACTTTGGCGTACAGTAGTCTCTGAAAGCCTGCAATATGTGGTCCACCTGCACGTCTTCGGGCTCGGCCCTGGCTATATCAAGTGTGTTGTACACCTCGAGCGCTTCTTCGCCTAGCGTGTGCAGTAATATCGCCACTTGCACCTCCTTTTCCTTTTTCGACATTTCAGTTGCCGTCTTGTACAACCTATATCTTTGCTCCCATCTGCGCCAGTTTTCACATATGTTGCCTATTAATACTAACGGAGAAGGTGACTTAAACTGTTCCATTTAGTTTTCTCTTCCGCGTTAGCGTAACCCCAAACTCTACTGACTTTAGTGCCGTCGGACCCAACACGTTTACATTTAGTCACTGGGACTTTTCAACAAGCTCACCAGTCTCTTCTCTCGGTCTCTCGTTTTCTTCGGCGATTAAACATCAAACGCCGCCACTTCTGACACCATGTTGTGGTTTCTACTGATGAGGAGACTGGCGGGTAGTCCTTTTTATGAACTTTATTCTGCAACAAAGAACAACAACCGTGCATGCGCATCCTAACAGACTTCAGTTCCGCTTACGTACATCCGCCTGAGAGCACGCCTACTGGCCTCTCGTCGTATTACCTATAGTATAGGCTCAACACCGTATTACACCGTGTATATGTTCAAACCCATGTACTACAGATAGCGAATAGTTCTGCTACGAGCAGCCAGCTGCACTTCTATCGGTGCAGAGTCTTTCCTTCACGGCGGAATCGATGCAAAGATGGCTGATGTTGGACGTGTTCATGGTCTATTCCCGGAACGTTGTCCGACTCTTTAAAACTACAAAAACAAACAAACGAACAAACAAACGAACCGACGTTAGCTGAAAGGCTTAGCTCAGGCTACAAGACAATACACTCTCTCTCCGTGGAGCTGTGCTACCTGCTACATAGCAGGACCCCGCGCCCGCAGAAGTCCTGAACACGAGGGAGACTTCAGCTGCACGTGTTGCCTACATGCACACACGGTCCACTTTTTAACCCGCCGCCTGTAACATCGACAAACTGTAACATATAACTTTAATTTAAACGTCAAACCATCCACTATCCCAAACTCACTCATCACTTCCTGAACTTTCTTTTCCTTTCTTCCCGCTCTCCCCCAGCACCATCTCCTGGTTTTGTTTTGTTTTGTTTTTTGGTTTTTTTTTTCCCTTTTGGGTTCGTCCCTCCCCTCACGCAAACGACTGGGTAATTGAAATGTAACGTACACGGTTATAGGCTGCTGGCACGTGCGTTTGCTCTTCATGAGCATTCTGCGTTAATTAACGTGTGCATCACGTTTCTACCACATGACCCATGATACTGACCAGGTATAGAATAACTGCAGCTAACGCTGCAAACACACATGGACTGGCTATTGCTACTACTACTACTACTACTACTACTACTACTACCACTACTACTAATACTACTACTACTACTATTAATACTACTAGTACTACTACTACTACTATTACTACTACTTTCGGCTGCTCCCATTAGAGGTCGCCACAGCGGATCATCCGTTTCCATCTCTTCCTGTCCTCTGCATCTTCCTCTGTCACACCAGCCACCTGCATGTCCTCCCTCACCACATCCATAAACCTCCTCTTTGGCCTTCCTCTTCTCCTCTTCCCTGGCAGCTCCATATTCAGCATCCTTCTCCCAATATACCCAGCATCTCTCCTCCACACATGTCCAAACCATCTCAATCTTGTCTCTCTTGCTTTGTCTCCAAACCGTCCAACCTGAGCTGTCCCTCTAATATAATCGTTGCTAATCTTGTCCTTCTTCGTTACTCCCAGTGAAAATCTTATCATCTTCATCTCTGCCACCTCCAGCTCCACCTCCTGTCTTTTCATCAGTGCCACTGTCTCCAAACCATACAACATAACTGGTCTCACTACCATCTTGTAAAGCTTCCCTTTAACTCTTGCTGGTACCCTTCTGTCACAAATCACTCCTGACACTCTTCTCCACCCACTCCACCCTGCCTGCACTCTCTTCTTCACCTCTCTTTTGCACTCCCCGTTACTCTGTACAGTTGACCCCAAGTATTTAAACTCATAGGCCTTCATCACCTCTACTCCTTGCATCCTCACCATTCTGCTGTCCTCCCTCTCATTCGTGCATATGTATTCTGTCTTGCTGCTACTGACTTTAATTCCTCCTCTCTCCAGTGCATACCTCCACCTTTCCAGGCTCTCCTCCACCTGCACCCTACTCTCGCTCCAGATCACAATGTCATCTGCAAACATCATCGTCCATGGAGACTCCTGCCTGATCTCATCCATCAACCTGTCCATCACTATTGCAAACAAGAAAGGGCTCAGAGCTGATCCCTGATGTAATCCCACCTTCACCTTGAACCTATCTGTCATTCCAACCACACACCTCACCACTGTCACACTTCCCTCATACATATCCTGCACCACTCTGACATACTTCTCTGCCACTCTCAACTTCCTCATACAATACCACACCTCCTCTCTCAGCACCCTGTCGTATGCTTTCTCTAAATCCTAAAATCAATAAATTCCTTAATGTTCGACACATTAAGGTCAAGGAAGTCATCATCGCGCCACTCAACAAAGGCAGGTAGGGCACAACCGTGATCTGACTCCGAGTCCTGAAGAAGAGACAAAAGTGTGGTATAGACAGAGAATTTCACCAGGTAGCTACGCTCTTTAGAAGACCTGCAGCTGTCTGTATACAAAATAAAAAGCAGGAGGGAAATAACGCAACCCTACGGTGAGCCCCTGTTTGAGACCAGGACATTGGACATACCTCCATTAACTAAAACCTGCTGGGTTCTGTCTGTTAAAAAGATTAAAAGCAACATCCAAAGCTGACCAGTTAAATTAAAATAAGCAAGCCGCTGGATCAAAACGTCAGGTTGTATCTTCTTAAAAGACGAAGAGAAGTCAGCAAATAAGTCTCACATGAGAACTGGGTTTCTCCAGGTGCTTATATAGTTTGTCGAGGATAAAGAATTTTGCATCCTTCACATCCTTGACAGCTTGATAAGCAAACTGCAAGGGGTCTAGTTTGCCACCAACTAGGGAGACGACCTCAGCAGCAGCCACCTGCATGTCCTCTCTCCCCAGTTTGTGTTTTAGTGTTATGAGGTTAATCTCGCTAGTTGCAGCTAAGACTTCACACAGTAACCATGCTTACTTTTGCTAGCAGCTAACTATAGCTTAAGGGTTAGAGTTAATCTCTATCGATGGATCAAGAGAGGAGGACAGCACATCACTTCTGGACCCTGTAGACATCCCCGGACCTCGTGGATTGATTGATTGATTGATTGATTGATTGATTGATTGATTGATTGCTTTTTCCCTGTTTATTTCTCCTTGATTGTACTTCGCCAAACCAATTGCCCCACTCTTTCGAGCCGTCCCTGTCGCTGTTCCACCCCCTCTGCCCAACTGGGGAGGGCTGCAGACTACCACATGAATCCTCCAATACATGTGGAGTCACCCGCCGTTTCTTTTCACCTGACAGTGAGGAGTTTCACCGGGGGGATGTAGCGCGTGGGAGGATCGCGCTATTCCCCCCCTCCCCCTCACGAATAGATGCCCCGACTGGCCAGAGGAGGCGCTAGTGCAGCGACCAGGAAACATACCCACATCCAGGTTCCCACCCATAGAGATTTGGATTTCTTTTTTGGCATCGGCCTTGTGGATTATTAATTTTTGGCATCGGCCTTTTTGAATGTACCGTGGACAGAACGGTGTGATGTTTTACGTACTGTATTATGCGTGCATGCGGTTTCACTACACTAAGTTCCAATGTAACATTATATGGCAAATACTCCAACATTCTGCACCACCGTTGTGGGCCAACGTATTTCTGTTCATTTAATGTAAAGTTTGCATATTACGTTGAAGTAACAATCAAATTCAATGAAGCGAGAATTCAGGGGAAAGCCGGGAATCGAACCTGGGTTCCCTGCACCACGGATGACTGCGCTAATCAGTTAACTAAAGGGTCAGACCCGTTAGCCAAGGGCTAGCGAGTGTAGTCATTCGTCATCAATTGCTGATCATCAGATGAATCATCAGTGCCACCTCATTTGGTGATAGAAATCTGACGTATATTTAAGTGAGAATGTTCCAGATTGTTATTTAATGAACCATAACCTGGAACATTCACATCTAGAAAATTAAGGACCTGAAATCAACAGTCACACCATCGACATTATTTATCATGTAATGTTCTTGTGCACGTAAAACAACAGTGGCTCTCCTGCTGCTGTCTTTAGAAATGGTGGTTGGAGATGGAGCGAAGTGATGCATGTCTATGAATGTTCTCATTCATCCAGGTCATGGTTATCCAAAGGACTTGAATCAAGTGCAACTGGACTTGGTATATATCAATGAAGACGTTTCGCCTCTCATCCAAGAGGCTTCCTCAGTTCGTGTCTTTCTGACTAGACCAAGCTAGTCTGACTGGCTGGTGATGAGACTCAGCATTTATCCTCTTCGGAGTCATTATCAGAGCTATAGATGTCCACGGCTATTTGTGTCCCGATGTTTACCAACGCCCGTCGCTAACAGAGCCATAGATATGAGTGGCTCTCCTGTGCTCTGATGTTTGGCCGCGCCCGTCGCCATTGGAGCTATTGATTTGCATTTGTTTAGCAGCGACGGTCGTTGGGGGTGTTAGTTTCGACTTAATTGTTCAGTGGTCATGAGAGTCGTTGGAGCCGTTAGTGAGCGACTGTTGTTCTTGGAGGCTAGGCTTCTTGAGTCTCCTGGGTAGATATGAAAGGACGGCATTGTAAGTGGGAGATAGGTGGTGTCGCAGACCTCCTCCTCTGTTGAGGGATGGTTTTTCCAGTTTCGCATAGATGGCTTCCTTCACCCTTCTTTCAAACCATCTGTCTTCTCTGTCCAAAATGTGTACGTTGCTGTCCTCGAAGGAGTCTGTCTTCTCCTTTAGGTGTAGATAGACTGCTGAGTCTTGTCCTGAGGAGTTTGGCCTTCTGTGTTGGGCCATCCGTTTGTGTAGTGGTTGTTTGGTTTCTCCTATGTATAGGTCAGTGCAATCCTCATTGCATTGTACAGCATACACCAGATTACTTTTCCGGGTATGTGGTACACGGTCTTTGGGATGAACCAGTCTTTGAAAGAGTGTGTTGCTGGGTTTGAAGTATACCGGGATGCGGTGTTTGTTGAAAATTCTCCTGAGTTTTTCGGAGACCCCAGAAACATACGGGATGACTGTGCTCTTCCTTCTGTTCCTTTTCTCCTCGTCGCTCACCTGGTTGGTCTTTTTGGAACGTGTTGCAGTTTTCACAAAGGTCCAACTGGGGTAGCCGCAGGTTTGTAAAGCTCCCCTCAGGTGTTTGTGTTCTTCTCGTTGGGCCTGAGTGCTGCTGGGCACATTGTCAGCTCTGTGTTGCAAAATTCTGATGACGCTCAGTTTGTGTTCCGGAGGGTGGTGTGAGTCGTAAAGTAGATATTGGTCTGTGTGTGTAGATTTCCTGTAAACCCCAATGTGGAGGCTCCTGTCTTCCCCAATGTGGACGTCACAGTCCAAGAAGGGCAAACTGTTGTTCTTTACATCTTCCCTTGTGAACTTAATGTTATTTTCCACTGAGTTGATGTGTTTGGTAAACGCTTGCACCTCTTGTGTTTGGATTTTGACCCATGTGTCGTCCACATATCTGAACCAGTGGCTCGGAGGTGTTCCTCTGAAGGAGTTCAGGGCCCTGTGTTCTACCTCTTCCATATATAAGTTGGCCACAATGGGCGATACTGGTGAGCCCATTGCATAGCTGTGTTTCTGTCTGTAAAACTGGCCCCTGTATTGGAAATATGTAGTGTTCAGGCAAAGGTCCAGTAGTTGGCAAATCTGGTCTGGGCTGAGGTTGGTCCTAGGAGGAGAGACCAAGTCCAGTCACAGGAGTGTTCCTTAACGTCAACAGAGCCAGGTGGGGGTCTGTCTTAGTCTGCTCCGCCTTCTTTAGCATGAATTAATGGTCTTTATTGTGCGTTCTGCCATCCCATTAGACTGTGGATAGCCTGGGCTTGAGAATGTCCATGTTATGCCCCAGTCACTTGCAAACTGACTCATCTCAGCACTAGCAAATGGCATGTTGTCACTCACCACTTCCTTCGGAACACCATGTCTGGAAAACACAGCCTTCAGCTTTGCTATTACTGTGCTTGCTGTTTTGCCACCTCAGGATATTTTGAGAAATAATCTACTGTGAGGAGGAAAGATTTGCCTTGTATCTCAAACATGTCCACACCTACTTTGTACCATGGGAGCTCTGGCAGCTCATGGCATTTTAGTGGCTCCTTTTGATTCTTTGGTAGGTGTTGTTGACAGGTGGGGCAGTTCCCAACCATTTGCTCCATATCAGCCGATATGCCTGGCCAATATAGATACTTGCGTGCCTGTTCCTTGGTCTGTTGTAATCCTTGGTGGACTATGTGCAGTCTCTGTAGCATGTCTGATCTCAACTTTTTAGGGATAATGAATCTGTCTCCTGTCATCAGGACCCCCCCCCCCCCTTTACTGTGATTGTGTCTCTGATTGGCCAATAGACTTTAAGCTCAGCATCTGTCTGTTTTTTGTGCTTTGGCCACCCTCTCTGGTGAATGTCTAGTAGCTTTTGCGAGGTCTGGTCCTCCTCAGTTGCCATCTTAAGTCTCGTGCATCTCTCCTCCCAAAGCCTCAGTTGCTTCCATGGCATAGACCACCTTTTCATCTGTAGTCATGGACTCTTCTTGTGTTTCCACAGCACCAATCGCTCTGGATAAAGTGTCTGCTATTAGCATTTCCTTTCCAGGTGTGTACTTGATGTGGAGATCGTAACGCCGAAGCTGTAGCAGCATTCGTTGTAGTCTGGCAGGTGCCTGTCCTAATGGCTTTGTGAATATAGCCTCCAGAGGCTTGTGGTCTGATTGCACCACCACATGTGCACCAAACACGTATTGGTGGAATTTTCGTGTCGCAAACACGACCGCAAGCAATTCTTTTTCAATTGGCGCATAGTAGCGCTCGGCCTGTGTTAGGGCTCTGGATGCCTATGCCACTGGCTGTCCTTGCTGCAGCAGGCATGCACCTAGCCCATCTTTTGTGATGCATCAGCTTGGAGGACTATCTGCTGTTTTGGGTCGAAGAGTTTCAGCACTGCAGCCTCAGTTATTGCTGTCTTGATTTTGTTTAGGGAAGCATCATGTTCATGTGACCACAGCCACTGCATATCTTCCCTCAGTAGCTGCCGTAAAGGTGCTGTCACTGCTGCTTCATTAGGTATGTATTGGGACAGGTACTTAGTCATACCTAGTAGCCTTTGTAGACCCTTTCTATCTTTTGGTGCTGGCATGTGTACAATAGCATTCACCTTGTCACTGTCTGGCCGTACTCCCTCAGGGTTTATCACGTGTCCCATGTACTTCACCTCCGTCACTTTGTACTGCACTTTGTCTGCATTGAACTTGACATTCATCTCTTCGGCTCTCTGTATTACCTTGTGCAGTATCTCAGCATGTTCCATCTCATCAGCTGCAGCGATGATCATATCGTCGGCTATCACCTGTACACCATCAACGTCACCAAATGTTCCACTGTTCTTCTGTTGGAAGACTTCGCTGGCTGATTTTATACCGAATGGGAGATGATTGAACCTGTAACACCCCCATGGCGTGTTGAAGGTGAATAACAGTGACGGTGCTCTGTCCAACTTAATCCGCAAACATCATCGTCCATGGAGACTCCTGCCTGATCTTCTCCGTCAACCTGTCCATCACCACTGCAAACAAGAAAGGGCTCAGAGCCGATCCTTGATGTAATCCCACCTCCACCTTGAACCCATCTGTCATCCAACCACACACCTCACCACTGTCACACTGCCCTCATACATATCCTGCACCACTCCTACATCCTTCTCTGCAACTCCCGACTTCCTCATACAATACCACACCTCCTCTCTCGGCACCCTGTCGTATGCTTTCTCTAAATCTACAAAGACACAATTTAACTCTTTCTGACCTTCTCTATACTTCTCCATCAACACTCTCAAAGCAAACATCACATCTGTGGTGCTCTTTCACGGCATGAAACCATACTGCTGCTGCTGATCACCACCTCTCCTCCTCTTAACCTAGCTTCTATTACTCTTTCCCAAATCGTCATGCTGTGGCTGATCAACTTTATACCTCTGTAGTTGCTACAGTTCTGCACATCGCCCTTGTTCCCTGAAAATCGGTACCAGTATGCTTCTCCTCCACTCCTCAGGCATCCTCTCACTTTCCAAGATTGTATAAAACAATCTTGGAAAGTGAGAGGTAATTACTCGAACTTTATCTGACAATGGAAATACATTCATGTCAGGCTGAAAACAGTAATGAAATGGAATTATGAAAAACCTAATAATAATAATAATAATAATAATAATAATAATAATAATAATAATAGCATTTATTTTCCAATTTTCCCCCTTTTTCTCCCCAATTGTATCTGGCCAATTACCTCACTTTTTTTTAGCCATCATCGTCGCTGCTCCACGGGAGCCCCGACCGACCAGTGGAGGCGCTAGTGCAGCGACCAGGACAAATACCCATATCCGACTTCCCACCCGCAGACACAGCCATTCGACGCTCTACCAAATTGGGGGTAACATGGGGATTCTACCTGGCGATCCCGTGTTGGTAGGCAACGGAATAGACTGCTATGCTACCCGGACTCCTCATGATAACATTTTCAAGGGCGCGCCATCTTAATAACTTAGAAACCGCTGCTGTTAGCACAGAGTTAAATCTGAAGTTAGACACACCTGTCACTGGAGGAAGTGGCGAGCTCTGTTCAAAGTCTGACAAATGGCAAACCCCCAGGTCCCGCTGGGTACCGTAATGAACTGTTTAACTTTTCAGATAAACTAGCTCCCCTCTTTTAGGAATGTTTTATGATGCTATTTCATTAGGGTCTTTGCCTCCAACATCTCACTTTTGTTAAAATCTGGCAAGGAGCCTATAAACTGTGCCTCCTACCGTCCTAGTTTGATTTTGAACGTGGACGTTAAAATACTGGCAGAAATGCCAGCAAGCCGGTTGGATACTCTTTTTGTGGATATTATTTCAGATGACCAGACATGTTTTATGACGGGCCGCCACTCTTCTTTCTGGTGTACGTCGGCTCCTAAATGTTATTCATTCTGCATTTCCATCGGATGCCGGAGAGGTAGTTACCTCACTGGATGTAGAAAAAGCCTTTTACAGAGTGGAATGGGGATTTTTATTTTCCATCTTGAAAAAAAATGGTTTTGGGGGAAAAAAATCACGTCAATGGTCTCACAAGGAACCCACAGGGCTGCCCCCTTTTGCCTCTTTTATTTGCTATAGCCATTGAACCCCTCTCCACAGCGCTACAAGCATCCCCATTGACTAAGGGCATTTGTTGTTGAGGTGTTGAACATCGTTTGTCCTTATATGCAACGATTATATGTCACTGACCCTGCTGCCTGTGTGTCAGAAACATCAGATGCTTTCTGCAGATAGACATTACATTTCATGAAGAACGAATGTATTGCAGTTAACAACTCTGCATTGTGTCTGTGGATGTTCTCATTCATCCAGGTCATGGTTATCCAAAGGAGTTGAATCGAGTGCAACTGGACTCGGTATATATCCGTGAAGACGTTTCTTCCTCATCCAAGAGGCTTCCTCAGTTCGTGCCTTTCTGACTAGACCAAGCTAGTCTGACTGGCTGGGGATGAGACTCAGTATTTATCCTCTAGGAGTCGTTGTCAGAGCCATAGATATGCGTGGCTCTCCTGTGCTCCGATGTCCAGCCGTGCCCGTCGCCATCGGAGCTGTTAATTTGCATTTGTTTAGCAGCGACGGTCGTTGGGGGTGTTAGTTTCGACTTCATTGTTCAGTGGGAGGTAGGTGGTGTGTCTATGCGAAACTGGAAAAACCATCCCTCAACAGAGGAGGAGGTCTGCGACACCACCTATCTCCCTCTTACAATGCCGTCCTTTCATCTCTACCCAGGAGAGTTAGTCCATGGGCCAGACGATATTTCGGTACACTCAAGGTGGCAAAACTTACTTATAATTTTTGAAAGGATCCATGTCTGTAGATGATATTTTGGTATGATAACCATTCCTGAGTGGCAGCTGTATCACAGTTATCAGCTCATGAAGTTAACCACCCCCTAAAGTAAATTGCATTTTAGACGCTGGTGAATATCCTGGTTTAGCCTCATGGTCAGGACATTTTTCAATGTTCTATAATATTGTCTTTGGTATCATTTTAAAGGGGACCTTCTTAGCTTTCATTCAAACCCTATTGTGGATATTTCTCACAAATATAGAGGTCACTTGAGCTCTTCAACCCGTCAATAACACACATCTTTCTGCAATGTTCGCCTAAACTATATACTTTCTTTTAGCCCTGTGGCATCTAGGAATATCAGGGACACAAAACACAAAAACTGGAATACTCACAGGACTGTAAAGATTCATAAAATGTATAATATACCCATACTATTTCATTGTGTGAGGTGATTGTGAGCCTTAAATGAGAACTAGACCAAAGCCAGTTAGGTCACAAACTGGTCTCTCTACATTTGTTTAAATACACAATCAAAATACATGATAAAAAGGAATACCATAGTGAGGTAATGAACTATTTTAATATTTTAAACAACATTGACATTTACATATACTTAGTCAATAATACATGTAATCCCATATCATTAGTGGGTATATGTAATGGTAATGGGTAGGGTAATGGGTATATGTGAATATGGTTACATTATTGTTATCAAGCTCTGGGTAACCAAGTCCAGAATCAACATCCTGTGCATCAATAGACTACTACCACAGTAATACCATCAGAATCATCACACTGTCATTCATCAAACTGCTCGTTTCTCTCATCATCTGACTCCCTAAGTTCAAAGTCCAGTTCTGGACCATCCTGCTGTTTTTGGTTACTGCAGGTCTGTAACCTGCACATGTCTGTGCATGGAAGTCCATTTGACAGGCACATGCAGCTTGGCATTTTGCATGAATTCACACACTTGCATGTTAGCATTTCCAAGACCACATCTGGTGCAGGTGGGGAGCGCATCCAGTAAATGGCCAGCTTGCCTTCATCGTCTGTCCATCCATACTCAGTAGGGCTTGGCACCACAGGGTTAGCCTGCAGACAGCACTTAAATATTGCTGCCTGATAGTTGGCTCGTTGAACATGCATAAAGAGACAGTCTCTACATGGTGGCAGCTGGCTGGATTCAACCTCTCCCCTTTTGGTGCAGAAGAGCTGGTAACGCAGTTTGTTCACCTCAGCAGTGCTGCTATTAGCTACATACATCCGACAGGTGAACTGCTCAATTTTCTTGAACAGCTCATCACTCACATTCCATGTCTGTCCCAGTTGACTTAAAGTATCTTGGCAGGAAGTGTGCTTTCTCACTATCTTCAGGGCATTCAGCTTCCCTCGACCAGCGAATGCACTGACAGTGTCGCAGCCTGTGAAGGCATGTAAGCCAATTAGGCTGTCACAGATGCTGTCTCCAAGTGAACTTGCCAGTTTGGTGATGTCGACAAACCGTGTGCGGTTCTGAGTCCCACACTTCTGGTAGATGGGACAGGTGATGTCCTTCTGGAAGCCAAGACAAAGCACCATGACATCAGTGTCCTCAGCTGTGATGATAACTGACTTTGAGCCCGCATTTGCTGCATGCAATGCATGCAGGAGCAGACGGGTGTCAGCTTCTTCATGTGTGGAGTGCAGTTCTGCTGCTTCCTCACACCCATCTTCTGTCAACTTGTAGCAGGTTTCCTCACAGGTCATGTACAACACCTTGCCATGCAGCATAGCTCTGTATCGTGGGATTTTCCACTCTTCCACCAGAAACTTGATGAGACTGGTCTTGTTGGAGG
This sequence comes from Lampris incognitus, assembly GCF_029633865.1. NCBI lineage: Eukaryota > Metazoa > Chordata > Actinopteri > Lampriformes > Lampridae > Lampris > Lampris incognitus. The sequence goes on along the minus strand of NC_079211.1, from coordinate 66,919,320 downwards.
AACTGCACAGAAATTTTCTCCACTGCTGGACGTGGTGTCCCCCTGCAAGATTCTTGTACTGGAGAGTGATGTCTCCACCCCGGTTCAGTCGTTCAGCATCTTTGATCGAAGTCTGGTGATAGACATCAAAAACAACATCAATCCCCCCACTCTGTGCTCCCTCACAGAGGACCTGGGTCAAGGCTGACTCTGCCACCTGTGCAAAGGTTTTGTTGTTGCCATTCATTTTTTGGACCAGGCTCATCCCATCAATGATGGAAGTAGATGGGATTGGGATGTCTTCTGCAGGAGATACATTCTTTTCAAGCTCTCTGGCAAGTGCAGCCTTGTTTGTTTTTCGTAAGGACCCATCAGCATTTGCCAGTGCCCATGGTAGTGGGCCCAATGGGTAGGCAAGGACATCCTTCAGATTCACCTTCCTGCTTTCAGCCACCAGGATCATGTGACTGAAAAGGTTTCTATCTGCCTTCAGAACCACATCCTGTGCTTTCTTTCCATGAGCTTGTTTTGTGCTGACATTGGAGAATGTTTTCAGACTTTGCTTGGTCATCTTGTCGTGGAATTTCACAGGTGGTGGGTCTGCATCTAACCTTGTTTGCTGGAATGCTTGGTAGGCCTCTTCTCCTTTCTCAAGAGCTCTCAAGAGATCTATGGTCACATCAGGTGGAGCCATGTTGCCAGTGGAGAGGCTAACCAAATCAATCTCATCAGGGGACATAGGATTGAGCCAGTTATTCTCCATAAGGTCCATGAGAGACTGGACATCTGCTTCATCTCTCTTGATCCTTGGACTCTGTAGATCTGGAATGAGACCATTTGCACCTGCCTTGACCTGTCAGGTCTCTCAGCTGTCTGAGGTACATGCTTCTATACTCAGTTGTGAGATAATATTTGGTCACAGTTCCTGGCTTCAAGCTGAATCCCTTTGTCCCTCCAGCTGTTTGGGTGTCTTTGTTCACCGTTTCTTCTATAGCTTGGTCAACAGGGATTCAGCCAAAGGGATTGGTGGAGCCCATTTGGACTGAGAAGCCTCCTTCCATGAATTCTGTGTACACATCTGGGTGTGTGATGGGCAGCTCAGACATCTGGGCGTAGTAGTAGGGGAGGTAGCGTGCATAATTCATCCTGTCATAAGCAAAGCACCATGGGATCATTGCTCGAATGCTAGCCAAGTGTAGCATCCAGTCTCCCTCTCTGGATGCTCGGATGAGCCCCAACAAGATTTCAACCATGTCCAAATAGGACATCCAGAAGTTCGAGAGGCTGCCGTTTCCACCTCTAAGGAACTCACGGTAGACTTCAAATAGATCCATGATGCGTGTACAAGAGCTGTTCTCGAGGACCTCCTTCAAAGCATGTTGTGAGACTTCTTTCCCAAGGCTGTCAATGGTCTTCAGTGTCTCATTCAGGTGAACCATGTCATTCCTGTGAGTTTCTTCCAACCAGGACAGGAAACCATTCAAGATCAGTCGCATGAGAGCCTCATACAGGAGCTTGTGTAGTCGCACTGCCCTGTTGTACTTGCGGCCATCCATAACACCAGCAATTGAGCCTTCTGCAATCATGCCAGACTCAATGCAGAGGTCTTTGAGTCCAGCATCTTGGAAACGCTTTCCTATTATTGCCAGCAGTGTGCAGATGGTGTGGAATACCCCAAGCCTAACGATGATATCATGGAACTTGTCATGGTGTTTCCATGTGATCTCGACAGCCTTCGCATACAGGGCTTTGTCAAAGACAGACAACCTTCCTCAGGCCTAAGCACTGCATGATGCTCAGTGACTGGTTAAGCACCTCGTTGACAGTAGACATTTGTGTCGCTGGAGCATTGATGGTAGGCAGATAGCCTATATTGTCGGGGATGACCGTCATCTCTCCTCGAGTCAGGATGTTGAAGCCTGTCCAGCTGCTGACTGACTGTTCTTCTTGTTGTGACATGCGTGCTAGGACCCAAAGAAGGTTTTTCTCTCTGGCAAGCTTAGTATTGGCTGCAGTATCGGCATCTGACTTTTTGCTTTGCGGTGGCCCTACCCGTTGTCCAGCATTGTAAGTTGGTAACATTGGTGGGGGTCCATCAATGCTTCTCTTCTTTGTTTTGGGAACAGTGGGCATGGGTTGGACAGGAAGTGGGTTGACTGGCTTTGCTTGCACAGCAATCCCATGGACTCTGTGAGATGTTCCCTCACCACTGACAGTTTCTTCAAGACGGTCGATATTGTCTCAGGCTAAAGTTGTGAATATGCCAGGATGGATGTTAGCTGGAAGGGCAATGCCACTCCCTGATGATGAGAGTTTCTGGAGACACAGGGCAGTGTTGATCTCTTCCATCTGTGAATAGGACACACTGTGACCAAGTCGGTTGAGGATGTTTATCAACTCTACATTTCCTGTCAACGATTTGACACTGAATGGCAGAACAATGTGCTTGGAAGGCTTGGTATTTCCACATGTCACTGCATATACTATGTCATGGCCAAATGACTGCAGAAGGCACTGCACTCTCTGGGATGCATGATCAGGATCATTTGAGCCTGTGAGTAGAGAGTACAGGAAGATAATGAGCGACTCTGGAATGGTAGGACATTCTGCTTCTGGTTTGACTTCAGGCGGCCAGGTTTGAGGAACATCTTGACTTTTAATGTCTGCTCTCAATTTGATGGCTGCTTTGGCTATAACATCTTGTGCACTGACACTTTTCAGGGTCTGCAGCTCCCTTTTGAGAGACTGGTTTTCTTTGGCAAGTTCCCTCATGGAAAAGTTATCGGGATAGAGGAGGAATTTTCCTTTCTCATCAGGGAATATCTGCAAGGCTCCAGCAAACTCACTCTCCAGGTTTCGCCTTATGTGCTTCTTGGTTGATTCCTTGACTTGGGCAATGCCTTGGGAGTTCATTGAAGCTACCAGTCTAGACGAGAGATCAGTCATTGTCATCACTTGAGGATTGCCAAAAAGCTCCATCCTGATGAAGAGGAACAGCTCATTGTATGCCTTATTCACAGCAGCTTCATACTAGGCTGCAACATCATCATCTTCATTGCTGGCAACCTCTCCTTTGGAAATCTCTTCTTTGGTGTAAAGTCTATAGCATGACCTGTGGTAGTGCCCTTCAGCTGCTACAAGGTCTCTACTCACAATGGCAAGGATTCTGCTGTCCCTTTTCTTTGTGGCTGCACTCCTGATCTTTGCATCAGCTCGCAGTTCTCGACACTGCACCAATACTTCTCTCGTATTCTGTCTCTTGGAATATTTGCTGTTTTTCTGACAAAATATGCACTCTGCATCATAAGTCCTAGATGTACTTGGAGCATGTCGAGCTACTCTCTTAGATTGTTTCTCTTCAGCAGAGAGACAACTTTTCTTTTCTTTTGCAAGGAGGCCATCAAGAATTTGCTTCATAGTGAAGATACTGCGACACTTTCTGTGGTAGTAGATTGCTGGAATCTGTCCCTCAGGAATGTCTTTTGCCAGTTTCAAAACTGGTGCATGATTTCGTATCTGAGCTGCCCTGAGCAGAGTTCTCCATGAGTCGACACTTTGTAGTGAAACCAGCTTATCTGTATCATCAGAACAGTGGATAATGCACTCCACCCGTGGGCGCTTTGGTATTGGGTAAAAACTTGCTTGTTCACCAGTGGCCATATTCAGTCAGTTTTCACCCGCCACATACAAACAAATACATGTAACTTAGGTGTATGAACACTACTAAAACAAAGTTTACTTTGCTTCACCAGCGTCATATTACCATTATTTATCTTACTTAGCCACAAATAGATACATTACCTAGTTGCTATGCAACAGCTGTATTTTGTCCACATGAGGCCGCTAAAATCAACACAAGATGAAAGTTCCTCGTAGCCACTTTAACTAATCATATTAACATATACATTAAAAGAACATGCTAACATTATGGGAAATTAGCTTACAATCTTCTCCAGAGTGAGACAAGAAGATAGATACCAGTTTCCTCTATATGTGTTTAGTAGAAAGCTATCTGGCTGCACGTTAGCCTAGCTTAGCACAATGAATGGAAGTACACAGTACTGGTTATCCTTGGTTGTTGGCCAACTAAGAACTGTCCCAGAGTTTAAGCTAGGCTAATCAGTACCAGGGGTGTTGAAATGCTATATTTGTAAAAATCTGGGCAAATACACAATCGTGAGAGGCACAGAAACAGGTTTCCTGAAAGAAAAATGAAATAGCTGCTCATTTGGAAAGGTTATCATGTATTGTTTTACTTCTGTTAGTGTACCAAATAAAATGGCACCAGTGAAGTTGTGTCACCTTGGGTGATATCGATATCTGGTCTGACCCATGGACTAACTGGCTTTGGTCTAGTTAGTTTCTTAGGAATAATGCCCTTCTAATTTAAGGTTCACAATCACCTCACACAATGAAATAGTATGGGTATATTATACATTTTCTGAATCTTTACAGTCCTGTGAGTATTCCAGTTTTTGTGTTTTGTGTCCCTGATATTCCTAGATGCCACAGGGCTAAAAGAAAGTATATAGTTTAGGCGAACATTGCAGAAAGATGTGTGTTATTGACGGGTTGAAGAGCTCAAGTGACCTCTATATTTGTGAGAAATATCCACAACAGGGCTTGAATGAAAGCTAAGAAGGTCCCCTTTAAAATGATACCAAAGACAATATTATAGAACACTGAAAAATGTCCTGACCATGAGGTTAAACCAGGATATGCACCAGCGTCTAAAATGCAATTTACTTTAGGGGGTGGTTAACTTCATGAGCTGATAACTGTGATACAGCTACCACTCAGGAATAGTTATCATACCAAAATATCATCTACAGACATGGATCCTTTCAAAAATTATAAGTAAGTTTTGCCACCTTGAGTGTACCGAAATAGGAAATTTTGGGCTCTGGCCCATGGACTAAGTCAAGAAGCCTAGCCTCCAAGAACAACAGTCGCTCACTAACGGCTCCAACGACTCTCATGACCACTGAACAATGAAGTCGAAACTAACACCCCCAACCACCGTCGCTGCTAAATAAATGCAAATCAATAGTTCCGATGGCGACGGGCGCGGCCAAACATCGGAGCACAGGAGAACCACGCATATCAACAGCTCCGATAACGACGGGCGCGGCCAAACATCGGTACACAAAAGAGCCACGCATATCTATGGCTCTGTTAGCGACGGGCGTTGGTAAACATCGGATCACAAAGACCATGGACGTCAATAGCTCTGACAACGACTCCTAGAGGATAAATATCTGAGTCTCATCACCAGCCAGTCAGACTAGCTTGGTCTAGTCAGAAAGGCACGAACTGAGGAAGCCTCTTGGATGAGAGGCGAAACGTCTTCATGGATATATACCAAGTCCAGTTGCACTTGATTCAACTCCTTTGGCTAACTCTGCATTAATGATCAACCATTGTGAACTTCCTTTTCGTTTTTCTAAAACTAGTTTAAATACCTGGGTATACATATCGCTCGTTCCATTACATCTCTACATAAAGAGAATTTTAAAACCCTTGTTGAAAAAGTGAGATCAGACCTTTAGAGTTGGACAGTTGTTCCTCAAGCTTTAACTGGCAGAGTTTAATGTGTGAAAATGAACGTTTTGCCGGACTTCTTTATCTTGTTATGTGTTTGCCTCTTTTTATGCCCAAATCTTTGTACTCTCAGTTGACAGCTTGATTTCAACCTTTATATGGAGGAGCAGTGATCCACGCATGAATAAATCTCTGCTTCAGATAAACAGCTCAAAAGGGGGCTTAGCTCTTCCAAACTTTGTTTTATTATTGGGCAGTAAACATCCAAAAGATCATTTTTTGGCTACATCATCCAGACATGGACTATAGCGACAGACATGGGTGCAAGTCCATGAATACTGGGATGGCATCCAGTGCTTTACCTGTGCCCTCGTGCACAATGTTAGTGGTTGTGTCAGGGAGGGCATCCGACATAAAATTTTGCCAATTTAGTATGCGGCTTGACAAGACCAAAGTATGGAGCCTCGACCAGATCGGTCAAGGCTCCATACCGGATCGGTCAAGGCCCGGGTTAACAACGGCCGCCACTGGTGCTGTGCCCTCACAGGGTACCAATGGAAACTGTAAAATCCGCTGTGGCGACCCCTGAGAACAGAGAATAAGCCAAAGAAGAAGAAGATCCAGACATGGACTGGTGCCGTATGGAGGCTGACTCCTCGTCGTCTTCCCTTCGAGCTCTTGTTTGCACCCCTTACCGTCATGCCCCTCCTGACATACCTCTAGCCTCATTGTCACACCCATGCTTAACAATTGGACACAATTCCGTCAGCATTTTAAATTTCAAAATTTCTCCTGCTGGGGTCTATTTGTAATAATTATTTATTCCTCCCTGCAAAACTGAATGCTATTTTTGGGAAGTGGTAGTAGCCTAGCATACTAGCTGCTGGAAATAGGCTACAACTTCACTGAGCTGTAGTTATATCTGGAGCAAATTTGCACTCATCTCATTTTCGGTGCCAATAAATAACTGAAATTACCCTGACACTGCACTGTAAGTTAACTTTACTTGAAGTTAGCCAGATCATCCACGCAGTGATTAAGCCACACAGAATAGCTATGTTGGCTAAGTTAGCTAGCTACATGTCATGGGCACCAAAGGGAGGGGCCGTGAATAAAGACCTTTCTTTTGAAAAAACTTTGTGACTAGCTGTCGCCCCTTAATGTCACTCGCAGCTTTTCTTTATTTATTTTTTTGTCTTTCTTTTCTTTTCTGACAACCTGATTTAGCTTCGGACGACATCTCTTCGTCTCTTTACCTAACGTTATTCTACTGTAATCAACTGTTCTAGGCTAGCGCGCTCTGTAAGACTGAACCATGCAATGCATAGAGAGAGGGGGGAAATAAGGCCAATCCATCCTGATAATTTTGCCAAAAATGGAGAAACAAAACACAAGTTTGTTTCATTTGTAACTTTTTAATATATACAATTATAATTTTAAGTACATTCACTCACTTATGATAATAATAACAATACAAATAATAATAGTGTTCTCTGAAGGGCCCCTGTCAGTGCTGGGCCCTTGGAATCGTCCTAACCCCGCCCCCCCTTACGGTGCCCCAGATGACTGGTGGTGGAGAGCCACTGCATATGTCCATCCCACTTCCTCCTGTGCCCGTCTGAGTCTAATGCAGTTTAAGGTTCTGCATCGAATTCATCTCTCTAAAATGAAACTTTCAACATTTTACCCTGAAGTAGATGGCAAATGGGACTGCTGTCCAGCTGAACTAACACACATGTTACAATGTTACAATTTCATTTAGCAGACGCTGATCATGCCCTAAATTGGTAAGTTTGTTGTCTTCCTTTTTTTGGAATAATTTCTGAAGTCATTGGAGTGGAGTTTCCACCTGGTGTAGGGATAGCTATTTTTGGAATGCCAGGCTTATTTGAAAATGTCACATCGATTCAGCTAAACATGATCACTTTCGATTCTCTTCTTGCTTGCAGAAGGATACTATTTCGTTGGAAGTCCCCTGCACTCCCTTCGTCACCATCCCTGATAGGGAACATGATGATGTTCCTTAAAGTAGAAAAAAACATAATTTTGCCATTCGCGGATCAGCCCAGAAGTTATAATCTACCTGGCAGCCCCTCTTAGCTTATTTTGACCAGCTAACAGTGCTTCCCTAGGATTAAGACCACTTCTGTTATTTGTATTATATTTCTTAATTTCAATTGGATGCTGTGTATCAGTGTAGACTGCTATACTTATGTCACATGGGATTTGTTTTTCTCCAATCACTATACGATTATGACAGATATGAATTGGGTAAGACAGGATCTGCAGGACTAGCTGGAGTTGAAGAACAAATTTTGTTTCTGATCTCATCAACCTTATTAGAGAAAAAGTCCAGAGACTCATGGGCCGTGAATGGTGAGCAGCTAATAGACGACTGCTTTTTAACAAGTTTAGATACAGTCTCGTCTCGTCTCGTCTCGTCTTCATCTCGTCTTCATCTCATCATCAGCCGCTTCTCCAGGGTTGGGTCGCGGTGGCAGCAAGTTAAGTAGGATACTCCAAATGTCCCCCTCCCCCAATACTAACGGCGAGGGGCTCAGTGGCGACTGCAAAGAGCAATGGGCTGATAGAACAGCCGTAGCGTGATCCGCGATGTATTAAGAACCGAGCTGATTTTCTTAGTTTGTCAGGTTGGAGGAAGACGGGTGAGCATACAGTGTTGTAATCCATGAGACAAATTGGCCACCAAACCCAAATTCCTCCAATACAATCACCCATTCTAGGCCCATTCCACTTGATCAAATGCCTTCTCCACATCTAGGCAAAGGAAAGCCACCTTAGAATCCTTCCGAAACCTATGGTACATTATGTTCTTTAGTCTTCTGATGTTCAAAAAATGAAACTCTATTGGGGACAAAGCCAGTTAGATCAGCATGGATGATGGCTGGAATATATTTATTTAACCTGTTTGCTAATAACCTCATGAACATTTTCAAGTCTGACTTCAGTAATGCAATAACACGAAAAGACGAAGGCTCTGTCTCATCCCTACCCTCTTTTAGTAATAAGGAAATATTGGCTTCATATAGTGTGCAGGGGAATTTCCGAATTTCTAATGAATGGGTGAACATGAGGCAGGCTGAAACTTTCATCTGCAGTTGCTCCAGGATGGTGCTGTGGTTGTTTTGGATCACTGACTCTGTGGCTGCAATCGATTCCATCAATGGGACTTAGCGCGGCATGACAGCAAAATTCTGCCCCTTCACAAGGATGTCTTTGCTCACCTGGGTGAGTTGTCTGCTGGACAGATGGACAGATTCTTCACCCTCTTGTCCACATCACTGGCGTGTGTCTGGCATCAGTCTCTCTGCATACCATTGAGGGTGCAGTCTGTTGCCTGCCAATATCTCCGGTGTTCAGAACTTCTTTTGTTGCCTCGTTTGCGACTGTCCATTCTTTGCTAGATGAGTCTTATCTGTGAACTCAATCCCCTGTTGAAAAGTGGTGTCATCTAGATGCTCTATTAGTCTCTGTTGGATCTGCTCCTTTTTGGCTTTCAAAGCATCTGGTAAAATGTGTTGTCTCACCCGTTCATTCAGCAGCTGACTCTGTGACCTCTGGAGGATCTTGCTAGCTCAGTGGCCCTTGACCCAATATTCAATTTGCAGGCTGTTAGGTTTACTCCTGCTCTGTCTGCACCTGATGCTGAATCTCAGGTGTTTTCTGTAGTCAACCATCTTACACGCCATTTGCTCATACTCACGTACAATTTTAAGGCAATCCTTGCCAAAATGTGTCAAAATATCTTGATGCATTCTCAATAATCCAAGTGTGCAAATCCCAGAAAGTTGCATCAGTTTATTTGGACACAAAGTTTAATGGAGGATACATTTCATCACACATCTTAGGACTTCATTAGTCTCAGCTGACTGTAGGTATCCTCAACCTTATAAACAGCACAATTGCATAATGATCTGGTTTCATATACAAATTGTCATGGCCATTAATTCAAATTATAATGGCCAAGTGTACTATTCACAGAGGATTGGGGAATCACTGTGATCCCAGTGTTGCAAGATGGCGACAGATGTACTCTTATCCCCCCTTCTCGGTTCAGGGATGGTCATTGCCTCCTCGTGTAGATGGTCTCTTTGACTCCCTGTTTAAACCAGCATTCAAACCAGCTGGGGATACTAAGGGTACATGTGTCACCATCTTATGTTGTTGCACTTGTTCTCTAATCCTATGTGTATAGTACACATGGCCATTGTAACTCGAATTAATGGTTATGGCAATTTGCATATGAAACCGGTTAGACCACTGGTTTCGGTCGTTATGCAGCGGTGCTGTTTATGAGGTTTGGGATCAGCTGAGACCGAGGAGGTCAATGAGAGGAAACATTTCAACCATTAAACCTTCTGCCCAGATGAATTGATTCTGGGAACTCTGGGAAATAGAAAAGAATGAAAAGTATTTGCTGTAGTTAAGAGAATATAATAACTCTGAAAGAGGTGTAGACTTCATGTTTTTGAAGTCATGGTCAGGCGTTGTCAGGTTCTCACAGCTTTCTAAAATGAAAAAACAAATTGTCAGGCTCACATGCGAGTCTCGTGGTTGAAATCTTCAGACCACAACGTCCAGTTCAGAGCTACCTTTCAGATGAAAGTGCTCAGTCTTTAAGGCCTGTTTCAGTAAAGCCCTGAATGAGTTTCAACATCCAGCTGATGGTGAAACTAGATGAAGCACAATGACCCAGGCTGAATCTGGCTGACTGTGTCGAAGTTAATATGGCGCTATTCTTTCCTCCATGCTTCTCTTTGGAATCTACAGCTGTCACTCAAACTGGTGAGAAGGTGTCTGTCTCTCTCTGTGTGACCAAATCTGTCTTTCTGTCTGTCTACTGGCCTGTCTATTTGTGTGTTTTCCTTTGTCTGTTATCCAGCCTGCCTACAAGTCTGTCTGTCTGTCTGTCTGTCTCTGTCTGTCTGTCTGTCTGTCTGTCTCTTTATCTCTGTCTGTCTGTCTGTCTCATTATCTCTGCCTGCCTGCCTGCCTGCCTGCCTGTCTGTCTGTCTGTCTATCTATCTCTTTATCTCTGTCTGTCTGCCTGCCTGCCTGTCTGTCTGCCCGCCTGCCTGTCTGTCTGCCCGCCTGTCTGTCTGCCTCTGTCTCTTTATCTCTGCCTGCCTGCCTGTCTGTCTGTCTGTCTGTCTGTCTATCTGTCTCTTTATCTCTGTCTGTCTGTCTGTCTGTCTGTCTATCTGTCTCTTTATCTATGTCTGTCTGCCCACCTGTCTGTTTGCCTGTGTCTCTTTAGCTCTGCCTGTCTGTCTGTCTGTCTGTCTATCTGTCTCTTTATCTCTGTCTGTCTGTCTATCTGTCTATCTGTCTCTTTATATCTGTCTGTCTGTCTGTCTATCTATCTCTTTATCTCTGTCTGTCTGTCTGTCTGTCTGTCTGTCTGTCTGTCTGTCTGTCTGTCTGTCTGTCTATCTGTCTCTTTATCTCTGCATGCCTACCTCTCTGTCTGTCTGTCTATCTGTCTCTTTATCTCTGTCTATCTGTCTCTTTATCTCTGTCGGTCTGTCTGTCTGTCTATCTGTCTCTTTATCTCTGTCTGTCTGCCTCTGTCTCTTTATCTCTGCCTGCCTGCCTGTCTGTCTGTCTGTCTATCTGTCTCTTTATCTCTGTCTATCTGTCTCTTTATCTCTGTCGGTCTGTCTGTCTGTCTATCTGTCTCTTTACCTCTGTCTGTCTGCCCGCCTGTCTGTCTGCCTCTGTCTCTTTATCTCTGTCTGCCTGCCTGTCTGTCTGTCTATCTGTCTCTTTATCTCTGTCTGTCTGCCTGCCTGCCTGCCTGTCTGTCTGTCTGTCTGTCTATCTGTCTCTTTATCTCTGTCTATCTGTCTCTTTATCTCTGTCTGTCTGCCTGCCTGTCTTTTTCTCTGTCTGTCCGCCTGTCTGTCTGCCTCTGTCTCTTTATCTCTGCCTGTCTGTCTGTCTATCTGTCTCTTTATCTCTGCCTGTCTGTCTGTCTATCTGTCTCTTTATCTCTGCCTGTCTGCCTGCCCGCCTGTCTGTCTTTATCTCTGTCTGTCTGCCCGCCTGTCTGTCTGCCTCTGTCTCTTTATCTCTGCATGCCTGTCTGTCTATCTGTCTCTTTATCTCTGTCTTTCTGCCCACCTGTCTGTCTGCCTGTGTCTCTTTATCTCTGCTTGTCTGTCTGTCTGTCCATCTGTCTCTTTATCTCTGTCTGTCTGCCCACCTGTCTGTCTGCCTCTGTCTCTTTATCTCTGCCTGCCTGCCTGTCTGTCTGTCTGTCTCTTTATCTCTGTCTGTCTCTTTATCTCTGCCCGCCCGCCTGTCTGTCTGCCTCTGTCTCTTTATCTCTGTCTGCCTGTCTGTCTGTCTGTCTGTTTATATCTGCCTGCCTGTCTGTCTGTCTGTCTCTGTCTCTGTCTCTGTCTGTCTGTCCGTCCGTCTGTCTGTCTCTTTATCTGTGTGTGTGTGTGTGTGTGTGTGTGTGTGTGTCCATACATCCATGCAGGGCTCTGTTCCAGAGGACTGCAGTCATCTTCCTCCAGAACAGAGAAGGAAAAAACTTCTGAACAGAATCGGCAAAATAAACACAGAGATCCAGAAAGAAAGACAACAGAGGTATGTTTTTATTTATATAAACACAGAGAAACAGAAAGAAAGACAACAGAGGTATGTTTTTATTTATATAAACAGAAACACAAAGAAAGACAACAGAGGTATGTTTTTATTTATATAAACAGAAACACAAATAAAGACAATAGAGGTATGTTTTTATTTATATAAACACAGAGAAACAGAAAGAAAGACAACAGAGGTATGTCTTTATTCATATAAACAGAAACACAAAGAAAGACAGAAGAGGTATGTTTTTATTTAAATAAACACAGAGAAACACAAAGAAAGACAACAGGTATGTTTTTATTTAAATAAAAACAGAGAAACACAAAGAAAGACGAAAGGTATGTTTTTATTTAAATAAACACAGAGATCCAGAAAGAAAGAAAACAGAGGTATGTTTTTATTTAAATAAACAGAAACAGAAAGAAAGACAACAGAGGTATGTTTTTGTTTAAATAATCACAGAGAAACGCAAAGAAAGACAACAGCTATGTTTTATTTAAATAAACACAGAGAAACGCAAAGAAAGACAACAGAGGCATGTTTTTATTTAAATAAACACAGCGAAACACAAAGAAAGACAACAGGTATGTTTTTATTTAAATAAACACAGAGAAAGACAAAGAAAGAAAACAGGTATGTTCTTATTTAAATAAACGCAAAGAAACACAAAGAAAGACAACAGGTATGTTTTATTTAAATAAACACAGAGATCCAGAAAGAAAGACAACAGAGGTGTGTTTTTATTTAAATAAACAGAAATAGAAAGACAGACAACAGAGGTATGTTTTTATTTAAATAAACAGAAACAGAAAGAAAGAAAACAGGTATGTTTTTATTTAAATAAACACAGAGAAACACAAAGAAAGATAATAGGTATGTTTTATTTAAATAAACACAGAGAAACACAAAGAAAGACAACAGAGGTATGTTTTTATTTAAATAAACAGAAACAGAAAGAAAGAAAACATAGGTATGTTTTCATTTAAATAAACACAGAGAAACACAAAGAAATATAACAGGTATGTTTTATTTAAATAAACACAAAGAAAGACAACAGAGGCATGTTTTTATTTAAATAAACACAGACATCCAGAAAGAAAGACAACAGAGGTATGTTTTTATTTAAATAAACACAGAGAAACCCAAAGAAAGACAACAGGTATGTTTTTATTTAAATAAACACAGAGAAACAGAAAGAAAGACAGCAGGTATGTTTTTATTTAAATAAACAGAGAAACAGAAAGAAAGACAACAGAGGCATGTTTTTATTTAAATAAACACAGAGAAACAGAAAGAAAGACAACAGAGGTATTTTTTTTCACTGAAAATACCCATTAATCCCATTAAACCACCAAATAGAGGAACAACTTAAAATACTTTCAATAAATGAATGGTAAAAAATACATAAGATGCCGTTACCACATTAAAGGAGTTAAGCCTCCGCAGTAAGTGAATTCTTTGTTGTCCAAGCTTGAAGTGAATCTGTGTTCACATTGAACTTGAGTTGGGAGTCGAACACGGCTCCCAAGTACATATAAGTGTCAACAATTAGAATATCCTCACCATGTATAGTGCTAGCTTTGGGTTTATCACTACTACTACTATTACTACTTTCGGCTGCCCCCGTAAGTGATCGCCACAGCGTTTCCATCTCTTCCTGTCCTCTGCATCTTCCTCTGTCACACCAGCCACCTGCATGTCCTCCCTCACCACATCCATAAACCTCCTCTTTGGCCTTCCTCTTCTCCTCTTCCCTGGCAGCTCCATATTCAGCATCCTTCTCCCAATATACCCAGCATCTCTCCTCCACACATGTCCAAACCATCTCAATCTTGTCTCTCTTGCTTTGTCTCCAAACCGTCCAACCTGAGCTGTCCCTCTAATATAATCGTTGCTAATCTTGTCCTTCTTCGTTACTCCCAGTGAAAATCTTATCATCTTCATCTCTGCCACCTCCAGCTCCACCTCCTGTCTTTTCATCAGTGCCACTGTCTCCAAACCATACAACATAACTGGTCTCACTACCATCTTGTAAAGCTTCCCTTTAACTCTTGCTGGTACCCTTCTGTCACAAATCACTCCTGACACTCTTCTCCACCCACTCCACCCTGCCTGCACTCTCTTCTTCACCTCTCTTTTGCACTCCCCGTTACTCTGTACAGTTGACCCCAAGTATTTAAACTCATAGGCCTTCATCACCTCTACTCCTTGCATCCTCACCATTCTGCTGTCCTCCCTCTCATTCGTGCATATGTATTCTGTCTTGCTGCTACTGACTTTAATTCCTCCTCTCTCCAGTGCATACCTCCACCTTTCCAGGCTCTCCTCCACCTGCACCCTACTCTCGCTCCAGATCACAATGTCATCTGCAAACATCATCGTCCATGGAGACTCCTGCCTGATCTCATCCATCAACCTGTCCATCACTATTGCAAACAAGAAAGGGCTCAGAGCTGATCCCTGATGTAATCCCACCTTCACCTTGAACCTATCTGTCATTCCAACCACACACCTCACCACTGTCACACTTCCCTCATACATATCCTGCACCACTCTGACATACTTCTCTGCCACTCTCAACTTCCTCATACAATACCACACCTCCTCTCTCAGCACCCTGTCGTATGCTTTCTCTAAATCCTAAAATCAATAAATTCCTTAATGTTCGACACATTAAGGTCAAGGAAGTCATCATCGCGCCACTCAACAAAGGCAGGTAGGGCACAACCGTGATCTGACTCCGAGTCCTGAAGAAGAGACAAAAGTGTGGTATAGACAGAGAATTTCACCAGGTAGCTACGCTCTTTAGAAGACCTGCAGCTGTCTGTATACAAAATAAAAAGCAGGAGGGAAATAACGCAACCCTACGGTGAGCCCCTGTTTGAGACCAGGACATTGGACATACCTCCATTAACTAAAACCTGCTGGGTTCTGTCTGTTAAAAAGATTAAAAGCAACATCCAAAGCTGACCAGTTAAATTAAAATAAGCAAGCCGCTGGATCAAAACGTCAGGTTGTATCTTCTTAAAAGACGAAGAGAAGTCAGCAAATAAGTCTCACATGAGAACTGGGTTTCTCCAGGTGCTTATATAGTTTGTCGAGGATAAAGAATTTTGCATCCTTCACATCCTTGACAGCTTGATAAGCAAACTGCAAGGGGTCTAGTTTGCCACCAACTAGGGAGACGACCTCAGCAGCAGCCACCTGCATGTCCTCTCTCCCCAGTTTGTGTTTTAGTGTTATGAGGTTAATCTCGCTAGTTGCAGCTAAGACTTCACACAGTAACCATGCTTACTTTTGCTAGCAGCTAACTATAGCTTAAGGGTTAGAGTTAATCTCTATCGATGGATCAAGAGAGGAGGACAGCACATCACTTCTGGACCCTGTAGACATCCCCGGACCTCGTGGATTGATTGATTGATTGATTGATTGATTTGCTTTTTCCCTGTTTATTTCTCCTTGATTGTACTTCGCCAAACCAATTGCCCCACTCTTTCGAGCCGTCCCTGTCGCTGTTCCACCCCCTCTGCCCAACTGGGGAGGGCTGCAGACTACCACATGAATCCTCCAATACATGTGGAGTCACCCGCCGTTTCTTTTCACCTGACAGTGAGGAGTTTCACCGGGGGGATGTAGCGCGTGGGAGGATCGCGCTATTCCCCCCCTCCCCCTCACGAATAGATGCCCCGACTGGCCAGAGGAGGCGCTAGTGCAGCGACCAGGAAACATACCCACATCCAGGTTCCCACCCATAGAGATTTGGATTTCTTTTTTGGCATCGGCCTTGTGGATTATTAATTTTTGGCATCGGCCTTTTTGAATGTACCGTGGACAGAACGGTGTGATGTTTTACGTACTGTATTATGCGTGCATGCGGTTTCACTACACTAAGTTCCAATGTAACATTATATGGCAAATACTCCAACATTCTGCACCACCGTTGTGGGCCAACGTATTTCTGTTCATTTAATGTAAAGTTTGCATATTACGTTGAAGTAACAATCAAATTCAATGAAGCGAGAATTCAGGGGAAAGCCGGGAATCGAACCTGGGTTCCCTGCACCACGGATGACTGCGCTAATCAGTTAACTAAAGGGTCAGACCCGTTAGCCAAGGGCTAGCGAGTGTAGTCATTCGTCATCAATTGCTGATCATCAGATGAATCATCAGTGCCACCTCATTTGGTGATAGAAATCTGACGTATATTTAAGTGAGAATGTTCCAGATTGTTATTTAATGAACCATAACCTGGAACATTCACATCTAGAAAATTAAGGACCTGAAATCAACAGTCACACCATCGACATTATTTATCATGTAATGTTCTTGTGCACGTAAAACAACAGTGGCTCTCCTGCTGCTGTCTTTAGAAATGGTGGTTGGAGATGGAGCGAAGTGATGCATGTCTATGAATGTTCTCATTCATCCAGGTCATGGTTATCCAAAGGACTTGAATCAAGTGCAACTGGACTTGGTATATATCAATGAAGACGTTTCGCCTCTCATCCAAGAGGCTTCCTCAGTTCGTGTCTTTCTGACTAGACCAAGCTAGTCTGACTGGCTGGTGATGAGACTCAGCATTTATCCTCTTCGGAGTCATTATCAGAGCTATAGATGTCCACGGCTATTTGTGTCCCGATGTTTACCAACGCCCGTCGCTAACAGAGCCATAGATATGAGTGGCTCTCCTGTGCTCTGATGTTTGGCCGCGCCCGTCGCCATTGGAGCTATTGATTTGCATTTGTTTAGCAGCGACGGTCGTTGGGGGTGTTAGTTTCGACTTAATTGTTCAGTGGTCATGAGAGTCGTTGGAGCCGTTAGTGAGCGACTGTTGTTCTTGGAGGCTAGGCTTCTTGAGTCTCCTGGGTAGATATGAAAGGACGGCATTGTAAGTGGGAGATAGGTGGTGTCGCAGACCTCCTCCTCTGTTGAGGGATGGTTTTTCCAGTTTCGCATAGATGGCTTCCTTCACCCTTCTTTCAAACCATCTATCTTCTCTGTCCAAAATGTGTACGTTGCTGTCCTCGAAGGAGTCTGTCTTCTCCTTTAGGTGTAGATAGACTGCTGAGTCTTGTCCTGAGGAGTTTGGCCTTCTGTGTTGGGCCATCCGTTTGTGTAGTGGTTGTTTGGTTTCTCCTATGTATAGGTCAGTGCAATCCTCATTGCATTGTACAGCATACACCAGATTACTTTTCCGGGTATGTGGTACACGGTCTTTGGGATGAACCAGTCTTTGAAAGAGTGTGTTGCTGGGTTTGAAGTATACCGGGATGCGGTGTTTGTTGAAAATTCTCCTGAGTTTTTCGGAGACCCCAGAAACATACGGGATGACTGTGCTCTTCCTTCTGTTCCTTTTCTCCTCGTCGCTCACCTGGTTGGTCTTTTTGGAACGTGTTGCAGTTTTCACAAAGGTCCAACTGGGGTAGCCGCAGGTTTGTAAAGCTCCCCTCAGGTGTTTGTGTTCTTCTCGTTGGGCCTGAGTGCTGCTGGGCACATTGTCAGCTCTGTGTTGCAAAATTCTGATGACGCTCAGTTTGTGTTCCGGAGGGTGGTGTGAGTCGTAAAGTAGATATTGGTCTGTGTGTGTAGATTTCCTGTAAACCCCAATGTGGAGGCTCCTGTCTTCCCCAATGTGGACGTCACAGTCCAAGAAGGGCAAACTGTTGTTCTTTACATCTTCCCTTGTGAACTTAATGTTCTTTTCCACTGAGTTGATGTGTTTGGTAAACGCTTGCACCTCTTGTGTTTGGATTTTGACCCATGTGTCGTCCACATATCTGAACCAGTGGCTCGGAGGTGTTCCTCTGAAGGAGTTCAGGGCCCTGTGTTCTACCTCTTCCATATATAAGTTGGCCACAATGGGCGATACTGGTGAGCCCATTGCATAGCTGTGTTTCTGTCTGTAAAACTGGCCCCTGTATTGGAAATATGTAGTGTTCAGGCAAAGGTCCAGTAGTTGGCAAATCTGGTCTGGGCTGAGGTTGGTCCTATTGTGGAGGGTGTCGTCCCGTAGCAAACATTGGCTCACAGTTTCCAAAGCCTCCATGGTTGGGATGCAGGTGAATAATGAGGTCACATTGTAGGATACCATGCTTTCATCTGGTTCCAGTTTTACGCCTTGGACCTTGTCCACGAAGTCAATGGAGTTTTGGATATGGTGAGGGGTTTTGCTCACTATGGGGGTCAAGATGTTGACTATATGTTTGGCAATGTTGTACGTGACCGAGTTTATGCTGCTGACGGTGGGCCTGAGGGGGGTTCCACCTTTATGGATCTTAGGGAGTCCATACATGCATGGAATGTTATCTTGTGGGTAGAGACGGTGGTATTATATCCGATCAATGGTTCCTCCTTTCTGTAGTTTCTGTAGGTACTCTATTATTCTCCTCTTGTAACCACTAGTAGGATCGCGTCTCAGAGGTTCATAGGTGTCGGTGTCACTGAGTAATGACGTGATCTTGGCGTGGTAGTCTGTTGTGTTGAGGATAACCGTGCATCTCCCCTTATCTGCTGGAAGGATAGTGATGTTTTCGTCCTTGCTCAGGGCTGTCACAGCTTTCCTTTCCTACGTGGTTAGGTTGGAAGGAGGCAGTTTCGCATTGGACAGAGCTGCTGATACCTTTAACCTAAGCTATTCCGCCTCGGTTTCCATTAGATTGTTTTTCCTTATGGCTGATTCTGTGGATGTGACGAAGTCAACTATAGGTAGTTGTTTGGGTGTTATGGCGATGTTCAGTCCTTTGGCTAAGACCTCCTTTTCTGATTGGGTAAGTACCTTGTCCGACAGATTATTGATCCATCTGTTCTGCGTTCTGTTTTGTGTGGGATGTTGTCTTTTGTCTCCAGGTAAGTATATCTGCTTGGCTACTGTTGTTGGTTCGTCGCTATACGTTTTGAAACTTCCTTGTCTGCCTTTTTTTGGTTTTGTGGTGTTGAGATAGTTGGGCTTTCTTGGTGAAATCGGTGATCCTCTCCAAGACATCACCAGGCAAGTGGGATGTTATTTGCTGGAGTAGTTGGTCAGATTTCTTCTTCAGCCCTTCAATAGTGAAATGGACCTGTCTCACTCTTTTATTCAGGAGTTGATTCTGTGCCTTCTCTATGATTCTGTCTGCTCTATGTCCTTTCATTGTGGTACACAAGCGCAGGCTAGTGGGTATGAGCCTGTGTTGGCTGTATCTCAGATTGAATCGCAAGTGGTTTCTGTAGTCTGCAATCTTCCGTGCCATCCTTTCATATTCCCTCACACAATTTTAAGTGTGTCAGTCCCAGATTTTTCCGCAACATGTCTGTGAATGTTGTCATTCATCCAGGTCATGGTTATTCAAAGGAGTTGAATCAAGTACAACTGGACTTGGTATATATCCATGAAGACGGTTCGCCTCTCATCCAAGAGGCTTTCTCAGTTCGTGCCTTTCTGACTAGACCAAGCTAGTCTGACTGGCTGGTGATGAGACTCAGCATTTATCCTCTAGGAGTCATTGTCAGAGCTATAGATGTCGATGGCTCTTTGTGATCCGATGTTTACCAACGCCCGTCGCTAACAGTCATAGATATGCGTGGCTCTTTTGTGTACCAATGTTTGGCCGCGCCCGTCGTTATCGGAGCTATTGATATGCATGGCTCTCCTGCGCTCCGATGTCCAGCCGCGCCCGTCGCCATCCGAGCTATTGATGTGCATTTGTTTACCAGAGACGGTCGTTGGGGGTGTTAGTTCCGACTTCATTATTCAGTGGTCATGAGAGTCGTTGGAGCCGTTAGTGACCCACTGTTGTTCTTGGAGTCTGGGCTTCTTGAGTCTCCTGGGTAGAGATGAAAGGATGGCATTGTAAGTGGGAGATAGGTGGTGTCGCAGACCTCCTCCTCTGTTGAGGGATGTTTTTTCCAGTTTCGCATAGATGGCTTCCTTCACCCCTCTTTCAAACCATCTATCTTCTTGTCCAAAATGTGTACGTTGCTGTCCTCGAAAGAGTGTGTCTTCTCCTTTAGGTGTAGATAGACTGCTGAGTCTTGTCCTGAGGAGTTTGGCCTTCTGTGTTGGGCCATCCGCTTGTGTAGTGGTTGTTTGGTTTCTCCTATGTATAGGTCAGTGCAATCCTCATTGCATTGTATCTGTGAATGTTCTCATTCATCCAGGTCATGGTTATCCAAAGGAGTTGAATCAAGTGCAACTGGACTTGGTATATATCCGTGAAGACGTTTTGCCTCTCATCCAAGAGGCTTCCTCAGTTTGTGCCTTTCTGACTAGACCAAGCTAGTGTGACTGGCTGGAGATGAGACTCAGTCATTGCATTGTACAGCATACACCAGATTGCTTTTCCGGGTGTGTGGTACATACGGGATGACTGTGCTATTCCTTCTGTTCTTTTTCTCCTCGTCGCTCACCTGGTTGGTCTTTTTGGAATGTGTTGCAGTTTTCACAAAGGTCCAACTGGGGTAGCCGCAGGTTTTTAAAGCTCCCCTCAGGTGTTTGTGTTCTTCCCGTTGG
This sequence comes from Lampris incognitus, assembly GCF_029633865.1. NCBI lineage: Eukaryota > Metazoa > Chordata > Actinopteri > Lampriformes > Lampridae > Lampris > Lampris incognitus. Next base: position 66,898,691 of record NC_079211.1, on the reverse strand, counting down.
GCCTTAGTGCTGCTGGGCACATTGTCAGCTCTGTGTTGCAGAGTTCTGATGATGCTCAGTTCGTGTTCCAGAGAGTGGTGTGAGTCGAAAAGTAGATATTGGTCTGTGTGTGTAGGTTTCCTGTAAACCCCGCACCATATCCAAAACTCCATTGACTTCATGGACATGGTCCAAGTCGTAAAACTGGAACCAGATGAAACCATGGTATCCTACGATGTGACCTCATTATTTAACTGCATCCCAACCATGGAGGCTTTGGAAACTGTGAGCCAATGTTTGCTATGGGACGACACCCTCCACAATAGGACCAACCTCAGCCCAGGCCAGATTTGCCAACTACTGGACCTTTGCCTGAACACTACATATTTCCAATTTAAGGGCCAGTTTTACAGACAGAAACACGGCTGTGCAATGGGCTCACCAGCATCTCCCATTGTTGCCAACTTATATATGGAAGAAGTAGAACACAGGGCCCTGAACTCCTTCAGAGGAACACCTCCGAGCCACTGATTCAGATATGTGGACGACACATGGGTCAAAATCCAAACATAAGAGGTGCAAGCGTTTACCAAACACATCAACTCAGTGGACAAGAACATTAAGTTCACAAGGGAAGACGTAAAGAACAACAGTTTGCCCTTCTTGGACTGTGACGTCCATATTGGGGAAGACAGGAGCCTCCACATTGGGGTTCACAAGAAATCTACACACACAGACCAATATCTACTTTACGACTCACACCACCCACTGGAACACAAACTTAGCGTCATCAGAACTTTGCAACACAGAGCTGAGAATGTGCCCAGCAGCACTCAGGCCCAACGAGAAGAACACAAACACCTGAGGGGAGCTTTACAAACCTGCGGCTACCCCAGTTGGACCTTTGTGAAAACTGCAACACGTTCCAAAAAGACCAACCAGGTGAGCGACGAGGAGAAAAGGAACAGAAGGAAGAGCACAGTCATCCCGTATGTTTCTGGGGTCTCCGAGAAACTCAGGAGAATTTTCAACAAAGACCGCATCTTGGTACACTTCAAACCCAGCAACACACTCCGACAAAGACTGGTTCATCCCAAAGACCATGTACCACACACCCGGAAAAGCAATCTGGTGTATGCTGTACAATGCAATGAGGATTGCACTGACCTATACATAGGAGAAACCAAACAACCACTATACAAACAGATGGCCCAACACAGAAGGCCAAACTCCTCAGGACAAGACTCAGCAGTCTATCCACACCTAAAGGAGAAGACACACTCCTTCGAGGACAGCAACATACACATTTTGGACAGAGAAGATAGATGGTTTGAAAGAGGGGTGAAGGAAGCCATCTATGCGAAACTGGAAAAACCATCCCTCAACAGAGGAGGAGGTCTGCGACACCACCTATCTCCCACTTACAATGCCGTCCTTTCATCTCTACCCAGGAGACTCAAGAAGCCTAGCCTCCAAGAACAACAGTTGGTCACTAACGGCTCCAACCACTCTCATGACCACTGAATAATGAAGTCGGAACTAACACCCCCAACGACCGTCGCTGCTAAACAAATGCAAATCAATAGCTCCAATAACGACGGGCACGGCCAAACATCGGTACACAAAGAACCACTCATATCTATTGCTCTGTTATTGACGGCCGTCGGTAAACATCGGAACACAAAGAGCCATGGACATCTATATTTCTGACAACGACTCCAAAGAGGATAAATTCTGAGTCTCATCACCAGCCAGTCAGACTAGCTTGGTCTAGCCAGAAAGGCACTAACTGAGGAAGCCTCTTGGATGAGAGGTGAAACGTCTTCATGGATATATACCAAGTCCAGTTGCACTTGATTCAAGTCCTTTGGATGATGATAGCATGATGACACATTAATTGACCAATCATGGTTGACAGCGCTGTTAGCTTCTCAAAGTTTTCCATAATCAGATTTAGTATTTCCTCTTGAGTAGGGCAGAAATTAGGATCGGGGAATCACAGAAGGTTGAATCAGTTGATCTGGACACAACGTTTATTGACAGATACGTTTCATCATCATCTAATTGACCTCTTCAGTCTCACTTGACTGCAGTGGTGATACTAACTCTCTCCGCACCCTTATAAACAATACAGTGGCATAACGACCGAAATCAAAGATTAGTTTCATATGCAAATATGGTGTGACCGTTAACTAGATTTACAATGGTCATGTGTACTATTCACAGAGGACTGGGGAATAGTTGCAATCACAGTATTGTAAAATGGTGACAGATGTATGCTTAGCCCCCCCCCCCCCGTTCGAATCAGGGATGGTCATTCCCTCCTCACATAGATGGCCTCTTTGACTCCCCATTCAAACCAGTGTTCCTTCCTATCAAGGATGTGCACCTCCTCGTCCTTGAAAGAGTGGCCACTGGCCTGTAGATGGTGTAGATTGTGGAGTCCTGGCCTGTAGATGGTGTAGACTGTGGAGTCCTGGCCTGTAGATGGTGTAGACTGTGGAGTCCTGGCCTGTAGATGGTGAAGACTGTGGAGTCCTGGCCTGTAGATGGTGTAGACTGTGGAGTCCTGGCCTGTAGATGGTGTAGACTGTGGAGTCCTGGCCTGAAGTGTTAGCTCTCCAGGAGCTATTAAAGAAGATGAATCAGTTCAGCTGGATACAATGTTTATTGACATACGTATATGTTTCATCACTCGTCTAAGCTACATCTTCAGTCTCAGCTGACTGCAGGTGTCCCCACCCTTATAAACAATACAGTTGCATTATAAAGAGTGGGGACACCTGCAGTCAGCTGAGACTGAAGATGTAGCTTAGATGAGTGATGAAATTTATCTGTCAACAAACGCTGTATCCAGATGAACTGATTCAACCTTCTTTGACTTTCTTACTTGGGTTATTCAGCATGTATCAAGACATCTCCAGGAGCTAACACATCACTTAACACACGATCCGCTAGGATGCAGGACCTGTGTCCGAAGCCAGAGCATTGACATTGGACACAAAATCAGAACAAAAAACTTAATGGGACCATTAAGTTCCTGCTTGTTAACATCCTACATTGGATAACAGCTATAAAGGTAAACAGGGACACTATTATTGAGAGATGTCTCAACAACATGGTTGTTATAGTAACCCAGGGACTGTTGCTAAGGGTTGCTACAGTAACACAGTAACTATGATGCTGAGGGTTGCTATAGTAAAATGGGAAAGGTAGAAGAGAACAGGATTCTACATGCTAACGTGTGTGTGTGTGTGTGTGTGTGTGTGTGTGTGTGTGTGTGTGTGTGTGTGTGTGTGTGTGTGTGTGTGTGTGTGTGTGTGTGTGTGTAGAGATGCTCTTACTAAAATGAGGGAGGTGTATGAGAGGAGTCCTGAGATGGGAGATGCCAGAAGCCTTGAGCCTCGGATGGAGGAAGTTTCACAGAGCTTAGAGAGACTTGAAGAAGAGCTTCACCGACACCAAGTATGTCAACATACACTTTATACACACCACCTGCAAACTATTGACTGATATAGTTATTCATTTGAGGAAGTGGATAAGTGTCAAGTTTGGTGATGTTCTTGCCCTTCTGAAAATGTACACAAAACCTAGGCAATTTATCTGCCTAATCTAAAAAATGGCATGGAGAGGTCCAGCTGGGCACTGGAGGCCCTGTAGTGGTTTACAGCATGTACAGTGGAGCAGTGGCAGTTCATTAAAGTAGGGTGCTGGGGCATCAGCCCACTCCAAATATCTTGAGGAGAAAGTCTACTTAAATATAATTTTCTTCTTCTTTTGGCTAATCCCGTTTGGGGTCACCACAGCGGATCATCCGTTTCCATCTCGTCCTGTCCTCTGCATCTTCCTCTGTCACACCAGCCACCTGCATGTCCTCCCTCACCACATCCATAAACCTCCTCTTTGGCCTTCCTCTTCTCCTCTTCCCTGGCAGCTCCATATTCAGCATCCTTCTCCCAATATACCCAGCATCTCTCCTCCACACATGTCCACACCATCTCAATGTTGCCTCTCTTGCTTTGTCTCCAAACCGTCCAACCTGAGCTGTCCCTCTAATATACTTGTTCCTAATCCTGTCCTTCTTCATCACTCCCAGTGAAAATCTTATCATCTTCAACTCTGCCACCTCCTGCTCCACCTGTCAACTCAAATGCCTTCATCACCTCTACACCTTGCATCCTGACCATTCCACTGTCCTCCCTCTCATTCACGCATATATATTCTGTCTTGCTCCTACTGACTTTCATTCCTCTTCTCTCCAGCACATTCCTCCATTTCTCCAGGCTCTCCTCAACTTGCACCCTACTCTTACTACAGATCACAATGTCATCCGCGAATATCATCGGAGACTCCTGCCTGATCTCGTCCATCAACCTGTCCATCACCATTGCAAACAAGAAAGGGCTCAGAACCAATCCTTGATGTAATCCCACCTCCACCTTGAACCCATCTGTCATTCCAACCACACACCTCACCACTGTCACACTGCCCTCATACATATCCTGCACCACTCCTACATACTTCTCTGCAAATCCTGACTTCCTCATGCAATACCACACCTCCTCTCTCGGCACCCTGTTGTATGCTTTCTCTAAATCTACAAAGACACAATGCAACTCTTTCTGGCCTTCTCTATATTTCTCCATCAACACTCTCAAAGCAAACATCACATCTGTGGTGCTCTTTCATGGCATGGAACCATACTGCTGCTGCTGATCATCACCTCTCCTCCTCTTAACCTAGCTTCTATTACTCTTTCCCATATCTCCATGCTGTGGCTGATTAACTGTATACCTCTGAAGTTACTCATCGGAAGTGTCTTGGGGTGGAGTATGACCGTCTTCCCTCTGGGTCCCTCTGGGTCCTCAGGTGTGTGTAGAGGTGGATCCTGGAGTCACAAAATGGGAGGACGCTTGCGTGTGACAGCTTTTTACATGGAGTGGCTGATGCACCTGTAGCCACCACATGATCCATGACAAGGGGTGGCCAGAGTCCAATTGCATGGAGAACCAAGAGAACTGGAATCACCATCTGTTGCAGCCTTCATCCACATTCACTGCCATTGTGACCTGGAGACATCTTCCGCCAGTTCCGCCGTTGAGGTCTTTGTTGGATTGCGCTTCATCTGGAAACTCCCCCTTGACCTATCCACCTTGAGTCTACCAGGAGCCAAGCTGCAGACGGCATAGCTCTTGGGATCACTGGTACAAACAAGCTTCTCCACCATGGCAAGGTGGCGATCCAGGAGAAGTAGTTACTACAGTTCTTCACATCACCCTTATTCTTGAAAATTGGTACCAGTACACTTCTCCACTCCTCAGGCATCCTCTCACAGCCACCTCTTCCGGACCAACCGCCTTTCCACTCTTCATCTTCTTCATAGCTGCCCTCACTTCCTCCTTACTAATCCACTGCACTTCCTGATTCACTATCCCCACATCATCCACCCTTCTCTTTCGTTTTCTTCATTCATCAGCTCTTCAAAATACTCCTTTGACCTTCTCAGCACACTCCTCGCTTGTGAGCACAGTTCCATCTCTACACTTCATGACCCTAATCTGCTGCACATCCTTCCCAGCTCGGTCCCTCTGTCTAGCCAATCAGTACAAGTCATTTTCTCCTTCCTTAGTGTCTAATCTCTCATACAACTCACCATACACCTTTTCCTTTGTGTTTGCCACCTCTGTTTACCTTACGCCACATCTCCTCGAGCTCCTGTGTACTTTCTTCATCTCTCTGACTATTCCACTTCTTCTTTAAAGACCTCTTTCTCTAAAATTTGCTGTATTTGCTCATTTGTATTATTCAATCTTGGTCATTATTTATTTTATTTTGCATGTTTGAAATAACGACATTTTATTTGATTCCACCACCATGTCTCCTTGTCTTCCTTCCTCTGTCCTCAAGATATGTAATAAATTATTCTACAAATAAAAAAAATATATTTTAGGAAGGATGATATGATTTTTTGTTTGCACACTATTTCCTCTCATTTCTTCAAAATGTTGTGACACTTAGTCTTTCATAAAAAAATGTGATATATGGACACTCCTAATACAGAGTTTGAGTTGTGTTGGTGTTTTAAGAATGCATATTCTTTCAGATATTGACGTGATTAATATGGTCTTCTATTTTATTGTTATTACTGCAGGTGTTTTAAATTTCTTGTCTGAATCATTTAAGTGTCCTAGTACAACTAAATTTAAAGTGTCCATTCAACACAGAGCACCATTGTTTACTTTGGAAGTCCAGTGAGCAAACACTAAGTGTTTGCTTTTCCACTTTTCTGCAAGAATTAAAAGGCCTCTGGATTCAGTTCCTAAACCTTCAATGCAACAGACCCGAACACAAAAAGTTATGACAATGTGTTCTTGTGTTGATGAGTTATGACAATAAACTACTAGGCAGAGGGCAGAATAAGCTTCCTGTGCTCCTGCCACTGAGACACGTTGCAGTACTCATTTGCATTCAGAATCTGATCACTTCTGAGATCCAGTGACACTGTCATCAAACTGTGGCAGAAGACAAAACTTGATAATATTAAACCAAGGTGGATGAACTTCAGAGGAAATAGGAAATTACATCTAGCTACCGATGCTGTTAATCTGATTTTGTAAGTTTCAATCATTCTTTGTGCTCCAGTGGTAGCATTATCATCTCTTTTTTTTGGTTTTGCTGTTCAAATGTCGGGCTTCTGACTACTGCGGTGACTGTGGTCAAAATGCTGACGTCATATACATCAGACCTCACTGTAGCCTAATGGTTAAGATCATTATTCTCATTAAGTTTCCTTTGATATCTTATGCATTTTTCCAAAAATTCATCTGAAGGAAAGGAATGGAAAGTGTTAACACAAAAAGTTACTTTTCCCCTAATACCCACTGATCCTGAAACCTGAAACCTAATCATCATGACGAAACACCTGATCTTGAAACCTGAAAACTAATCATCATGATGAAACACCTGATCCTGAAACCTGAAACCTAATCATCACGATGGAACACCTGATCCTGAAACCTGAAACCTAATCATCATGATGAAACACCTGATCCTGAAACCTGAAAACTAATCATCATGACGAAACACCTGATCTTGAAACCTGAAAACTAATCATCATGATGAAACACCTGATCCTGAAACCTGAAACCTAATCATCATGATGAAACACCTGATCCTGAAACCTGAAACCTAATCATCATAATGAAGCACCTGATCTTGAAACCTGAAACCTAATCATCATGATGAAACACCTGATCCTGAAACCTGAAACCTAATCATCATGATGAAACACCTGATACTGAAACCTGAAACCTAATCATCATGATGAAACACCTGATCCTGAAACCTGAAACCTAATCATCATGATGAAACACCTGATCCTGAAACCTGAAACCTAATCATCATGATGTAACACCTTATCCTGAAACCTGAAACCTAATCATCATAATGAAGCACCTGATCTTGAAACCTGAAACCTAATCATCATGATGAAACACCTGATCCTGAAACCTGAAACCTAATCATCATGATGAAACACCTGATCCTGAAACCTGAAACCTAATCATCATGATGAAACACCTGATCCTGAAACCTGAAACCTAATCATCATGATGAAACACCTGATCCTGAAACCTGAAACCTAATCATCATGATGAAACACCTGATCCTGAAACCTGAAACCTAATCATCATGATGAAACACCTGATCTTTTCAACTTTCTTACCATGTAATAACTGTAGCAGTGGCGTTTCTATAGCGTACATAATACTTCCCAGTGGTGTCTCCGTCGCCGTAACCCACCCTATCAAGGTCGTTTAATTCTGTCGCCTGCTGAATCACTTTGTACTTTTACAACACTATAGCCACTCTCTTTCTGTGTGTGTGTGTGTGTGTGTGTGTGTGTGTGTGTGTGTGTGTGTGTGTGTGTGTGTGTGTGTGTTTGTGTTTGTACGTGTGTTTACAGGGTTGGCTAGCAGAGATGGAGAACAGGGTAGAAGAGTCCAGTGGCAGACGACAGAGTGGTGGATGTGGGTTTGATTCCCAGGACACAACACCAGGCAGCAGCAGCCTGAGCCAACTGGACAACTTAAACCACCAGGGGCCAGCCAGCAGAGAAAGGTCTCTGATGAACTAACTAACTGTATCACTGCTTATTGGATGATTTGAATGACCGCTGGCCAGCCAGCAGAGAGGGACAGACTCCACATGTGACGTTATGGGCAGGAACAGCACTGTTCCTCAGCAGAAACGTTAGGATGCTGCAGGTCGGGATGTTTGTATAGCGGCCCATCTCACTGTCAGTGTCAGAGGCGTCACAGTCAAACGATGGAAGACAGCTAGATACCCTAGACCTGCTCTCTGTCCAGACAGCCTTGTTCTGGCTTAGAAGCAGCATCAGAGGAGGGGTCCCTCTTTAGAGATGGATGACAGATAGATAGATAGATAGATAGATAGATAGATAGATAGATAGATAGATAGATAGATAGATAGATAGATAGATAGATAGATGGAGGACAGAGAGATAATTTTTGAACGTTACAACAACTCTTTATTTAACGAGAAAAAAAAAACAATCTGACAATGACATCATCAAATATAGGCACTCCTCTACATCAACATGCACAAGAAGAGTTGAACTTCCAGAGACGTGTTTTTTTTACATCACATTGTGATAACATTTTTTTTATATCACATTATGTAAACCCAGTCTCTCACAGCTCAGGCTGGGCAGCTCCGGGAGATGGTCAAGGCCAATCAAGCCTTGCAAATCCAGGTACAGGAGCTCCGGTTTCTTCCAGACGAGATCCGCTCTTTGGTAACCCAGCAACAACAGACCTATGCCAACCAGGCAGCCAGACAGGCTCAGTTGGAGCAGACTATTCAGGAGCTCTCCTCCGCTCTGCTCTCTCACCACTGCCGCCGCCTCAGCCGCTGCCTCCGCTCCACCCGACATCACAACCACTACCACAGCTCCCGGCCCCGCTCCCCTGCCAGCCTCGTTCCATCGGGAGCCGTTCGTTCCCGCACCGGAGCGTTATGACAGTGACTTGGGGGGCTGTCGGGCCTTTCAGACCAAGTGCGCCCTGGTGTTTGACCAACAACCCCTTTCCTATCCTACCGACCGCTGCTGCGTCGCCTATCTTGTGGGCTGTCTGAGGGGTTCCGCTCTCACCTGGGGTAGCGCTGAACTGGAGAGGGGAACCACTGCTTGTGCCACGTACAAGGTTTTCACCACGGCGACAAAGAAGGTTTTCGATCACCTTATCTGCGGCAAGGAGGCCACCAAACGTCTCCTCACGCTCCGACAGGGCGCACGCAGTGTGGTGGAGTTCGCTGTGGAATTCAGGACCCTCGCTACGCAAAGTGGGTGGAACAACGAGGCGCTCCAGGCAGCGTTCCACAATTCGCTAAGCGAGGTTCTTAAGGATGAGCTGGTATCTCATGATGCACCCCGTGACCTCGACCATCTCATCTCGCTCTCAATCACCATAGACAATCATCTCTGCAAACGTTGCAGGGAGAGAGCCACAAAGTCGTCACCGTCCGGGACCACTTCCACTGCACTTCGGCGCGCCCCCCAGTCTCCCCCTGCTCCTGTTGGGTTGGAGGAGGAACCCATGCAGGTCAGCCGGACCCGCCTCTCTGTGGCAGAACGGGAACACCGGAGAGCTAGGGGTTTATGTATGTAATGCGGACTTAAGGGACATCTACTGGAGACCTGTCCTACCTGCCCAAGGACACCCAAAAGACTAGGCTCATCAGTCAACAGGGGATACCTGCTGAGCCGAATCGCTCATCCCCAGCCTCCTACCCACTCCACCAGGTTTGACTCCACTCTCGCCTAGCAGGGGCGTAACTCTCTCGGTCGGAGCTTTCATCGACTCGGGGGCCAACGAGAGTTTTATCGACAAGGACTTTGCCCACAACGCGGTTCTTCCCCTTGTCTCTCTGGACAACTCAATCACTGCCTTCGCCCTGGATGGTCATCTTATGGGTCCCATCACTCATTGCACTCTGCCCCTCACTCTGACCATCTCTGGGAACCATGTGGAGGAGATCCGTTTCTTCATTATCCTTACCCCCGACGCACTTCTCATCCTGGAATGACCCTGGCTGGAACTCCATGAGCCCCATATCTCCTGGGCCTCCACACGCATCCTTAGCTGGAGCACCTCATGCCACACCTGCTGCCTCCGGGGAGCCCGGACTCCCTCGCGGGTCATATCCCCTAGTCCCTGTCCTCCTGACCCCTCCTCGGTACCCCCCCATCTACCACGACCTTGGTGAGTTGTTCAACAAGGAGCGGGCCCACACCATTCCTCCTCACTGCCCCTACGACTGTGCGATCGAGCTCATTCCTGGGTCACCTCTCCCTGCCAGTCATCTCTACAACCTCTCCCTCCCCGAGAAGGCAGCCATGGAGGCCTACATCGGTAAGTGTCTGGCCGAGGGGCTCATCCGGCCCGCTTCTTCCCCGGTGGCAGCAGGTTTTTTCTTTGTCAAGAAGAAGAGTGGAGAGCTCTGGCCCTGCATTGATTATACACAACTAAACAACATCACCGTAAAGAACAAATACCCACTCCATCTCATGAGCTCCAACTTCAGACCCCTCATGGGGGCCACCATCTTTATCAAGTTGGACCCCCAGAGCACCTATCACCTTGTCCGTATTCGGGAGGGTGATGAATGGAAGACAGCATTCAAGACACCCCGAGGCCATTATGAGTATCTGGTTATGCCTTTCGTCCTCACTAATGCCCCAGGGGTCTTCCAGGCACACATGAACGACGTCCTCCGGGACATGATCAACGTGTTCGTGGTCCTCTACTTGGACGATATTCTAGTTTACTCTTGGACCCTGGAGGAGCACCACCAACATGTCCGGATGGTTTTCCAATGCCTCCTGGAGAACCGGCTCTTCGTGAAGGCAGATAAGTGCACCTTTCATGCATCTTTGGTGGAGTTTCTCGCCCTGATCGTGGACGGTGGAGCCACCAGACCTGACCGCCGCAAGATCCAGGCATAGAGATTCAGACGGACAGATTATGTATGGAGCTATCACAGATGGTGAAGCAGCAGCCATAAAGACGAAGTCGCTTCAGTTCCTTAAAGTAGGTGTTTGTGTTGACACACTGTTGGAGAAGAAGTTACGGGATAGTAATTTTCTATGGCAGTGGACTATGAGTCTGCAGGGGTCCCTAACCACTGTGCCACAGACCGGCACCAGGCCGCAAAGCATTTGCTACCGGGCCATGAGGAAACGATTGTCTCTGGCTTAGCAAAAAACAACACTGAGTGTATCATAAGAAGACGTTTTCTTAGCCTTCTGCAGTCATTAAGTTCCCTCATCACCTGTGCAGTCTTCCTCTGCCAGCTGATATTTCCTCATTGCATGATAAAGTTAACCACTTCAACTTTTAACAAATCAGCTCTCGACATAGTGGCTCCTATGAAAACTAAACAGAAACCACAGATTACAGTAACACCCTGGAGGACTGAGCAAATACGTTTGCTCAAGAGGGATTGCTGTAGAGCAGAGCGAATGTGGAGAAAAAGTAAGCTTACAATCCATGGCGAGATTTTTAGAAAATCTATATTTGTTTATAAAAAAGCTATGCGCTGTGCAAGGCAGGTTTATTTCTCTGGCGTTATAAATGAAAACAGGAACAACTCCAGAGTCATATTTCCCACAATCGACTGCCTTATAAATCCTCCCCAGTCTCATGAGCAGTTATGCCCTGTATCTAAATCAAAATGTGATGAGTTTGCAATCATTATTTGATAATGAAATCATTAAATCCGAATAAGTATCATGAATAATGTTGTTAATCCAAACAGTCAAACTATTAGTAACGACTCTCAGGGAAATCTAATTTCTCTTTGCAAAATTAGTGAAGAGGAACTTCGTAAAACCATCTTGCAGATGAAGTCATCCATCTGCTCTCTGGATGAAATTCCCACTGCCTTTTTTAAAGAGGTCTTAGTTAGTTTGATTGGTGATGTTCTAGATATTGTAAACTGTTCTTTAGAATCTGTTATTTTTCCTGATTCACTGAACACAGCTATTGTAAAGCCCTTACTTAAGAAGAAGAATCTTGATTTGTCGGTGCTGAGCAATTATAGGCCAATTTCAAATCTGCCTTTTCTGGGCAAAATTTGGAAAAGGCAGTGTATAAACAATTGGATGAGTTTTTGCATGAAAACAAGATTCATGATACATTTCAGTCTGGTTTCAGAAAAGGACACAGTGTTGAAACAGCACTTGTAAAAGTAGTCAACAATCTCAGAGTGAGCACTGATAATAAAAAACATTTCCATTCTTTTACTCCTTGATCCGACAGCTGCCTTTGACACAGTCGATCATGATATACTTCCAGACCACCTTGGGAATTGGATTGGCCTTTCAGGCACTTCCCTATCATGGTTATACACGCATCTTAATGGCAGAAGCTATTTTGTTAGTCTTTCTGACCATTACTCGGACAAACGTTAATTTTCTCAGGTATTTTGCAGGGTTCCATTCTTGGTCCTTCATTGTTCTGCCTGTACATGCTGCCACTTGGGAAAATTAACTGTGATCATGGAGTGAATTTCCATTCTTATGTTGATGATACTCACTTACATTTATCTGTAGCACCAGATGACCCCAATGCTCTCAATATCTTGATGAGTTGTCTGTTTAGTATTAAACAGTGGATGAGTGAATATTTTTGCAAATTGAACGACAAGACAGAAATTCTCATAATAGGTACTAGTGTGTTACAGACACAAAATGATGCTTGGGGCTCAGTTTGGTGTAACACATTTAATTTTTGTAGGAAAGCTGTAGAAAAGTAGAGAATGTAAAATATTATCAGAGCGCTGAATCTTTCTGTAGTGGTCTTATCACTCGCATCATGTACTGATGAAGTTTCTGGAATCACCAACATACAGATGCTTCGGGAATACTAGACTCACTGCGCCCTCTGTTGGCCAAAGGTACGTCATAGTTACCAGTAATAATGTAATGACACGTATGTAGATCATAGTTACCAGTAATGATATAATGACATTAATTTCTGTACTTTGACAAGCATGTGTTTTTCCTGTACATTTACAAAAAAAGTTAAAATGGGGGGCACCTGTTTACATTAGCCAATTTTAGAATGCAGGGCCTCTGTTTGCATTAACAAATTTTTACCCAGTGCCACACTCTCCCCCACAAAATTAAATGTCTCCTGACATTTCTGTTAACATTCCTCGAATTTTAAACAACACACTTCAACAGCACACTCCTTCAACCTTCCAAGGCCTCCAGAAGGATCTAGGCTCACTCATTTGAGTTTCTGATACCTTACAAGTTCGGGTGACTAACGAAGGCTGACTTAAGGTGTCATAACTCAGCACAACTGGTCGCTGTCTCTGCCGAGATGGACGTTGTCTCACCTGCTGTGGCAGGTCTGTGTCTGACTCAGAAATGTCTGCCTCATCGCTGCCCTGACACTGTAAAGTGAATTCAGGCCTCTGAAGCTCAGGAGGCAACTCCTGTTCAGACGGATGTTGTAGTGGCACATCGTCTTTGCACGGTAGTGGCACATCCTTTTCACACAGTATGGGCACATCCTCTTCACACAGCAGTGGCACATCCTCTTCACACGGTAGTGGCACATCCTTTTCTTCTAAGTACTGATGTCGAGGGCTCTGCTGAAACTGGAAAGGCGCTCCGTGTGGGTTCAGTATTGTTTGCCTTTGCTGGTCTCCGCCGTCAGCACCCTGATGCCACTGGTATGTGAGGCCATACTCCTCATTTGAGTCGCTGTGTGGGTCTGGCAGTTGCAGTGGTTTTCTCAGTGACACAGTCCTACTCCTTGAGGGGGCCCTACGGTCATTCTTTGGATGCAATGTTGGATTGACCGGGCTGTGGTTGATCGGCTGTTCTTTGATTGATTGGTCCAGTCAGCTTGGTCTCTCAAGTGGCACATGATCACAGGGTAGCAGGAGGTTTCTGTGAACCACCCGGTTCCTACCTTTACCACCTTCTGGTCTAACTTCGTAGATGGGGCTGTCATCACTCTTTCTCTCTTTCACTTGGTACACTTGGTCTTCCCAGTATGACTGAATCTTTCCAGGCCCTCCTCTAGGAGTGAGATCGCGGATGAGGACCCGGTCATCAGGCTGGAGATCTCTCCCTTGTACCCTCTTGTTGTAATGGGCCTTCTCCCTAGCTGCACCCTTGCTGGCTGCCCTGGCTACAATCTGGTAGGCATCTTCCATTTTCTTTTTCCATTGTGTCATATAATCTTGGTAGCTCTCCTGGGTCTCATCTGTTTTCAGGTTAAACAGCAGGTCACTTGGGAGGAGAGGTGATCGTCCGAAGAGAAGATAATAACGTGACTACCCCGTTGCTTCACTACGTGTGCAGTTGTAGCTAGGGACTCCTTCCAATCATCTTTTTCTTTGTCGGCGAGGGTCCGCAACATGGACAGCAGGGTTCGGTTAAATCTCTCTACCTGCCCATTTCCCTGTGGTTGGTAGGGTGTTGTGTGTGATCCCCGGATGCCTGAGAGGTCTTCCAGGCTTGCTAGTAATTTGTTCTCGAACTCCCTGCCCTTATCATGATGCAGCTTCCTTGGAAACCCGAACTTGAGTGTGTAATCGTTAAAAATCTTGTCTGCCACAGTTTTTGCAGATTTGTTCCTTGTAGCATACGCTTGCGCGAACCTGGTGAAGTGGTCCATGACCACTAGGATGTATTCGTATCCATGTTTACACTTGTCCAGGTGAAGAAAGTCTATTGAAACCAGCTCAAATGGGTAGGTAATGTAAATTGGTGTCAAAGGTGCTCGAGTTGGCTTGTTGGGCTTCTTTTTCTTTAGGCACTCGCAGGCACGGGTGACAAAGTGTTCTACATCCTTGTGCATTTGTGGCCAATAGAACCTGTCTCTAATGAGGCCGAGAGTTCTTTCCACCCCCAGGGAATGTTAGGCTTTGGAGAGGAGCAGCTGGTCTCATCTGGAGGTTTTTCGACGTAGTATACCGTCTTCATCAACATGAATTTTCAACCACTGTTTCAGTAGTGTGGCCATAGCACAGTGCTCTGCCTTCAGCTCTGTTTGGTCTCTTATCTCGCTGCTTGTACCACATGAGTCTTTCGAGGACATAATCTTCCTCCTGGGCTCTGCGGATCTATACTGGAGTGAGGGGCTGGTTTGAGTTACCACTGTCACTGTCTTTCACCAGGTCTAAGGCATTAATGTGTACCACACCTGTTCCTTGGCGAGGGCTTTTTCTCTCTACAGCCACACCTTCCATAGATGCACATATGATCTCCTGACGCAACTCCTCGGTGCACTTCTGCATGTAAGCCTCCATATCCATTGGCATTTGGGAGAGCCCATCCGCATCTGACTTGTTTCTTCCTGGACGATACCGTATGGAGAAATTGAAGTCGGCCAGCTCCGCTAACCACCTGTGTCCTGTGGCATTGAGCTTAGCAGAGGTGAGAACGTACGTCAATGGGTTGTTATTTGTGTACACTACAAATAATGGAGCATGGTATAAGTAGTCACGGAAACGCTCGCAGATGGCCCACTTCAACGCTAAGAACTCTAACTTCCTGGAGTGAAGATCGTATTTCTCCTCTGACTGACTCCGTGTGCAGGAACCATAGGCTATCATTCTCATTTTTCCTTCTTGACGCTGGTACAGCACAGCACCCAATCTTTCCTGGGATGCATCACAATGTACCACGAATGGCTCCGCCCAAAACCGGAGGCTGGGTGAGCAGGTCAATAAGCTGATTTAGCACCTTCTGGTGAAAGCTAGTCCTCTGTATTGGTGTGTGTGATGGTAGGTGCCCTTTCTTTGTCTTGTCTAACCTCTTGTGTCTTCTAGTGTCCACTGTTTTCTCACTTGATGTGATGATGTTGCTGTGTGGAATGGTCAACAGCTCATACAATGGACTGGCCACTCAGGAGAAGTTGGGAATGAAGGCCTGGTAATATGAAAGGAAACCCAACATCTGAAGCAGGTCACCGACTGTTGCTGGTCTTCTCTCTTTCAGGGCTTCCACTGGAGCAGTCTCTGCAGTATCCTCAGTATCCTCTCTGGTGTATCCTTCTCCAGTCACCATCTTCCACAGGAACCTCACGCTGTGCTTAAACAATTCACACTTCTTTGGTGTGAACTTCACTCCATGTTGCCTGCATCGTTGGAGTACTGCACGGACATGTTCTAGATGGTCTTCAAAGTTGCTACTGTGTACTAGGTTGTCGTCCAAATATGGCAAGCAAATGGTGTCCCTCAGGCCAGCTAGGCATTGCTCCATGCTTCTCTGGAATTCTGGCCAAATGGGATGCGCACCCACTGATAGAGCCCCCAAGGTGTTATGAACTACCCAGTCGCACGGACTTTCGATCGTGATACCATCACGATTATGATGTGGTCACGAAGGTTAGGGTTAGGGTTAGGGTTCTATCATATCGTGACCACATCACGTAAATCAGGTCATAATCGTGATGGTATCACGATCGAAAGTCCGTGCGACTGGGTTGGTTATGACTGCTGTCAATCGTCGGCTCTTAATAAAAGAAGCCCTGGTGGTACGACTTGCCTTGATCCAACACTGAGAAGCAGGAGCTCCCTCCCAAAGAATCCAGCATGTCCTGTATTTTGGGTATGGGGTGGCGATCGGGGACTGACTTTCAGTTCAGCTCCCGGTAATCACACCACAACCGTAGGCTGCCGTCCTTCTTACGCACACAGGTTCTCGAGATAGCGTGACCCACCCCTTGTTCACCAGGTCCTGTATCTACTCCTTCACCTCCTTGTGAAGCGGCTTTGGGACTGACATGTAAGTTTTCCTTACTGGGCTTGTGTCCTGTAGGGTTATATGCATCTTGAGGGATGGGATGCAGCCTACATCATCCTCATCAAATGCAAAGGCTTGGTACTCTTCTCTTAGAGTTCTCCTCACAGCTTCTTACTGGGTCTCTGTGAGGTGATTCAGATCGACAGGTGAGGTCCACATTTGCGGCTTTGTGTCATTTTTACAGCCAGGTGGCATACCAGTGGCCTTTAACTCAATGCTTTCTGAAGAGTTGAGTAATTGCTCTTTCTCCTTGGCCTGGACAGCTGCTGCATAGACCGTCTTCACTGCCTGTAGATGGCCCACAATGCTGCGCTGCTCCAAGAAGATGTTGTGATCTGTGGTGCTTGCTATGGGGATGGGCACATACATCACCTTTCTATTTGGAATACACACCAGCACTTCATTGGCAACCAGATCATCTTGTAGTGGGTGGAGCACATCTGGTGACAACAGCATATCTTGTCCCCGGAAGTGTGAACTGGCATATGCCCTGATATGAACAGTAGTGACTTCTTTGGCCGGCATGAACACTCTCTTCCCTCCAGTCCTGACGACACCAGTTTCCTGGTCAGAATCTGTGTTTTGCATTAGCTTCACCATTGTCTGTGCAGTTTTCCCTGTTATGGCGAAGGCTCTGCTCATCTTGTGTGCCAGCCATTTTCTCCCCACTGTGGCTCTATCCTCAGCTCTGCTTAACACTGCTTCGATGGCTTTGTAGCCTATTATGGGGTCGTTGGCAACAGCTGGGTCGGGTCACTGGACACTAACATTGGCACTCTTAGCTCTGTCATCGTAGGGGAATCACTGTTTAATTTGAAGCTTACCTCAATCCAACCCATGCAAGGTATTGGCGTCTCGTTGGCTGCCAGAACCGTCAGGGTCTCATGTCCCAATATCTCTTCAATGGACCGGATGGTTGTGTGAGGGAGGTGCTGTTGTCGCCAGTGTCAATTACTAAGCTAGACTGTGCCCCTGTGTCCCACAACACCTTTGCTGGGTAGTTGTCTAGGTGGCAGTGGACAATGCATCGTTTCCCTATCAGGTCAATGAGCTGTGCCTGGTGCTGGGGAGGCAGATATTGAACAGTGCATTGGTTGGCTGAAACACCTGCTGTCTCTTTAGCCCCTGGAGTTGGCTGGGATGAGCTACTCTCCCTGTCTCTCTTAGTATTACTGCATGGCCGCGGTTGGGATTGGGAGGTTTCCTGGAGAGCTACTGATGGTCCCGCTTCAGCAGTCCTTGGCCGTTTCCCGTCTGTATGTCCTGTGCTCTGCACCCTCGAGAGAAGTGGCCCATCTGCCCACATTTGAAGCAGTGTAAGCAGTGTCCACCCACCTTTTCTTCTTGACAGTTCTTGCAGCCTCTCTCACACTGTCCGGGTCTCAATGATTTCGTGCTGGCCTCCATTGCAGTGAAAAGCATATGTTTTGTTTCAGTTTGGAGTTCTTCCAACATCTGCTGTACATCTGAACTCTCCACTCTAGTCTCCTTACCTTTCACTGTTCCAACGGCTATGGCAGCGCCAGGCTCTTTAGGTTGCTGAGAAGCTTGAGCAGGTGAATTGCCCATGTGTGCCCCTGTATGAAGCTCCTGGACTTGGGGACTCCTAGCGGTGGTGAGCCTTTTTCGCTTCTCCTGCCTTTCACCTTCCAAACGGGTTGCCTCGTGGACTCTCTCTATCAGTTCCTCATCCATTTTGCTAATATCTCTGAGGTAGGGCAGGATCTTAAATTTAATAGAGTCGCTCAGCAATCCTGTTTCAACTAAGCGAAGGAACTTACGTTGAATGGTGGCTCTGCTGTATTGTTCATCAGTGTCTTCCTCTGTGGCCTTCAATAGGAGTTTTTCCTTCAGTTCGTTTGCTCGAAACACAAAGTTCAGGGTTGACTTCTTAGGGTCTTGAGATATGTTAATTAGCTGGTGGTAGAGGTCGGTCGCACTGTCGACCTTGTAGTGGCCTTTCAGGATGGTGAGCAGTGTTGTCAGTGTGAGCCCACGTTTTATCTCCAGCTTATCTCTCAATGGCGGCCCTAGGCTGACGGTTTCTGTTATTTCAGTCTCCAGGTGGCCCTTTTCCAGCCCTGCTTGGATTTGGCGGTTTAAACTGGAATAAGATAACCTGTACCTCTGCCCACTCTCTCCAGTCTGACCAAAAATCATAAATTCTCTTCTTAATGTAACTTCAGGCCATTTCGGAACTTGTTCTGTCTTGTTTTTGAACTGAATGTCTTTGCTCTTTGTACGTTTTTGTTCTGGCCTCGTTTTAACTGTCTCATTCCTAGTGAGTTGTGATGAGGTGGGCTCTTCAGTAACTGACTCTTTGTCGGAACCACGATTCTCCAACTCTACGATGAATGGCAACAGGTCAGTAAGGTATTAACTAACCTCCTCCTTGTTCGCCTCCATCTCATCCAGCTCTCCTTCAGCCATCTTGATGAGCGCCCTCCGGGGTCTGCTGTGATACTCTTCACTGCCCAGGTCATGACACTTCAGGTACCTGCAGGCTGCTAAAAGACAATCTCCCCCACACTGCCATAAGGCTGCACTCACTTCATCGCGAAGCTGCTCGCTGTCGGTCATGGCTGATCAAGGCTCGTCTCTGGGAAGGGGTTGTCGTTGATCTTTACTGCCCCCTCCTGGCCGGCTCGCCAAAATATGTTAGACACAAAATGATGCTTGGGGCTCAGTTTGGTGTAACACATTTAATTTTTGTAGGAAAACTGTAGAAAAGTAGATAATACAAAATATTACCAGAGCGCTGAATCTTTCTGTAGTGGTCTTATCACTCGCATCATGTACTGATGAAGTTTCTGGAATCACCAACGTACAGATGCTTCGGGAATACTAGACTCACTGCGCCCTCTGTTAGCCAAGCGTACGTAGCTCATAGTTACCAGTAATAATGCAATGGCACATATGTAGATCATAGTTACCAGTAATAATATAATGACGTTCATTTCTGTAGTTTGACAAGCATGTGTTTTTCCTGTACATTTACAAAAAAATAAAAAATAAAATGGGGGGCACCTGTTTGCATTAACCAATTTTAAAATGGGGGCCTCTGTTCGCATTAACCAATTTTAACCAAGAGCCACAAGTGCACAGAGAGAAAGTATATCAAGTAGAATGGGAAGCCTGGTGGTACAGAATAAGACTGTGGTAAAAAACCTGGGTGTCATCATTGACTCTGAGTTGGATTTTAAATCACATAACAGTCTTACAAATGCTGCCTTTTTTCACCTAAGAAATATTGCTAGAATTAGACCCTACCTCTCCCTAGAAAACGCCAAAAAGCTGACGCATGCTTTTATCTCTTCGCGTCTGGACTATTGCAATGCACTTCTTACTGGTTTACTCGGAAAAGAAAAAAAGATCGACTTGGCTGCAACTAGTACAGAACGCGGCAGCAAGGGTCTTAACAAAAACTAGGATGAGAGATCACATGACCCCAGTTTTAGTGCCTTTGCACTGGCTTCCTGTAGCGTTGAGGATGGATTTGAAAATGATTTTGCTTGTGTTTAAAGCTCTACATGGTTTAGCACCCTCATACCTATGCTGTCTGACTGCTTATCTGATGATGCTCTGAGCCGCTCTCGAAGATCCCCTGGTGCTGGCCTGCTCAGTGTCCCGAGAATGAACTACAAAAAGTGTGGCGACACAACATGTTGTTTTTACGCACCAACGGCTTGGAATAGACTCCCCCCACAAATAAGAGAAGCAACGTCCGTAGATACTTTTAAGAATCAGCTCAAGACCCATTTTTATGCTCTTGCTTTTAATTAATTCCACTTTATATTTCTTTTTATTCTTCTTTCTTATCTTGTACTGTGGTTTTATTTCTTGCCTTTTTTATGCTTTTTTGCGTAGGTCTGTGTTATTTTATCTGTACTGCTTTTGAGTTTTATTGTTTCCCCTGTTTTTAATGTAAATGCACTTTGAGCTGCATTTTGAAAGGTGCTATACAAATATAGTTTATTATTATTATTATTATTATTATTATTATTATATGATTCGGGAAAATTCCCAAGTAATCAACATATAAAATTATAGGCTGTTTGTGTGGTAATTACATTGAACATGGTGCGGTCTGTCTATGCTGCACCTTTCCTCGACCACCATGCCCTGTCTCACCACGACAGGTTGAAGATGCTAATGTTGAGCTTGAGTAATGCAACGCATGTGAGGTTATCAGTCAGTCATCACCCACTGACCTACTGCATGTGCATGTGCAGCTAGCTAGCTGCCATGAGTAAAACATCACCCACTGACCTACTGCATGTGCATGTTGCAGCTAGCTACCATGAGTAAAAAACAAATGTGGCTTGAGCATTTCTTCGGAAGAGGTAGGGGAGATAACAGACCTAACGATGGTGGTAACGCAGAAACAGCAGAGGCCAAGACTTAAAAAAAAAGTTTCCTTCAAAAAGAAATAGGGTGGGTGGCTACTAAAAAACGCCTTGATTGTGAACGAAGACTTGCATGTCATGACCGTCTTGTTGCAGGGAAACAAGCCCAAGGGTCCCACTGATTCAGTGAATGTTTTTAATATGTTCATGCGAGGAAAATATGCACTGTGTTTAATATCCAAACGTTACTTAAATGTTATGATGCGATTGACTTGTAACCCTAACCTATATTCCGCTTGTGATTGACCCCCCCCAGGCCCTGCCCTATGGTATAATACAGAATGGTGATATACATTATGGCTGCCATACAGAGGTCTGGGTATACATTCTAATTTCTCTGTCTGCCTGTCTTTCTGATTACAATAGCCCTGATGGCAGCTATACAGAAGACAACAGTGCAGAGCTGAATGTAAAATCTCGCAGTTCAGAGTTTGATGATGACTTCGATGATGAGGAGCCATTGCCCAGCATCGGCACCTGCAAGTCCCTCTACCCATTCTTAGGTACTGCCCTCACTTCTGTTCTGTCTATGGCCAGTTTAGGCTCCAGAATATCAACAATGCTAACAGCTTTCTTAGCATTTGTTAGTTGGTCCTCTTGCTGTCAAGATACAGCACAAATCTTTGAAAATTGTGATGGGAATAACTTTTATTATTTGCTTCCACAAGTGTTTATTCATATCAGTAACATGACTTTGTGCTAGCAAAGCCATCGGTATGATGTAGGCGGTTGCCAATCACTTCATAAATCCCCAGTTAGCATCAAATTATAATTTCATTCAAAACACTGTATACATCTAGTTTATATATATATATATATCAACACAGATACAGGAAAAAACATTTTAATGCATAGCAGTACTTGTCTGTTTCGTGCGTCTCGCACACAGTTGATGAGTGTGAGACGCACGAAACAGGCCTGTACTGCTATGCATCTTTTTTCCTGTATCCATGTTGATATATTCCGCTCATCATTAGTCGAGCACTCAACACTATTGGCGGTTTCGGAAAAAAACGCTACATATATATATATATATATGATGTTGGAAAGAAAACTTTAATTCATTAAAGTTTTTTTTTCTACATCATCTATCTTTATATATTTGAAGGGTGAGTTGGCAGGCAGTCGTGGGTAAAGAGGGAGAAAAGGAGGGGGCTCAGAACACAGCCTTGAGGGGCACCTGTGCTGAGGGTCAGGGTGGAGGAGGTGTGGTCACCTAACCTAACAGACTGAGGTCTGTTGGTCAGGAAGTCCAGGGTCCAGTTACAGAGGGAGGGGCTGAGGCCGAGAGGAGTTTGGTGGTTAGTTTGGGGGGGGTGATAGTGTTGAAGGCAGAGCTGTAATCTATAAACAGCATCCGGATGTATGTGTTGTTAAGTTCAAGGTGGGTCAGAGCAATGTGCATGTGGATGTTGGTTTCTTGGGGACAGGAATGATAGAGGTGGTGTTAAAGCATTGGGACAGTGAGAGGTTAACTATAGGTGTGAAGACCTCAGCCAGCTGGTCGGCACATTCTCGGAGGACCCGACCCGGTATGCCGTCTGGTCCGGCAGCCTTCCGTGTGTTCACTCTGCGCAGTGATTCTCTGACCTCTGCGACTGATAGAGTGAGCACCTAGTTTTCTGGGTGGCTGGGGATTTTTGTTGCTGGGTCAGTATTGTCCTTGTCGAAGCGGCCATAGAAATGATTTAGCTTGTCTGGCAGGGAGGCATCATGGACAGTGGGACCACGATTAGAGCTTTTGTAGTCTGTGATAGACTGAATGCCTTGCCACATTCGCCGGGGATCAGAGTTATTGTGAAAGTGGTCCTCTATTCGTAGGGAATATTTATGTTTGGCTGTTCTGATGCCCTTTTTGAGGTTGGATCTGGCTGCGCTGTAGGCCTCACAGTTACCTGACTTGAACACTGCATCCCGGACTTTCAGCAGCTGCCGGACCTCACTGGTCATCCAGGGTTCCTGGTTTGGAAAGGTGCGGACTGATTTTTTTGTTGTGACACTCTCAGTGCAAAAGTTAATGTAGGCTAGTATGGCAGATGTCTGTTCATTAATGTCTATAGGGGAGCCATGGGTCACTGAATGTGCAAAAATACTCCAGTCTGTGTTTTCAAAACAGTCCTGGAGTTCAGAGACTGCTCCCTCTGGCCGGACAGTGATTGTCTTTACTGCTGGCTTGACCCGTTTTATTAGGGGTTTGTAGGCTGGGACCAGAAACAGGCAGAGGTGGTCAGAATGCCTCAAGAACTGTTGATTCAAGTCTACACGGCAATAATCCAGTCTGTCCTCTGCACATCCATCACTGTCTGGTTTGGTCCGGCCACCAAACAGGACAGGGACAGACTACAACAGACAGTTAGGTCTGCAGAGAAAACCACTGGTGCCAACCTGCCCTCCATTCAGGACTTCTACACCTCCAGACTCAGGAGACGGGCAGGCAACATCACTGCAGACCCATCACACCCTGGTCACAACCTGTTCCAACTCCTCCCCTCTGGTAGGCGCTACAGAGCACTGTACCCCCAAACAACCAGATATAGAAACAGTTTCCTTCCTCGGGCTGTCATTCAAGTGAACACTTAACACTGTCAATGAATCCACCATGTTGTATATACTGTACATGTTGTACATACTGTAGTGTACATGTTGTACATACTGTACTGTTGTATATACTGTAGTGTACATCGTATGTATACTGGTACTGTATGATGTCCATGTACCTCCGGCATGTATGTCAGTGAGCTGCTAACATGTATTTCAGCATCTCTGATGTATTCTCTGCACCATTACACCTTATCACCTCTTATGTCTCCTGTATGAGTCAGTCCTTGTGTATATATGTGAAGATTGTTGTGCTGTAGTGTTGTTATTCTATGTTAAGTACACTGAGATTGTTGTGTAGTAGTGTTGTTATTCTATGTTAAGTGCACTGAGATTGTTGTGTAGTAGTGTTGTTATTCTATGTTAAGTGCACTGAGAGAGCCACGACACCAGAGTCACATCCCATGTGTGTGCAAACCTACATGGCCAATAAACATGAATCTGATTCTGATATCTTATAATTCCATTATAATTGTGTTATCCTCTTTCAGTGTTGTATTGTGTAAATTGTGCAAACACAACATCATTGTACGTTATGCGTCTTGAGAGATATTTTCTGGTGCTCTCCCTGAGGATTCTTCCTCTTGTTTCTCCAGGCTGGTATAGGTTTTTAGGGAGTTGTTCCTTATCCGATGTGAGGGTCTAAGGACAGGATGTTGTGTTGCTGTAAAGCCCATGAGGCACATGTGTAATGTGTGATGTTGGGCTACACAAATAAAACTGACTTGACCTGACTTGACTATTTATACATTGTTTTATAGTGGTATGTAAGACTAATGAACCATTATAATAGATTTATATGTGTTTATAATTTATTAGGATGAATTTATCATAAAATCCAATATATTTGAAATTATATGTAAATTTTGTAATATTGTACCTGTTCCTATTCCAAAGCAGAGCCTACATTTCCATGCTTATGTTTTTGTTTTTTGTTTTTTTTAGGTCAGAATGAAGGCACCATTTCAATGGTGGAGGGGGAACTACTTTCTGTTGTGGAGGAAGACAAAGGAGACGGCTGGACCAGAGTACGACGGAACCAGGAAGAGGAGGGATACGTCCCCACTTCCTACATTAAAGTCTTCCTGGACAATAACACCAAAGGTGCTATGACCTACATATGAGCTGCAGATGAACAACAGACATTTATTTATAACATGTTGCATTAAATAAACAAAGAACGTCACAGAAGCTCTCAGTTTAGGTACATATCAAGTACACACCACATACAGCTTTAAAGTCATTTAGGTAAGAGCTACATGAAAGTAGCTTGAGTATCTTATATGATCTACATATGAACTGTGGTCACATGTGAGGCTCATATGATCTGTACATTTGATGTATGTGGGACATATGACCTCCCTATAACCTGCTGAATTCTGACCTCTATAACCTCTCAACTCTCTGTAAAATAAGTTTGATTCAGACATGAACTTCCATGTGACACTGCATATGAGCATCTTATGAGCAGGTTATGACATCATATGAGCAGGTTATGAGCCTCCTATGAGCAGGTTATGCCATCTAAGCAACATCTCCCAACCTCCCTGTGACAGTTATATGGCCTCAATATCACATCAATACAACGTCATGGCACTGATGTCACCTGATAATGAACAGACGCCATAAGCTCATTAATCCTTCCTTTTAACCTCTGTATAACCCTTATGACCTCTAAACGAACTCCATGAAACCCATGTGAACTCTACATGACCTCTGACCTCTGTTGTAGCTGTAAACAGTTGATCTACAACAGCGTGTCCTCTGTCCCAAGAGGCTGCTGTAAATGTTAGTGTGTGTGTGTGTGTGTGTGTGTGTGTGTGTGTGTGTGTGTGTGTGTGTGTGTGTGTGTGTAGCTTGATTGGCTCTAGCCTTATCTCCCAACACAAGCATTGATGTCACTACGTGGTTTCTATGACTTCAGGCAGCCAGTTTGTTTATTCCCTCTGGACAGATGTGTGGCATATGGACAGATGTGTGGCATGTATCTGCCTCTCTCCTATATCCTACTATATTATTCTCTGCTTGTGTGTTCCTGTTTACATGTGTTGAATGTATAAAGTGAAGAACGGTTCCTCAGGGCCAGCTGCCTGTCTGTGTGCCCTCACGCTGTACGCTTATCTAGAGCCTGCCTGTCTTCTAGACTTTAGCGCCCCCTGGCTTCTCTAGAGCCCGTCCATGTCTTCTAGACTGTAGCACCCCCTGGCTTCTCTAGAGCCCGTCCGTGTCTTCTAGACTCTAGCGCCCCCTGGCTTCTATAGAGCCTGTTTGTGTCTTCTAGACTCTAGCGCCCTCTGGCTTCTCTAGAGCCTGTCTGTATCTTCTAGACTCTAGCGCCCCCTGGCTGCTGCATGCAAACTCTGAAGCATGTTTGACCCATACAACTCCACCAAATACACACACACACAAACACACACACACATGGGTCCAGTCTCCATTAACAACTATACAGGTTACTGAACAAAATAATTTGACTTTGCCGAACGAAATACTACTACTCCTCAAATAATACGCCGCTGTTAAAATGACATCATGGTTTCCGAGCTACTGGTCTACAGCGGTTTATTACTTGCTTACTTACTTACTAATCAATGGTGGTGTATTACTATAAACCTACTAGTCTACAGTAGTTTAATAATACTAATTTACTAGTCGATTACCAGCCTAGTAGTACACATTCATGTTATGTTATATTACAACAGTTGGGAGCCTGTGACAACACAAGAGTTACTACCCTCCAAAACAAATATCTCTGCTTCTCCAAGACATGTTTTGGTCACCAGTCCAGAAGTCACTACCCTCCAAAACAAAGCTCTCAGCTTCTCCAAGACATGTTTTGGTCACCAGTCCAGAAGTCACTACCCTCCAAAACAAATCTCTCTGCTTCTCCAAGACATGTTTTGGTCACCAGTCCAGAAGTCACTACCCTCCAAAACAAAGCTCTCAGCTTCTCCAAGACATGTTTTGGTCACCAGTCCAGAAGTCACTACCCTCCAAACAAAGTTCTCAGCTTCTCCAAGACATGTTTTTGTCACCAGTCCAGAAGTCACTACCCTCTAATACAAAGCTCTCAGCTTCTCCAAGACATGTTTTGGTCACCAGTCCAGAAGTCACTACCCTCCAAAACAAAGCTCTCAGCTTCTCCAAGACATGTTTTGGTCAACAGTCCAGAAGTCACTACCCTCCAAAACAAAGGTCTCAGCTTCTCCAAGACATGTTTTGGTCACCAGTCCAGAAGTCACTACCCTCCAAAACAAAGCTCTCAGCTTCTCCAAGACATGTTTTGGTCAACAGTCCAGAAGTCACTACCCTCCAAAACAAAGGTCTCAGCTTCTCCAAGACATGTTTTGGTCACCAGTCCAGAAGTCACTACCCTCCAAAACAAAGCTCTCAGCTTCTCCAAGACATGTTTTGGTCACCAGTGGAAGCCAGTGCTTTAAACGGTCATGAAATGGACAGAAAATGGTCGTCTATCCTCTCCTCATTTCTCTAAAGTGGTAAACTTGTGGGATGGCAGGGAGAGAGGGGTAGTGTGGCGGCAGTGGCTCAGGACGTAGAGCAGGTCATTTGTAACTGGGGTCACCAATTCGATCCTCTGCTTCTTCTGGCAGAATTTGAAGGTTTACTTGAGCAATATAGCTAATCCCTAACTGCTCCCGATGTGTGTGTGAGAGAGTTGAATGTGATCCATTCATTCAATGTAAAAGCACTATATAAAATGCAGTCTATTTACCATTTAGTGTGATGACAGCATTAGTCATGCCAGATGCTCATATGCGTGGCTTGTTGCTTGGTAAGAGAGTAAACAATGCTCATATGCGTGGCTTGTTGCTTGGTAACAGAGTAAATGATGGAGACTGAAACCGAGTCAGCTGCATTGTATCAGAGTTGTATGCTACAGAGGAATGGAGATCCCCTCTTAAATCACCTACTTCAATAAGTTCTAAATGGTTCGTTTGATTACTCACAACGGTAATCAGGACACTTGCACTGCAACAGTGTAGCAGTTCATATCAAGTCTCGCAAACATTTTGTGACCCGTAATGAAGCTCCAGAGACAGGAGTAATGCCAGCAGTTGTGGGTGAGCTAGTTAAGATAAAGGCACACAAACCAGAGATGCATTTACACAACGTAATACTAATACAACAATAGATTATTGAGAATGAGTCAAGACTAATAGTATTCTGCCCTCCCTGAACGTTGGTGTTTAGTTTGGCAGATAGGTAAACAATTCTTCAAATGACAGACAAAGGCTTCCAGGTCCAGTCTGAATGTTTGTGCCTCCCAAAAAAGGGCACTGTAAAACTACAAAAACACAAGCAAAAAACGCATTAAATCACGTTTTAGTCACTAAATTATACAGCATAATTTAAAGCCTTAATAACCCGAAACATAGCTGATGTAACTGCCTAGACAATGTGGAAAATTAGAGCTAGTCCGCTAGCGTAATGCTAACATAAAATGGCAATTGCCATAGACGCGCGAACAGAAATTAGCATCGCGATATTATTGTTACGGCTCGCCCACCCCGCGCCGGCAGCCAATCGGCTCGTCAGGGCCGGGCTTAGCCGTCAGGGCTGGGCTTAAGTTTGGTGGCCTCCCACGCGCCCGTTGTCAGTTCGTGTTGTAACCTCCCCACAGTAGCGGCTACTCTTCCCTCACGGTCCTTTTCTCTCCGAACTCACTCCAGCCCTAACGAGGCAGCAGGCGGCGTTGGCGAGCCAATAAGCAGAGATCCTGCGGCAGTTGCAAACCATCACGGCGGCTCTCACCATCCAGCCGCCGGGCCAGCCTACCCCTGGAGTCGTGGGTAACCCGCCCCCTGGGCCCGCGGCCCCGGTTAATCCTGTGGGGCTCAACCAAGTTCCCTGGGAGCCCTGCCTTTCCAGCCCACGACCGTTTGATGGCGACTTCGAGACCTGTGCCATGTTCATCATGCAGTGTGAGCTGGTCATCCTGCACCAACCCAGCATGTTCACATCTGATGCTGCCCGGGTCGCTTACGTGACCAACCTGCTCAAAGGCCGAGCAGCTCAGTGGGCAACTGCTTCCTTGTCCACGAAGGCCAATTTCTGCCTCACCTACGAGGCCTTTGAGGCGGAACTACAGAAGGTTTTCCACCATCCAGTCGGTGGCCAGGACCCTGGTGCTCGGCTGAGCAGTATCCAGCAGGGCAGTGGCAGTGTCAGAGACTACTCGGTGGAGTTCAGGCTGGCCACAGCTGAGAGCGGCTGGAACGACCGGTCACTTCGGGTCACCTTCCGGACAGGTCTCAGTGAGGCTGTCAAGGACCAGCTAGCCACCCGGGAGCAGCCCACCTCCCTCGAGGACCTGATCAAGCTCGCCATCCGCATCGACGGACGCCTCCGGGAGAGGAGGCGTGAGCGAGCCCTGCGTGGATCCCCGTCCATTCCCCAGTCGTCCAGCACTCCTAACAGGATCCCTACTCCTGTTCGCCCCACTTTCCCTGTGGCCGTTTCTCCCCCCGCGCCCCAGACCACGATGGGGGAGGTACCTATGCAGCTGGGGCGCACGCGCCTTAGTCCGGCCGAACGGGAGGCCCGGTTCAAGGTGGGTCAATGCCTCTACTGTGGCCAGAAGGGACATCTGATCAGCGGCTGCCCCACTCGGCCAAAAGACTAGGCTCACTGGGGCCCCGGGAGATCCTAGTGAGCTGACTTTCCTGTTCCCGCCGTCCTGCCCCACAGAACCATCTAGTTAGCATTACCCTGGCCTGGGCTGACCAGCGGCTCACGGTGGGTGCACTCCTCGACTCGGGGGCTGATGAGTGTTTCCTGGACTCGGAGTTTGCTGCCCAGGCTAACATGCCGCTAGAGAGGCTGGAGAAGCCCATGGAGGCCTTCGCGCTGGACGAGCGCTGCCTGGCCAGTGTTACCCAACGCATCCACCCTGTCTCTCTCACCATAGCAGGTAACCATGTGGAGAGACTTCGGTTTTACATCATCCAGTCCCCGTTAGTCCCTGTGATCCTAGGGCACCCCTGGTTCATGCAGCATGAGCCACACCTCGCCTGGGCCTCCGGTACCATCATGGAGTGGAGCTCCTCCAATGTCTCCAGGCTGCTCCCACCCCATGCCCCCGACGTGCCCCTTGTACCCCGCCTCCCGACCTCTCCTCTGTTCCCCCAGAGTACCATAAGATAGGAGAGGTTTTCAGCAAGACCCGGGCCCAATCTCTTCCTCCTCATCGGCCTTATGACTGTGCTATCGACCTCCACTCTGGGGCACCCCTTCCCAGCAGTCGTCTGTACAGTCTGACCATCCCCGAGAAAGCTGCGATGGACGAGTACATCTCCGAGTCCTTGGCAGCGGGGCTCATTCGGCCCTCGTCCTCCCAGGTGGCAGCTGGATTCTTTTTCGTGAAGAAGAAGGATGGGGGCCTCCGACCCTGCATTGACTATCGCCAAGTCAATGAGATAACCGTCAAAAACAAGTCTTCACTAAGCTGGACCTCCGGCGTGCCTATCATCTGGTCTGGATCCGGAAGGGGGACGAGTGGAAGACAGCCTTTAAGACGCACCGGGGTCATTATGAGTACCTGGTCATGCCGTTCGGCCTCACCAACGCCCCGGCGGTATTTCAGGCTCTCATGAATGACATTCTCCGCGACATGCTCGACGAGTTTGTGGTGGTCTACCTCGATGACATCCTCATCTTCTCCAGGACCCTCGAGGAACATGTCCAGCATATCCGCCGGGTACTCAAACATCTCCTCCGGAACCGGCTCTTCGTCAAGGCAGAGAAGTGCCGGTTCCATTCCCCTTCCGTTGACTACTTGGGCTTCGTCGTTGAGAGGGGACACGGCCGGGACAACCCCTGCAAGATCCAGGCTGTCGTGGACTGGCCCGATCCCACATCACGGAAGGAATTACAGAGCTTCCTCGGGTTTGCGAACTTCTATCGGAGGTTCATCCGGAACTACAGCCGCGTGGCAGAACCTCTCACCAGGCTGACCTCCCCCTCCCAGCCGTTCATCTGGTCCCCGGCTGCCCGCTCTGCGTTCCAGTCCCTCAAGGAGGTTCACCAGCTCCACCCCGACCCCAAGAGGCAAGACATCGTAGAGGTGGACGCTTCGGACACCGGGTTGGGGGCTGTCCTCTCCCAGCGGTCAGCGTATGACCAGAAGGTCCACCCATGCGCCTTCTTCTCTCGCCGGTTCCTCCCCGCCGAGGAGAACTACGATGTCGGGAGCTGCTGGCAGTGGTGGCTGCTCTGGAGGAGTGGCGCCATTGGCTGGAGGGGGCGGAACAGCCGTTCACCATCTGGACTGATCATAAGAACTTGACGTTCATCCGAGCAACCAAGCGCCTCAAATGTCGGCAGGCACAGTAGGCCAGCTTCCTCAGTCGGTTTGACTTCACGCTGACTTATCACCCCGGGTCCCGCAACACGAAGGCAGACTCCCTGTCCCGACAACACCCGAGGAGGGAGCCAGCTACAGAGGAGCCGACTCCCATCCTTCCTGAGACCAGGGTGGTTGGCGTGGTTACCTGGGGCATCGAGACAGTGGTCAGGCAGGCGTTGCGCTCCCATCCCGCACCGAGCCACGTGCCTCCACGCCGCCTATTTGTTCCGGACGCAGTCCGGCCCCGGGTTCTCCAGTAGGGCCATGCCAGTGAGTTTGCTTGCCACCCGGGTGTCCACCGCACCTTCACCTTTCTGGCTCGGCGTTTCTGGTGGCCCACCATGAGGAACGACGTCAGGGACTTCGTAAGGGCCTGCTCCGTCTGTGCTCGCAGCAAGGCCTCTCACCAGGCACCCGCGGGTCTGCTGCAGCCCCTCCCAACTCCAAGCAGGCCCTGGTCCCATGTGGCGTTGGATTTTGTCTCCGGACTGCCTCCCTCCCAGGGTAACACTGTGATCCTGACAGTGGTGGACCGCTTCAGTAAGGGAGTGCACCTGGTGGCCCTCCCCAGACTCCCATCGGCTTCTGAGATGGCGGACCTCCTGACGAGCCACGTGTTCTGTCTCCACGGCCTTCCCCTGGATGTCGTCTCGGACCGAAGGCTCCAGTTCATCTCCCAGGTATGGCGGGCCTTTTGTAAGGGGTTGGGCGCCTCTGTTAGTCTCTCCTCTGGCTATCACCCACACACTAAAGGACAGACAGAGAGGACGAACCAGAGCATGGAGTCCGCCCTCCGGTGCGTGGCCGCCAAGAAGCCCAGCTCCTGGAGCCGGTTCCTCCCCTGGGTCGAGTATGCCATCAACTCGCTGGTCAGCTTTGCCACCGGCCTCTCACCTTTTGAGGTGTCCCTGGGCTACCAGCCGCCTCTCTTTGCTGTGCAGGAGTCGGAAGTGGTGGTTCCCTCCGTGCAGGCCCATCTGAACCGGTGTCGTCACGTCTGGGAGGTGACCACAGCTGCTCTGCTCCGGGCAGCTGAGCGCGCCAGTCGGGGAGCCAACCAATGCCAGTCCCCAGCGCCTACGTGCCAACCAGGCCAAAGGGTGTGGCTGTCCTCGAAGGATCTCCCGCTTCAGTCCACCATGAAGAAGCTGAACCCCCGGTTTGTCGGGCCCTTTGAGATCAGGAAGGTTCTCAGCCCCGCGGCAGTGAGTCTGAAGCTTCCGGCTTCCTTGAAGACCCATCCCGTGTTTCATTTGTCTCGGGTTAAGCCTGTCTCCCACAGTCCTCTGATGCCTCCGGCCCCGGCTCCGCATCCCCCTGAGATCGTGGATGGGCAACCTCAGTGGAAGGTCCGCCGGCTGCTGGACGTCCGGCGCCGAGGACGGGGGTTCCAGTATTTAGTGGACTGGGAGGGCTACGGTCCGGAGGAACGTAGCTGGGTCTCCCACTAGCTCATCCTGGACCCTGGGCTGCTCACTGAGTTCCATCATTCCCATCCCGACAAGCCGGGCAAGTCGCCTGGTGGCTCCCGTGGAGGGGGGGGGGTACTGTTATGGCTCGCCCACCCCGCGCCGTGGCCCGCCCACCCCACGCCGGCAGTCAATCGGCTCGTCAGGGCCGGGCTTAGTCATCAGGGCTGGGCTTAAGTTTGGTGGCCTCCCACGCGCCCGTTGTCAGTTCGTGTTGTAACCTCCTCGCAGTAGCGGCTACTCTTCCCTCACGGTCCTTTTCTCTCCGAACTCACCCCAGCCCTTGGTTCATGTTTTTCCCTTGCAAAGTTACCCCGTGGAAGTATCCTGCCGTGTTCCCGTTTGGATTACCCACGAGTTTTTCCCCTTGGACTTTCCATTTTTCCTTGACGCTCATTGCCTTCCTATGTTTGACTATTTGTACGCGTAAGGAATAAAGTTCGCCAGTTTTCGGCTAACCCCATCTCTGTCTGGTGTCATGCGCTTGGGGTCTTGCACAAACCCTAACAACTATCTCACCAAATGATTCACTTACAGGCATATATTTCCTATGCTCTGTGGAAACGAACTAATAGCTGCTGACGTCACACTGCTAGCTCAATCTGCTCCTCAGTCTTTGACCCTCGACACTGAATCAGTCACAATAACCCATTCCATCCATTATCTTAACCGCTTATCCTGCTCTCAGGGTCATGGGGATGCTGGAGCCTATCCCAGCAGTCATTGGGCAGTAGGCAGGGAGACACCCCTGGACAGGCCGCCAGGCCATTACACAGGGCTGACACACACACACACACACACACACACACACACACACACACACACACACACACACACACACACGCACACACACACACACACACACACACACACACACACACACAAACTAATTCCTAGGGACAATTTAGTACGGCCAATTCACCTGACTTACATGTCTTTGGACTGTGGGAGGAAACCGGAGCACCCGGAGGAAACCCACGCAGACACGGAGAGAACACGCAAACTCCACACAGAGGACGACCCAGGATGACCCACCAAGGTTAGACTACCCCGGGGCTCGAACCCAGGATCTTCTTGCTGTGAGGCGCCCGCGCTAATCACTGCGCCACCGTGCCACCAGTCACAGTAACCACATGTTCAAAACTCTATTCCACCTAGTGGTGTGGTGGAGGTATTGCGCACCAGGATAGGCAGCACACGCTCCGCCTGGTATAATACGTTATACAACACATTGTATTTACGAAAGCGTAAAATGACCTCTGAAACAGGTCGCAAATATAATTTAGGAGTGCCATGCTTGACTACCCTATCTTCTACCTTGCCTTGGGCCACTCGGTTCTTCTGACTTGTGAGTCCTTCAACAGTACAATGTCTCCCACTTGCAGATTAGGCCTCTCAGAATTCCACTTTCTCTTTGCTTGAAGCGTTCTTAGTAGGTATTCCTGCCTCCACTTCTTCCAGAAAGTATCAGCAAGTCCTTGAACCTTTTTCTAGTGCTTGTTGGAGAGGTCATTAACATCAAAGTCCCCTGAAGGTGCAGACAGTGTATGCTGCTTTTGTGTCAACAACATTGATGGAGTGAGAATTGCTGGTGCTTCTGGATCAGAAGATACAGGAGCCAGTGGTCTTGAGTTTATGATGCCAGTGACCTCTGCCATCAGAGTGGTTAAGTACCTCGTGTGTTAGATACGATGGATTCACCTTGAGAAGATGGGCATCCAAAAATGCGGAGAGCGATGCCAATCATCCTTTCCCACACTGTACCCATGTGGGAAGAGTGGGGAGGGTTGAATGTCCAGGTACATTTGTTGTCTTTAGGGTAATTTTGTAGCTCAGAATCTTCTGTGTTGAGGTTGAGAAACGTCTTCATTTTGGCAACTCCTCTGTTGCTCTCCCCGAGGCATCTTCCTATTTTTTCCCTGTTAAAGGTTTTTTTTTTTAGGGAGTTGTTCCTTATCCGATGCGAGGGTCTAATCACAGGACGTTGTGTTGCTGTAAAGCTCCCTGAGGCAAGTTTGTAATTTGTGATATTGGGCTATACAAATAAAATTGACTGGCCTTGACTCGAGTCAAATAACACCCTTATCTGGTCTGGCTTTTGGGGATGACAAACATCAAATATGGGTAGGTTACCAACTCTACTCATCTTCCTTTAATGGGGGAGCCCGCTCTGCTTGTTTTTCATTGAACTTTTTTTTTTGCATGAAGTCAATTAATTGTTTTCTCATCTGTGGGTTTTTGTCTAGGGTCTAGGGTGCACCGTAGGGATGAGAAATGCTCTACGGCTTGAGATTGGTTATTGGGAAAGCGGTTCTGTAGTGACTGAAAAGGAAAGGGGGCAACCCAAGTGTTTGAACGGTCTTTATACACTTGTTGTTCTAGTTTCCCCAGGAAAATCTCATCTTCAGTTGACAAAACAGATTTGTCATCGTGCTGTGTTCTCTGAAACACTTGGCTGCCAAGATCACCTGTCTCTCTCTCCAGGTGGTATGTGGAGCTTTAAAGACTCATGTTTGGAGTGTGACAACTGAGCCTCTCCTTGACCTGAATGCTGTTCAGGCATGGACTCAAGAGTGAAGCTCGTCCATCTTGTAGGATGTTGGTCCTGTATAAACTAATGCTAGCTGACTTATGTGCCTTCCCAAGACACACTTCTCCCACAATGACCCAACCAAGGTCAAGGCGTTGAGCATATGGTTCATTCTGGAGTCCATTATGCTGTTCCCTGACTTTGTGCGCACACAGAATGTCTCTGCCAAGGAGGAGGAGAATGTCAATATCTGGATCAATTTCTGGGATTTTGCCCTCAACTGATTTGAGGTGTGGGTAGTGATAAGCAACTTCTGGTGATGGGATTTCTGTTCTATCATCAGGTATCATATCACACTCAGAGAGTAGGCAGGGAAAGCCGAGTTGCACCATCAACATACTCAATGATGAAGTTGCTGGCACGTCTCCCTGCTACCTCCATGACACCTGACTGAGCATGTTTTCAATGTATATGGTTCCGGATGTCCATCAACATTGAAAAGGTTGAAAAAGTCTGTCTTCACTAATGACTAGTTACTTTGTTAATCTAGAACAACATACATCTTGACTGCTCCATCTGCTTGACCCACAGAATACTAGAGCATGATCCTAAACTGGCTGAGCTTCCACGTATGTCTGTACATTTTGACGTCACAGCAGGAACATTTTGGTTATGTTTGTTACCCACCATGGTCTTCTGTGGTAACAGAGCTTTCCAATCTTTGTGGAAGAGGACCTGGATGTAGTAATGTGGGATAACTTCCACTACCACACTCTGTGCACTGCACTCTTATTACAGTCTTTGGCAATGTGGTGAATGGAATAAAATGGTGAGGGAATATGAAAGGATGGCTCGGTAGATTGCAGACTACAGAAACCACTTGCGATTCAATCTGAGATACAGACAACACAGGCTCATACCCACTAGCCTGCACCTGTGTACCACAATGAAAGGACATAGAGCAGACAGAATCATAGAGAAGGCACAGAATCAACTCCTGAATGAAAGAGTGAGACAGGTCCATTTCACTATTGAAGTGCTGAAGGAGAAATCTGACCAACTAATCCAGCAACTAACATCCCACTTGCCTGGTGCAGTCTTGCAGAGGATCACTGATTTCACCAAGAAAGCCCAACTATCTCAACACCACAAAACCAAAGAAAGGCAAACAAGGAAGTTTCAAAACTTACAGCGACGGACAAACAACACTAGCCAAGCAGATATACTTACCTGGAGACAAAAGACAGAACATCTCACACAAAACGGAACACAGAACAGATGGATCAAGAATCTGTCGGACAAGGTACTTACCCAATCAGAAAAGGAGGTCTTAGCAAAAGGACTGAACTTCGCCATGACAACCAAAAAACTACCTATAGTTGACCTCATCACATCCACAGAATCAGCTATAAGGAAAAACAATCTAATGGAAACCAAAGCAGAACAGCTTAGGTTAAAGGTATCAGCAGCTCTGTCTAATGCGAAACTCCCTCCTTCCAACCTAACCATGGAGGAAAGGAAAGCTGTGACAGCCCTGAGCAAGGATGAAAACATCACTATCCTTCCAGCAGATAAAGGGAGATGCACGGTGATCCTCAACACAACAGACTACCACGCCAAGTTCATGTCATTACTCAGCGACACCGACACCTATGAACCTCTGAGAC
This sequence comes from Lampris incognitus, assembly GCF_029633865.1. NCBI lineage: Eukaryota > Metazoa > Chordata > Actinopteri > Lampriformes > Lampridae > Lampris > Lampris incognitus. The sequence continues at coordinate 66,861,827 of NC_079211.1, read as the reverse complement.
GCGATCCTACTAGTGGTTACAAGAGGACAATAATAGAGTACCTACAGAAGCTACAGAAAGGAGGAACCATTGATCGGATACAATACCACCGTCTCTACCCACAAGATAACATTCCATGCATATATGGACTCCCTAAGATCCATAAAGATGGAACCCCCCTCAGGCCCATCGTCAGCAGCATAAACTCGTACAACATTGCCAAACATATAGCCAACATCTTGACCCCTTTAGTGGGCAAAACACCTCACCATATCCAAAACTCCATTGACTTTGTGAACTAGGTCCAAGGCGTAAAACTGGAACCGAATGAAACCATGGTATCCTACGACGTGACCTCGTTATTCACCTGCATCCCAACCAAGGAGGCTTTGGAAACTGAGGCAACGTTTGCTACAGGATGACACCCTCTACAATAGGACCAACCTCAGCCCAGACCAGATTTGCCAACTACTGGACCTTTGCCTGAACACTACATATTCAGGGGCAAGTTTTACAGACACAAACACGGCTGTGCAATGGGCTCACCAGTATCTCCCACTGTGGCCAACTTATATATGGAAGAGGTAGAACACAGGGCCCTGAACTCCTTCAGAGGAACACCTCCGAGCCACTGGTTCAGATATGTGAACAACACATGGGTCAAACTCCAAACACAAGAGGTGCAAGCGTTTACCAAACACATCAACTCAGTGGACAAGAACATTAAGTTCACAAGGGAAGACGTAAAGAACAACAGTTTGCCCTTCTTGGACTGTGACGTCCACATTGGGGAAGACAGGAGCCTCCACATTGGGGTTCACAAGAAACCTACACACACAGACCAATATCTACTTTTGGACTCACACCACCCACTGGAACACGAACTGAGCGTCATCAGAACTTTGCAACACAGAGCTGACAATGTGCCCAGCAGCACTCAGGCCCAACGAGAAGAACACAAACACCTGAGGGGAGCTTTAAAAACCTGCGGCTACCCCAGTTGGACCTTTGTAAACTGCAACACATTCCAAAAAGACCAACCAGGTGCGCGACGAGGAGAAAAGGAACAGAAGGAATAGCACAGTCATCCCGTATGTTTCTGGGGTCTCCGAGAAACTCAGGAGAATTTTTAACAAACACCACATCCTGGTATACTTCAAACCCAGCAACACACTCCGACAAAGACTGGTTCATCCCAAAGACCGTGTACCACACACCCGGAAAAGCAATCTGGTGTATGCTGTACAATGCAATGAGGATTGCACTGACCTATACATAGGAGAAACCAAACAACCACTACACAAACGGATGGCCCAACACAGAAGGCCGAACTCCTCGGGACAAGACTCAGCAGTCTATCTACACCCAAAGCTAAAGGAGAAGACACACTCCTTCGAGGACAGCAACGTAGTACATATTTTGGACAGGGAAGATAGATGGTTTGAAAGAGAGGTGAAGGAAGCCATCTATGCGAAACTGGTAAAACCATCCCTCAACAGAGGAGGAGGTCAGTGACACCACCTATCTCCCACTTACAATGCCGTCCTTTCATCTCTACCCAGGAGACTCAAGAAGCTTAGCCTCCCAAGAACAACAGTCAGTCACTAACGGCTCCAACGAATCATGACCACTGAATGGAGCACTAACAAAGTCGAAAGTAACACCCCCAACGACCGTCACTGCTAAACATCGCATCACAAAGAGCCATGCACATCAATAGCTCTGATAACAACCGGCTTGGCTAAACATCGGAACACAAAAGAGTCACGCATATCAATACCTCTGCTAACGATTGCTAAACATCGGAACACCAAGAGCCATGGACGTCAATAGCTCTGATAACGACTCAAAAGAGGATAAATATCTGAGTTTCATCACCAGCCAGTCAGACTAGCTTGGTCTAGTCAGAAAGGCAGGAACTGATGAAGCCTCTTGGATGAGAGGTCAAACGTCTTCACGGATATATACCAAGTCCAGTTGCACTTGATTCAATTCCTTTGGATAACCATGACCTGGATGAATGAGAACATTCACAGACACGTGGTGAATGGAACAGCAATATTTAAAACAGACATTTTTGTCTCTCAGGAGAGCTTTTCTTTCTTCCAAGCTCTTACTCTCGAAGAGGTGACATTTTAACAGAGGGTGTGGCTTACAGTGCAGTGGACATTGTTTATCAGGGTCTGTGATGCTCTTGTCTGTGGAAGTGTTTGGGCGAGCTCCTGCTGCACTTGAAATCACTGTCTTCCTGACAGAAACTGGGGGCTGGTTTTTCCGCTTTATCATTTTCTCTCTTCCGAGATTGATGGTGATGGCACCAGTGACAGGCAAAGCTAGGGTCGTTGCGAGTCTTAGCCTCCTCGTTTATGAAGCTGGCAAAAATGAAAATGAAGGATAGGACACGCCATTGTCTTTCTTGAACTTCGAGGCAACCGTTACCCATCTGTCTTGAAGGTTGTATGGGACCTTTGCCAAAATAGGATTGACCATGTGCTGTGTCATGATATGAAAGGCCCGGGAGATAGCTTTTCAGTTTTGCCGCTTGCAGTTCAAGCAAAGATCCGCTTGTTATCTCAAGCGCTGGTTTTCTCTGTTTGTCAGCTTGGGAAAGTGCTCAATTTCCTTTAACAGTGCATGCTCAATGATTTCTGGTGCACCAAAACAATCCTCCAGCCTCTGCCACACTTTTTAAGACCTGCGCTGGGGTGGTTTATGTATGCAGCTCTGATTCTCTTAGTTTGTGCAGCTGACTGTGGCCCAAGCCATTTGGAAAGCAAGTCTAACTCCTCTTGATGTGACAGATTCAGAGCTTGAGCTGCACTTTGGAACGAAGCTTTCCAAGCCCAGCAGTTCTCTGGTTGATCATCAAATTTCAGCAAACCTGAGCTGACCATCTCTCATCACATCAGATATTTTGCAAGCTCTGAGGTGTCAGTGTACTTACCACTTCCAGGTCTGGGTGTCAATACATTGAGCTGAAGATGGTGAAATCAATCATTGTTGATTGACTGTCCTCCATAAGCCCAGCTTTAAGGCTGTCTCTTTAGCCTCAACGCACAGCTGCACTGTGGTGTGATCGTTCCTGCCATGTGTGTAGCTGAGATGAATTGCAAGGGTTTAAACTCCTGACTGTCGTACTCACTGTGCTGGCGACAACTTGGTTCTTTGTAGACTTTTGCTAATGCATCGACGGCCATGGCTGGCTGTGGCACTGGTGGAAATGAAAGTTCAAGAAGATTTACCTGAAGAGTCTGCAGATCAAAGTTGAGTTTTGACTGTTGCTGCACTTACTCTTGTGTTCACTGAGCGTGGTTAATAGGTGGCATGTTGTCTAGTTGGGGCTGTTGTAGGTCTCCAATTTCTTGCGCGGGCACTTCCCAAACTTGAGCCTCAGCTAGTGCTGCCGCAACCGCTTTCTGTGATTTGAGTACATGCAGCTCAGCGTCTAGATCAGCTTGTTGTGTCAGAATGTGTGCTTCCTGCTATGCAAAAGAAAGTTGGATGCGTGCAGCTGCTGCGGAAGCTTTAGATGATGATGTGAGCTGGATGGAGTGTGTAGAACCAGAGACTCTTGATCTTGTTTCCAGTGCGTCTTCCATTCTTTTCTCTGCAGGACTTGACATGATTGATGAGCTTTCACACTTGAAACTTCAGTGTGGACCGTCTCACTCGAGGCAGAGCATGATGAGAAGGATGCCTTTTTACTATTCTGCCCTCCTTGAACGTTGGTGTTTAGTTTGGCATATAGGTAAACAGTTCTTCAAATGACATACAACGGCTTCCAGGAACAGTCTGAATGTTTATTGCCTCTGAAATAAAGGCACTGTAAAACTAAAAAAACACAAGAAAAAACGCATAGAATCACGTTTTAGTAACAAAACATATTCACTAAATTATACAGGATAATTTAAAGCCTTAATTACTCAAAACATAGCTGATATAATTGCCTCAACAATGTGGAAAATAGAACTTAGTCCGCTAGCATAATGCTAACATATCATGGCAATTGTCATAGATGCGCTAACAGAAATAAGCATCGCGATATTATCTTACCAAACGATCCACTTTACTTCAAAATGCCTGACATAAAACGAAATGTGTGCTCATACTTACATGCATATACTATTTGCTATGCTCTGTGGAAACGAACTAATAGCTGCTGACGTCACACTGCTAGCTCAGTCTGCTGCTCACTCTTCTACACTCCACACTGAATCAGTCACAGTAACCACATGGCCAAACTCTATTCCATTTAGTGGTGTTGTGGAGGTACTGCGCACCAGTTCAGGCAGCACAAATAGAATTTTAAAAAAAGTTTGATGGAATTATCTTGTTTTTTTGTTGTTGAGTGTCCCTGTTTGGTAACGTTATGCTATTAATAAACTTCAGCGCCTCCAGGCAGCCATTGGTTTCCATTAATTTCGGTAGAGCCTTGAAATCCAATTGCAGAAACTTGAAAATTGATTGAGATTGGTAATCTATCATTGTGGATGTTTAGTCAACTTCATTTTTTTTGGGGGGGGGGGTCAAAGTTACCATATCAATGCGGGACTACGCGGTTGAACTGATTTAAGAAATTGTCCAGGGCTTTTCAGAAGCATCATCCCACAACGATAAGGTGGCTTTGACAGAAAATAAAGGTGACTAAATGTTCACTGTGATGGACAACACTACGATATAATTTGGAAAATGGTAGAGAGAAATATAAAGTATATGCCATCGTAGTAAATGGGCTAAAACAGCTAACCCTAATCCTAAATAAACAGCCCTAGTTTTTTCTTGTGTTTTGTAATCTTAACGTGGACGGGAACATTTATTGTAACCTATCTGAGGATGCTGGAATGGAGGGAAACTTTTCAACCTGCTGTTAACATGGAATCTGTGTTTTCCATTCTTTGCAGACATCCCCTGTGTGGCTGTTGCTTTCCCACATTGTTCCTGTCCTGTGTTAGCCCCTTGTTCTGGCTATACTTTGTAGAAACCACACCAGTCTTCTGACTTCAGGGCAGCTGCTGCAAGCCCATTTACGTCTGGCACAAGTCAACTCTGCCATAGAAACACATATAGATGCAGTGGTCGTATAACGCCAGCTCAACACTGTCGTCATCATGTGAAGAAGGGCGTTTTTATACTACTGATGTACAAATACATACACATAAACTTAAAAACACAAAATAAAATACAATAATAACAAATGGTTCAACCAAAATAAAACTTGATCGTATAGTTCACAACAGTATCACATTTCACTGCTTAATATAGTAAACATTTTACACAGTAGCATTCCCTGCACCCGTTTTAATATGAAATTAATATAAGTACATCATAGAAAAACTGTATTCAGCAAAACAACACACCTGGAAAAAACAAAATATACATAGAGCTGCTGTGATCGTACAGTGTCAGCTCAACTCCAGCTCTGTTCGTACACACATGTGACCAAATCTTAGCAAGCACATCTTAGCTAGCACATCTTAGCTAGCGGAGAACTATGGCGGCCATTACGTGCCTCGTTAACTTCAGTGAACTTTTCATCTATCGTGAAGTTTAGCAAAAGAAACACTATAAACAAGTACAGCATGAAAAATGTTGTGCATACATTTATACATCGATTGCCGTAACTGGATTGCAGTTTTAGCAATGTTCTAACACTTTTTTAGCCATATTTGGAGTGAGCTGTGTATAACAACCCAACATACCAACTCTGTCGCCGTCATGTGAAGAAGGGCCAGAGATGCCACCACATAATACACTTGACCACAACCCTCACAACTAGGAGGCGCTAAGTAAAAGATGCCAGGTTTTAATATATATAAAGAACAATAACATATTTTGCCGAACTTCAACAAGTTTATAACATTCCATTCTTATCTCTGTTATACCTGCAGTATCCATAAGTATGGCCATCCATACAGCGGCTGTCGTTCGTATAGCACGCTGACAGCCGTTGCTGGCACGCATGGGCTTTGGAGAAGTGAAAGAGAGGTGACACTGGAGGTCGTAGCTTACTTGACGATATCTCAAATTCTCCAAAACTTATTGTCGCGAATTCGGGGGGGGGGGTAGCTGGGAACCGCCGCAGCCGGGACGCGAACCCGGGTCTCCCGCACCACGGGCGACTACGTTTCTAAAGAGTCCTACCCGTTCACCAAGGGCTAGCGAGTCCAGTCACCCGTTGGCGTTACAGTATTATCTAAGGCAGGGGTCGGGAACCTTTTTGACTGGGAGAGCCATAAAAGCCAAATATTTCTAAATATATTTCATTGAGAGCCATATAGTATTTTTAACGTATAATAAATTAAATATGTCTTACTTTTAATGCGACTTCTGGTGCTGCATGGTTTTGCTGATGGCCTTGTAGTCTGGTTCATACGTGGTGAGGTTGAGCTTCATGCAGGCGTTGAGGCTTCCATCAGTTAAACGTGAGCGTAGGTTGGTCTTAATGTTCCTCATATGCGAGAAAGACTGTTCACATGCATATGTAGAGCCAAACATGGTCAATACGGCAATACTCACACGCTGCATTGTGTGGTATGTCACAGGAAGCTCGTTCCAAGTTTTAAGAATCAGCTGGTCTTCAGGTTGAAGATTTTTAATTTCTGTCCACTTGTGTTCCCTCGCCAGCTCTGCTCGCTGTCGCGCAAGACTTTCCAACTCTCCATTAAGTGACTTGAACTTACTCATCCACATGTCTGATGCCTTCAGGTCAGCAACTTCCAGCTCAAAGTCTCCGATAGAGACCCCGGGGATGCATGTCAGGTCGATTTTGTCCACTGCACACTCATGTGGATGAGTGATGAACTTGAAAAGACCAGTGCGCGCACGAAATTCTCCAAAACGTGCTTTGAATGACTGCAGGAGATTGAACGTAAAGCCAGCTAGCTGCTGGAGATCCAGATGTTGAGTGGAGTCACTTGCTAAGCATGCATCTCTAAATTGTTGCAGTCTTTCAAAGTGCAGAAGACGACCTGTTTCAATGTCCCTGAGAAAGACTTCCAGCTTGCTTTCAAATGCAAACACTGCTTGTTGAAGGGATGAGATTGTATTTCCAATACCTTGCATTTTCACATTGAGCTGGTTCAGATGGCCAGTTATGTCCACGAGATAGTGAAACTGCAGGAGCCAGTCAGTGTTGTCTAGCTCAGGATGCTTGACGCCTTTCATTTCAAGAAAAGTCCGGATTTCACTCAGGCAAGCTGCAAAACGGCTGAGCACCTTCCCCCTTGACAACCAACGCACGTTGCTGTGTAAAAGCAGACCGGGATAATGATTCCCAACTTCTTCTAACAGAGCTTTAAACTGGCGATCATTTAAAGCTCGGGCAACAATAAAGTTGAACACTCGAATGACCAGAGACATCACCTCGCCAAGCTCCTGGCCACACGTCTGAGCGCAAAGCGCCTCCTGGTGCAGGATGCAATGAAAACTTAGGATGGCTCTCTTTTCATGTTCACGGAGAAGCGCTACAAATCCTTTGTTCTTCCCCAACATACAGGGTGCACCGTCAGTATAGACAGAAATAAGTTTATCCATCGGTAGTTTTTTTCTTTAGCAAACTCCATGAAAGACATGAATAAATCCTCTCCTCTTGTTGTCCCTTTCATTGGCAAAACAGCCAAGCTTTCCTCACGCAGTGTGTCACCTGCAGCATACCTGGCAATGATACTGCACTGAGATAGATGGCTAACGTCTGTTGACTCATCTAACGCGAGAGAAAAGTATGTCCCGGCGTTTATGTCCTTAATTTGTGTTTCCTCGACTTGATTTGCCATCATGATGCTACGATCGTGCACAGTTCTTGCTGACAGGGGCATGTCTTTTATTCGTTTGATTATCTTGTCTTTATTTGGGAAGTCATCAAACAGTTCATTGGCCACATCAAGCATGAATGTTTTGGCATACTCACCATCTGTGAATGACTTTCCATTCCTTGCTATTGCCAAAGCCCCCGCAAAGCTAGCGGAATTCCCGTCCCCTTGCTTGGTCCACACACGTAGTTGCTGCTGACTCGTCTGCACTCTCCGCTGTAGCTCCTCGCATGCCCTTTTCCTGCTGTCCCCCGCTGGAGATTTCGATGCAAATGAAGCATGGTGCGTATCGAAGTGCCGCTTTATATTTGACCGTTTCATCGATGCAATTTTATCATTGCATATTAGACATACCGCAGATCCTGCTCTCTCCACAAATGCAAATTCCTCTGTCCACGCAGCCTGGAATGCACGGTAATCATCGTCTTTTTTTCTTTTCGCCATCTTTTCCGTTACAAGGGTTGAAGCGGATAAACTAGTTGGCTATCTGATAAAATTGATTTCTTCACCTTTACAATGACCCGGACATGCTCGCGAGCCATTGGTTCCCGACCCGACCCACGGGTGATCCGTGACCCGTGAAATTTATCTTCAAAACTAATTTCTGTTTACTTTAAAATGACACAGTATTATTAAGAAATATCACAAGTATTTTAAAATCAGTTCCAAACTGATTTTTTTGAAAAAAAAATAATTTTCAACTCAAAATTGTCTGGGAGCCATATGCCGTCACCGGAAGAGCCATATATGGCTCGCGAGCCATAGGTTCCCGACCGCTGATCTAAGGGATGATCCAAGACAAGATGTGGTAAAGGATTTTAACGCTCACCTCGTCATGGATTAGCCTACTTATGCCATGGTGATTTACCAAACAATTCAAGTACTGAATTGTTTTTTTATCGAATGGTTCGGATTCAGAATGAACAAAGACATGTAGCAAAAGTTAGCCAGCGAGCTAACTAACGCTTTACAAGTTCAGTGCACCTGCTACTTATTCAGCGGCTTGCAACTTTGTGGCCAGCGCATGAACGTAGAATAGTGCTTAAAACGGAGCCAAACTACGGGTGATTTACACGGGTTTCACGCACATCCTCCAGCAAGATCAGAAACCAGTATTCTCTGTGACCGTGGTAGAACCAGAATCTGAACCATCTTTATCGGCCATGTAGGTTTGCACACACATGGGATGTGACTCTGGTTTCACGGCTCTCTCAGTGTACTTAACATAGAATAACAACACAACAATCTTCACATATGTACACAAGGACTGACTCATACAGGAGACATAAGAGGTGATAAGGTGCAATGGTGCAGAGAATACATCAGATATGCTGAAATACATGTTAGCAGCTCACTGACATACATGCCTGAGGTACATGGACATGACAGAGTGTACCAGTATACGTACAACGTACAGTACAGTATATACAACATGTACATCACAGTATGTACAACATGTACAGTACAATATATACAACATGTACAGTACAGCATATATAACATGTACAGTACAGTATGTACAACATGTACAGTACAGTGTATACAACATGTGCAGTACAATATATACAACATGTACAGTACAGTATGTACAACATGTACAGTAAAGTATAGCTAACATGTGCTGTACAGTATATACAGCATGTACAGTACTGTAGCTGTCTCAAAAGTAGAGACTTGGTTTGTTATAGTTTCATTATGATTTCATAAATAATTTCATGTGATAAATATGTGATTAAGAATATAAATACAGGTTAAAAATCTTTTAGTTGAAACAAGTGACTTTTACTTTGAAAATGTGTTATGATCACATGATTGCTGTATTTAGTTGCACCTACAACTACTGCATTATGGGAAAGAGACCCTCTACCGCTGTGCTGAGACGCCATGCAAAGTTCCAAATATTGATTCTACACATGGTCTGAGAGGCGCACACGGTAACTATTTCACATTCTGTATTATTGTATGTATCCTGTCATATCTTCATGTTTGTTGATCTTGTGTGTAATTGATTTTCTATATCGTTGTTATGTTACGTTGTACAATGATGGAACCTAGCCACGTGCAGCCATGATAGTAATTGTCGTTCTGTTGTTGTTCTTGACTTTAGTTTTCACGGTGTCTGAGGCGGCGAATGGGAGAGTAATAAACACTGGACATCAGTATGAATCGTGGCCTTTCATTAAAGTAAATTGGACCTGTGTAGCTACAGTGAAAACGTGACGCCGATGCTGCCAAGAAGAGAAAAGTGAAAGTAATCGCCAACGCGGCCAAGAGAAGCAGAGCTAGCCAGCGAGGGCGAGAGCTAGCAGTGACGTAGCTAGCCAGCGAGGGCGAGAGCTAGCAGTGGCGTAGCTAGCCAGCTAAACCACCGCCGAGGCGCACGAGAGGAAAACGGAGCAGGAGCAAGGTGAGCTGAAGAATTCCATTGAGAGAAAGTCTGCAGGCGAAGATGTGTAGAGCCGCGGTTTTACCACAAGGGGGAAGCGGTGGACAGTAAACGGTTCGGCATACTGCAAAGAGCAGCCATCAGTGTGGGACTGTCATTGTCGCTAAGAGGAGCCTGTGGATTGCATCATCCAAGAACCAGCGTCAGGTTTGAGTGATAACCCTGCAAAGTTATAAACGTCTGAAAAGGTACTATAGGAAAAGAGACATTGATTAATCAACATCAAAACCTATTGGCTATTCGTGAATGCTACTGCTGCATTGTTGTGAATGTTCTAGTGTGTGCTTGAAAATTAATGTTGATTTAATAGAAAGCCAACTATAGTAGAAAAGCTTTGGGTGAAGAGTGTAGGCTTATTTAATTCATTCAAGTTTATAAGGTTTATTTGAGTAGCCTAATTCATTACTCCTGAATATCAGTAGCCTACTTGGTTTTCACTCAAAAGAAGCACACCATTGTGGTAAGCATTTATTTGCACCTTACAATAACATTGTGATTGATACAGCACATTGCACAACATGTCGGAACATAGTGAAACATCACATGGTGGTGAATTAAGGAAACAATTAGAGTCTCTCCAACTAGAATTTATCAGATTATGTGAAGAAGCTGAAAAACAGGTGGATGATGCTGAAAAAAAGAAATCTGAGGTACTCATCAATGAGATATATACTGAAATAGTAACACACCAAACAACACTGAAGGAGCAAGAGGCTTCTAAAATGGAAAGAAGATTTAGCATGCAGTACGAAAAATGGAAAGAGGGAGTTAGAACTGCACGTAATAAACTGAAAGCTGAGTGCTCTGACCCAGAGTTGATCGATATGATGGAAGCCATTGAAGGGCTAGAGACACAAGTGAAGGATGCATATGATCAAATACGAGTCCAGGCTGCACCTTCCCCTGATATCAGAAGAAAGATGGATACCTGCGGAGCATCAACAATGAGGATGATGGATCTATTGAAGCGACGCATGAGTGAAACAGGACTCGACAAGTTTGATGCTGAAGCAGAAAATGCAAGACTGCATAATGTGCTGGATGTCGAGTATGCCCGGTCCATATTTGGGAGCACGGTCTCTAGGCCTGTCCCTAGCCACCACACAGGCCTATCAGCAGGGCAACATAGCCTCACAGTACAAAGAGTAGAGTGCACCGCCGCACTTACTGCAAAGAAGGCAGAAATAGAGATGACAGATGTGATTGTAGCACAACACCTAGAGCTTAGACGGCGAGAAAATCAGAGAGATCTAAAAGTAATAGCTGCCAAGCTTAAGGCATACTCTGAAGCTGATTTAGGTGAGAAATACGATGAAAATAAATCAATAAGCAGTGAGATAGATGTCACTCAGCCGGTACCTGAAAAGGAAGTTAAGAAAGAGGAAATGTGTAGGCCTAAGAGCAAAGATAATAAACAAACAAACAGTACTACTAACAATGAAACACCATTTGTACAAGCCCTACATGATGCAATGATACTTACCAGACTTCCCACACCCGAGCCCTCCGTCTTCTCAGGGGATGTGCTGAGCTTCCTAGAGTGGAGCACAAGTTTCAAAGCACTGATTTGAACGTCGCCGCACAAATCCAGCTGAAAAGTGTTAGATGGCTGCGAAGAGAATAAAAAGATGCTTCAAAAACTGCCGGACTGGGTGACCTCGCACTGGAATCGTCAGGTCACAAAGCAACTGCAACAAACAGAGGACTACCCAAGTTTCAAGGAGTTTGCTGATTTTCTTGCACAAGAAGCTGAAGTCGCATGCAATCCTGTGACATCCCTCCATGCGCTGAAACCTCCTGAAGAAAGGCAATCCAGAGATATTAAGCGCCCAAAGGCCAATGCATTCCTAACAAATGCATGACCAGAGAAGTCAATGACAGACAACACAAAGGAGTCTTCTGAACACAAGGAACAATCCTCATCATCGAACCCAGTAAAATGCATGTACTGTGAAGAGAGCCACTCTGTTCACAAATGCCAGAAGCTCCTTGGTCAACCTGTGGAAGAAAAGAAAAAGTTTGTAAGAGCCAACAACCTGTGCTTCGGGTGTCTTAGAAAAGGACACAACTCAAAAGACTGTAAGAGAAAGGCTACTTGTGGCATATGCAAGAAACAACATCCAACCCCACTTCATGAGGACAGCTCTCCCGCAGACAAAACATCTGCGTATGCCATGCAAGCAGCAGAAGAAGACGCATCGTCCACGGAAGCAGAAGAAACCACATCTTCTCAGTCTTGCTATGTAAACAGAGGCGATGACCGAAGCACATCCAGGATAGTGCCGGTATGGATGTCTTCGGACACCACCAAAACAGAGACCTTAGTATATGCCCTACTAGATACTCAGAGTAGCAACACGTTTGTAGACAGGGATGTATGTGAGAAGTTGGGGGCAGTTTTAGAACCAGTCAAGTTGAAACTTTCCACTATGATGGGAAAAGACTCTGTAGTTCAGAGTGAAAGAGTAAGTGGGCTTAGAGTTAGAGGGTTCACATCACAAATCACTATCAACTTGCCACCCGCATACACCAGGGATTTCATTCCCTTAGAACGATCCCACATACCTACCCCATACACTGCCAAAAAGTGAAAACATCTGAATAACATAGCACAAGAAGTACCAGAAAGAATGAATTGCGAGGTTGGACTCCTAATAGGCTACGACTGCTCCAGAGCATTAGCTCCACGACATGTCATCACTGGAGATGACTACGAGCCCTACGCCATCAAGACAGATCTGGGCTGGAGCATCGTCGGCGGTTCACCGCGGGTCGTAAGGTCAACAGACGTAACAGGTCTGTGCCATCGCATATCTGTCAAAGAACTTCCCCCACTGACTCCAGCCTCTGTCATCAGAGCACTTGAATCGGATTTCAAAGACACAAGCCCCGGGGAATAAAGCATATCACAAGATGACATACAGTTCCTACAGACGCTGAATGGAAGAATACACCAAAACGCTGATGGTCACCTGAAAATGCCCCTTCCCTTCAAGGCACGCCCTCAACTGCCAGACAATAAGCAGCTGGCATTAGTGCGACTGAAACACCTGAAAAGAAAACTTGAGAAGAATCCCAAGTTCAAGGACGACTACGTTCAATTCATGGAAGACATCTTCAAGGATGTTGACGCAGAAAGAGCTGGGAATGAACCCAAAGAAGGAAATACATGGTATATTCCACACCAAGGAGTCTATCACCCAAGAAAACCAGAGAAAATAAGGGTTGTGTTTGACTGCTTCGCCAAGTATGACGGCACAGCTCTGAATGATCACTTACTGACATGACCTGACCTTACAAACGGACTGACAGGAGTCCTCTGCCTGTTCCGCAAACATCCAATCGCAATCTCATGCGATGTGGAAAAAATGTTCCATAGGTTCCATGTGAACCAAGAAGACAGAGACTACTTACGCTTCATGTGGTGGGAAGATGGAGACTTGAACTCAGAACCAAAGGAATACCGCATGAAGGTCCATCTCTTTGGAGCAGCTTCATCTCCTTCTCAATTATGGAATGAAGTACCTAGCAAGCCAGCATGAAAAAGAGTATCCCTTAGCAGCCAACTTCATCAAAGAGAGCTTCTACGTGGATGATGGCCTCGTCAGTGTAGAGCACGTAGACACAGCCATTCAGCTGGTGAGAGAAGCACAAGAGGTGTTCATAGAGGGAAGATTACATCTTCACAAGTTCATATTCAACAACAGAGAGGTCTTGGAGTCAGTCCCTGAGAGTGAACGAGCCATTGAAGTTCGGGACGTGGACCTCAGTCATGATGAACTTCTAGTTCAGACCGTGTTGGGAGTAAAATGGAGTGTGAGCAGTGACACATTCTTCTTTAAAGTCACCCTGAAAGAGAGACCAGCAACGCGGCGTGGAATACTTTTGACTGTAGCCTCTGTGTTTGACCCACTGGGATTCCTGGCCCCCTTCCTATTACTGGGGAAGAAGATACTACTGGAAATGTGCCAAAGTGGCATAGGATGGGATGACCTCTCCCCGCTGAACTGAAGCCACGATGGGAGAGCTGGCTGAATGATCTAGAGGCTTTGCAAAAGCTCCAGATTCCAATATGATTTGCTCCTGAAAACCTGGAGAAGATCCTAAGAGTCGAGTTGCATCACTTTTCTGATGCAAGCAGCCAAGGGTATGGTCAGTGCTCCTACATCCGTGTGGTGAGTGAAGAAAAGGCGTATTGGTCCTTCATCTTGGGCAAGGCACGAGTGGCACCAACGAAAGTGGTCACCATACCATGGTTGGAGTTAACGGCTGCAGTGGTCTCTTCAGCGGTGAGCAGAATGCTAAAAGAGGAGCTGGAGCTCAACATCGACCAAGAGTACTTCTGGACCGATTCACAAGTAGTCTTAGGCTACATCAACAATGATGCCCGAAGGTTCCATGTCTTTGTGGCGAATCGTGTCCAAAGGGTCAGAGAAACGACTGACCCAACACAGTGGTACTACGTTGACACTAGTCAAAACCCTGCAGATCACGCCACAAGAGGCCTCAAAGTGACAGAGTTGATGAGCTCAAACTGGCTCACTGGACCGGGTTTCCTGTGAGAAAGAGAGATTACACTACCCACTACAACTCCAGAGCTTCTAATAGGAGATAGAAATCGAGGGAAAGAAGGTCAAAGGCTCATAAGTCCTTCCACTCTTGAGCGTCCCATACAGAAGTTAGTGGTACTTGTAGAAACCAACTAAATACTTACCTGTGAAGAGATCTTAACTGTAAAGGAGAGTAAAGTACAGTTAATATCTTGGGAAGAGTTGTTTAAAACATCAAATTGGTTCTTGAAATTACCAGATTTGCTCAATACTGTCGCGGGACTGGGTTTAGATGTTCTTATATTAAGTAGTTGGAGGCTGGGAATTATGGTGCGACAACACAGTCTCTGGCGTTAATTAGCCGGGCTAGGCTACGGGTTTAGCAACCCACCTTGCACTGCTCCTGCAGTCTGCAGACGATGACGGACGCTGGTTAGCCTGGCTGGGATGGTCTCACTCTGCAGACACTCGCACTGTCACTGGCTGCACACTCTGATCTCTCTCTGGGGGCTGGTAATCACTTTTACTGGTTCTATTATGGTCGTCGCTGGTTAGTCACTGTCTAGCGTCAGCTCAGTCGAGGTGTAGGAGTCAGGAATGTTACGTCTGATCGCTAACACGTTATGCTAAGCTAACACTGTGTGACAGTCTGTAAACCACTATAACAACTAACTCACGCTGTGCTGTGCAATGGATAACAATAGGCAGCACGCACGCATTCCTAAGTCTCTTCTCATTGGCTAACAGGGTCTCGCGTTACTTTAGTCAGACTGTCTGTCTGTCAGGGAGCTGTCCCGCAACACTACCCCCCCTTTAGATTGTTGAGTCCCTTCAACATAAAGATAAAATAACTCTGGGAACTAGAGTCGGAATTACACCCGGGACAAAACACCCGGCACACAACTAGGCCCGGAACTAAGGGCGTCAAAATAAACTGGTTGGGTGGTCACTATTAAAGTAGGACTCCTGTGACTAGCCTAGTAACCCCCTAAGTCAACTAGTCACGTCCGTCAAGATCAGTCTCGAACAGAGTCCCGGAGCCAGGCAGGCGGCCGGACTGGTCTGCCCCGTCTAGTGGTGGGGAGGGGCAGGGGCTCAGCAACGTCTGCTTCGGCTCCCTCTGGGTCAGGGGCGGAAGACTGCCCGCCTGGAACACGGGCTGCGGCCTCTCGGCGTCGAGTAGTGGTCGGCTCCCCTGGAGAACTGCTGGCAGCCAAGGGCGGAGACAAGGAGGGAGACACCTGGGCGCTCGTGGGGCTTTCATGGGGCTTTCATGGGGCTTGAGCTTGAGCCCGCTGGCTTGGACCCGCTCGAGGACGATGGCCAGGTTCTTCAACCCATCTTCAACACTGCGGCCAATGACGATGACGTCATCTAGGTACACGAGGAGGCTCTTCCACTGCAACCCGCGCAGGACAACCTCCATGGCCCTCTGGAAGGTGCCTGGCGCGTTGCAGAGTCCGAAAGGCATTCGGGCGTACTCGTACAGGCCATAGCGAGTAATGAAGGCCGTCTTGCATCGGTCAGCAGGATGGACTCCAATTTGCCAGTATCCACTCTGCATGTCTAACGTGGAGAACACGGTTGCGCCTTCCAGGGTGTCCAGACACTCTTCAATCCTTGGAAGCGGGTACGCGTAATTCAGCGTCAGTTCATTGAGTCTTCGGTAGTCGATACACCATCGAACGCCTCCATCTTTCTTCCTCACCCGGACCACAGGTGAAGCCCACTCAGACGTCGATGGCGTTATCACTCCAGCCTTCAGCATTTCCTGGAGGTGCTGTTCCTCCTCTTGCTGGAACCCCAGCGGTGTGCGGCGGGTTGCCTGGCGTACTGGGCGTCCCTCTCCGGTGTCGATGCGGTGCTGGACAGCATCAAAACAGCCCAGGTCGTCGTTTGCTGCTGCAAAGACCTCCTTGTGCTTGACCAGAAGCTGCAGTAGGGCTCTCTGCTGCCCCTCTTCGAGCTCCTTACTGGCGGCTGCATACAGGGATGACAGATGGTCTGGTAGATCCAAGGCTGTTGCGGACTCCAGCCGTCGCACTGACATTTGTTCCTTCTCCGCCGGGTTCGTGGGGTTCGGCTCTAGGGACGGGGTTTCCTCTGCCTCACCCAACACGCCCAAGCAAACACCTCTCCTTAGGGTCACTTCGCGGGGCGACAAGTTGCATAGTCGCACAGGGACTCTCTTGGCAACGTCGACTACTACACTGCCTGAAGAGACTCCTTCTGCAAGGCCAGTGGGCTCCAGGACGGCAGAAATTCCTGGCTTTGGGCCTTCCACTAGACCCCAGACGTCGCGTTCGCTCTCCGCTGGTAAAGTCGAGGGGCACTCCAGCAGTACTCTGGAAACCGTGTACTCTCCTAGCGACCTGCCTATGACGACAGTGCCGATCGGTTCTCCATCAACGTGTACTTGTCCTCCGACCGAAACTGTGACTCTGGCGGCTAGCATAAAGTCCAGACCCAGGAGAAAGGGGTCGCGGATGGGTGCGACGTAGACGTCCCAGTCCTTGGTCTTACGGCCCAAGCGGATGGTGACTCTATACTAAGGAGTCTCGGTCATTTCTTTCCCCTCCTCCGCGTTCCTCAGGACGGCAGTCCCCACACTTGGCTGACCAGCTAGCTCCAGCTGACGGAAGGTGTCTTCAGACATGACGGTCGCCTCCGCGCCGGTGTCCACAACGCACTTGAGTTCCAGTTTGTTGACCGTGATGGGCACTACCAGACTAGGACCATCTCCTGCTGCTCGGTTTATGCGGGGTGCTGGCTGGCTATCGGCCTTTTCCTTGACGTGAGGGCTCGGTGAGCGGGAGGTGCAGTCTCGTTGGAAGTGGCCCTGGCCTCCACACTGGTAACAGGAGCCTCTAGGGGTGGCGCCCGGACTCGGTGATTGGTAACGCCGCTGCCCATTAGTGCTGCTCGCCGGCCGCTCTAGAGTTCTGCCCCGTTCCTCCTTCTTCTGTTCGGCTGTGTCGGATGTCAGCTGCGGGGGGGGACGGTTTCCAGGAACGCCGCATTTCCTGCAGCAGCGCCGCTACCTCGGCTTTCAACTCCTTGATGTCAGCATTTAGGTCGGACTGCGTCGCGCCGGTGGCCGTCGATGTCGGGTTTGGCGCTCCCCCTTTACGCTCCGCTGGAGTACTGGTGACAAGGAGTTTGGGATGGTGACTTCGGTTGCGGCCATCCGCTACTGGGCCGACATTCTCCATTTCCGGGGGCAAAGCATATTCACGGGGTCTCACATCCGGTCCGTCTGGACGGGGGACCAGTGGAGTAGTTAACTCCATGTCCTGCACCTCCAATGTTGTAATGCTATGACTGGCTCCATGGCCACTATCAAAGCCCTCCTGATAGCCATTGAATGGCTGCGGGGAACTAGGGAGCGGGTGGAGTCCCGTGCTCAATTGCTGCACAGCGGGAGGTTGGGGATGTGGCACAACTCGCCCGACAAGTACCCCTTTAAGCATGCACTTCACCTCCTCCATTGATTGTTCCTGCTTTTCTTGGTTAAGGAGGGACCGCTCAAACATTTGGGCTAGACGACACATCTGCTTTTCCATTTCGCTTTCCACAGCACTATCCTCTCCCCCCCCTACAGCACCGTGCTCCACGTGCTCGATCTCCTCAGTAGGTTCCAACATCATCTAGATCACATGCAACGATGGCCTTGATAAAGTGCTACTGC
Organism: Lampris incognitus; assembly: GCF_029633865.1. Classification (NCBI taxonomy): domain Eukaryota; kingdom Metazoa; phylum Chordata; class Actinopteri; order Lampriformes; family Lampridae; genus Lampris; species Lampris incognitus. The sequence goes on along the minus strand of NC_079211.1, from coordinate 66,843,356 downwards.
ACGTAATTAGCCGGTTGCTAGTTAGCAAGGACGCTAACGTAAATAGCAATAGCACCGCTATTCTGTATGGAGACAGAATGCAATCCAATTATCCCACTTCTGACACCACTTGTCGCGGGACTGGGTTTAGATGTTCTTATATTAAGTAGTTGGAGGCTGGGAATTATGGTGCGACAACACAGTCTCTGGCGTTAATTAGCCGGGCTAGGCTACGGGTTTAGCAACCCACCTTGCACTGCTCCTGCAGTCTGCAGACGATGACGGACGCTGGTTAGCCTGGCTGGGATGGTCTCACTCTGCAGACACTCGCACTGTCACTGGCTGCACACTCTGATCTCTCTCTGGGGGCTGGTAATCACTCTTACTGGTTCTATTATGGTCGTCGCTGGTTAGTCACTGTCTAGCGTCAGCTCAGTCGAGGTGTAGGAGTCAGGAATGTTACGTCTGATCGCTAACACGTTATGCTAAGCTAACACTGTGTGACAGTCTGTAAACCACTATAACAACTAACTCACGCTGTGCTGTGCAATGGATAACAATAGGCAGCACGCACGCATTCCTAAGTCTCTTCTCATTGGTTAACAGGGTCTCGCGTTACTTTAGTCAGACTGTCTGTCTGTCAGGGAGCTGTCCCGCAACAATACTTACATCCCAAATCACAGTAATTTGGTGGGAGTGTAGCTGTCTCAAAAGTAGAGACTTGGTATGTTATAGTTTCATTATGATTTCATAAATAATTTCATGTGATAAAATCTTATAGTTAGAACAAGTGACTTTTACTTTGAAAATTTGTTATGATCACATGATTGCTGTATGTAGTTGCACCTACAACTACTGCATTATGGGAAAGAGAACCTCTACCGCTGTGCTGAGACGCCATGCAAAGTTCCAAATATACATTCTACACTTGGTCTGAGAGGCGCACACGGTAACTATTTCACATTCTGTATTCTTTTATGTATCCTGTCATATCTTCATGTTTGTTGATCTTGTGTGTAATTGATTTTCTATATCATTGTTATGTTACATTGTACAATGATGGAACCTAGCCATGTGCAGCCATGATAGTAATTGTCGTTCTGTTGTTGTTCTTGACTTTAGTTTTCACGGTGTCTGAGGCGGCGAATGGGAGAGGAATAAACACTGGACATAAGTATGAATCGTGGCTTTTTATTAAAGTAAATTGGACCTGTGTAGCTACAATTACAGTGTATTCAACATGTACAGTACAGTATATACAACATGTACAGCAGTATATACAACATGTAAAATACAGTATATACAGCATGTACAGTTGAGTATGTACAGCATGTACAGTATATACAACATGTACAGTACAGTATGTACAACATGTACAGTAGTGTTTCTCAACCGGGGGTCCGCGGACCCCTAATGGTCCGTGGTGTAATTGCAAGGGGTCCGTGAAAATAAAATATATTTTAAAAAAAGATCCTATGACATTTATAGAAATAGGATTATTTTACTCAAATGTGACTGAGACCTTTATCTACCTAAACTATAAAGGGTAGCAGGACTTTTTTCTCTAATTACATCTGTTTCACAAGTGTAATTTATTGTATTTTAATAAGAGATCTCGCTCCCGTTTGCATTGTTAAAAGTTACTTCATAAAAATTCTGTTGTTACATATATCTGAAAGTTACTGAATACATATTCTGTTTTGTTACATATATCTGAAAGTTACTGAATACATATTCTGTTTTGTTACATATATCTGAAAGTTACTGAATACATATTCTGTTTTGTTACATATATCTGAAAGTTACTGCATAAGAATTCTGTTTTGTTAACTATATCTAAGTTACAACTGAAAGCTTTTATTTTTGCCCCAAAGAGTGAATAAATGCTATAATGCAATTTAAAATGCAGTTTCTACTGTTTCTACCAAATTGCAACCCCCTCCCCTAAGATCAGGTGGAGGGGTCCTCAGGGTAGATCAAAAATACGCAGGGGGTCCAGGACCCCAAAAAGGTTGAGAACCACTGCAGTACAGTATATACAACATGTACAGCAGTATATACAACATGTAAAATACAGTATATACAGCATGTACAGTTGACTATGTACAGCATGTACAATACAGTATATACATGTAAAATACAGTATATACAACATGTAAAATACAGTATATACAGCATGTACAGTTGAGTATGCACAGCATGTACAGTATATACAACATGTACAGTACAGTATGTATAACATGTACAGTACAGTATATACAACATGGTGGATTTATTGACAGTGTTAAGTGTTCACTTGAATGACAGCCCACGGAAAGAAACTGTTTCTATATTAGTCCATGGGCCAGACGATATTTCGGTACACTCAAGGTGGCAAAACTTACTTATAATTTTTGAAAGGATCCATGTCTGTAGATGATATTTTGGTATGATAACCATTCCTGAGTGGCAGCTGTATCACAGTTATCAGCTCATGAAGTTAACCACCCGCTAAACTAAATTGCATTTTAGACGCTGGTGCATATCCTGGTTTAGCCTCATGGTCAGGACATTTTTCAATGTTCTATAATATTGTCTTTGGTATCATTTTAAAGGGGACCTTCTTAGCTTTCATTCAAGCCCTGTTGTGGATATTTCTCACAAATATAGAGGTCACTTGAGCTCTTCAACCCGTCAATAACACACATCTTTCTGCAATGTTCGCCTAAACTATATACTTTCTTTTAGCCCTGTGGCATCTAGGAATATCAGGGACACAAAACACAAAAACTGGAATACTCACAGGACTGTAAAGATTCAGAAAATGTATAATATACCCATACTATTTCATTGTGTGAGGTGATTGTGAGCCTTAAATGAGAACTAGACCAAAGCCAGTTAGGTCACAAACTGGTCTCTATACATTTGTTTAAATACACAATCAAAATACATGATAAAAAGGAATACCATAGTGAGGTAATGAACTATTTTAATATTTTAAACAACATTGACATTTACATATACTTAGTCAATGATACATGTAATCCCATATCATTAGTGGTTATATGTAATGGGTAGGGTAATGGGTATATGTGAATATGGTTACATTATTGTTATCAAGCTCTGGGTAACCAAGTCCAGAATCAACATCCTGTGCATCAATAGACTACTACCACAGTAATACCATCAGAATCATCACACTGTTATTCATCAAACTGCTCGTTTCTCTCATCATCTGACTCCCCAAGTTCAAAGTCCAGTTCTGGACCATCCTGCTGTTTTTGGTTACTGCAGGTCTGTAACCTGCACATGTCTGTGCATGGAAGTCCATTTGACAGGCACATGCAGCTTGGCATTTTGCATGAATGCACACACTTGCATGTTAGCATTTCCAAGACCACATCTGGTGCAGGTGGGGAGCGCATCCAGTAAATGGCCAGCTTGCCTTCATCGTCTGTCCATCCATACTCAGTAGGGCTTGGCACCACAGGGTTAGCCTGCAGACAGCACTTCCATATTGCTGCCTGATAGTTGGCTCGTTGAACATGCATAAAGAGACAGTCTCTACATGGTGGCAGCTGGCTGGACTCAACCTCTCCCCTTTTGGTGCAGAAGAGCTGGTAACGCAGTTTGTTCACCTCAGCAGTGCTGCTATTAGCAACATACGTCCGACAGGTGAACTGCTCAATTTTCTGGAACAGCTCATCACTCACATTCCATGTCTGTCCCAGTTGACTAAAAGTGTCTTGGCAAGAAGTGTGCTTTCTCACTATCTTCAGGGCATTCAGCTTCCCTCGACCAGCGAATGCACTGGCAGTGTCGCAGCCTGTGAAGGCATGTAAGCCAATTAGGCTGTCACAGATGCTGTCTCCAAGTGAACTTGCCAGTTTGGTGATGTCGACAAACCGTGTGCGGTTCTGAGTCCCACACTTCTGGTAGATGGGACAGGTGATGTCCTTCTGGAAGCCAAGACAAAGCACCATGACATCAGTGTCCTCAGCTGTGATGATAACTGACTTTGAGCCCGCATTTGCTGCATGCAATGCATGCAGGAGCAGACGAGTGTCAGCTTCTTCATGTGTGGAGTGCAGTTCTGCTGCTTCCTCACACCCATCTTCTGTCAACTTGTAGCAGGTTTCCTCACAGGTCATGTACAACACCTTGCCATGCAGCATAGCTCTGTATCGTGGGAGTTTCCACTCTTCCACCAGAAACTTGATGAGACTGGTCTTGTTGGAGGAACTGCACAGACATTTTCTCCACTGCTGGACGTGGTGTCCCCCTGCAAGATTCTTGTACTGGAGAGTGATGTCTCCACCCCGGTTCAGTCGTTCAGCATCTTTGATCGAAGTCTGGTGATAGACATCAAAAACAACATCAATCCTCCCACTCTGTGCTCCCTCATGGAGGACCTGGGTCAAGGCTGACTCTGCCACCTGTGCAAAGGTTTTGTTGTTGCCATTTATTTTTTGGACCAGGCTCATCCCATCAATGATGGAAGTAGATGGGATTGGGATGTCTTCTGCAGGAGATACATTCTTTTCAAGCTCTCTGGCAAGTGCAGCCTTGTTTGTTTTTCGTAAGGACCCATCAGCATTTGCCAGTGCCCATGGTAGTGGGCCCAATGGGTAGGCAAGGACATCCTTCAGATTCACCTTCCTGCTTTCAGCCACCAGGATCATGTGACTGAAAAGGTTTCTATCTGCCTTCAGAACCACATCCTTTGCTTTCTTTCCATGAGCTTGTTTTGTGCTGACATTGGAGAATGTTTTCAGACTTTGCTTGGTCATCTTGTCGTGGAATTTCACAGGTGGTGGGTCTGCATCTAACCTTGTTTGCTGGAATGCTTGGTAGGCCTCTTCTCCTTTCTCAAGAGCTCTCAAGAGATCTATGGTCACATCAGGTGGAGCCATGTTGCCAGTGGAGAGGCTAACCAAATCAATCTCATCAGGGGACATAGGATTGAGCCAGTTATTCTCCATAAGGTCCATGAGAGACTGGACATCTGCTTCATCTCTCTTGATCCTTGGACTCTGTAGATCTGGATGAGACCATTTGCACCTGCCTTGACCTGTCAGGTCTCTCAGTTGTCTGAGGTACATGCTTCTATACTCAGCTGTGAGATAATATTTGGTCACAGCTCCTGGCTTCAAGCTGAATCCCTTTGTCCCTCCAGCTGTCTGGGTGTCTTTGTTCACCGTTTCTTCTATAGCTTGGTCAAAAGGGATTCGGTGGAGCCCAGTTGGACTGAGAAGCCTCCTTCCATGAATTCTGTGTACACATCTGGGTGTGTGATGGGCAGCTCAGACATCTGGGCGTAGTAGTAGGGGAGGTAGCGTGCATAATTCATCCTGTCATAAGCAAAGCACCATGGGATCATTGCTCGAATGCTAGCCAAGTGTAGCATCCAGTCTCCCTCTGGATGCTCGGATGAGCCCCAACAAGATTTCAACCATGTCCAAATAGGACATCCAGAAGTTCGAGAGGCTGCCGTTTCCACCTCTAAGGAACTCACGGTAGACTTCAAATAGATCCATGATGCATGTACAAGAGCTGTTCTTGAGGACCTCCTTCAAAGCATGTTGTGAGACTTCTTTCCCAAGGCTGTCAATGGTCTTCAGTGTCTCATTCAGGTGAACCATGTCATTCCTGTGAGTTTCTTCCAACCAGGACAGGAAACCATTCAAGGTCAGTCGCATGAAAGCCTCATACAGGAGCTTGTGTAGTCGCACTGCCCTGTTGTACTTGCGGCCATCCATAACACCAGCAATTGAGCCTTCTGCAATCATGCCAGACTCAATGCAGAGGTCTTTGAGTCCAGCATCTTGGAAACGCTTTCCTATTATTGCCAGCAGTGTGCAGATGGTGTGGAATACCCCAAGCCTAACGATCATGGAACTTGTTATGGTGTTTCCATGTGATCTCGACAGCCTTCGCATACAGGGCTTGGTCAAAGACACAGACAATCTTCCTCAGGCCTAAGCACTGCATGATGCTCAGTGACTGGTTAAGCACCTCGTTGACAGTAGACATTTGTGTCGCTGGAGCATTGATGGTAGGCAGATAGCCTATATTGTCGGGGATGACCGTCATCTCTCCTCGAGTCAGGATGTTGAAGCCTGTCCAGCTGCTGACTGACTGTTCTTCTTGTTGTGACATGCGTGCTAGGACCCAAAGAAGGTTTTTCTCTCTGGCAAGCTTAGTATTGGCTGCAGTATCGTCATCTGACTTTTTGCTTTGTGGTGGCCCTACCCGTTGTCCAGCATTGTAAGTTGGTAACATTGGTGGGGGTCCATCAATGCTTCTCTTCTTTGTTTTGGGAACAGTGGGCATGGGTTGGACAGGAAGTGGGTTGACTGGCTTTGCTTGCACAGCAATCCCATGGACTCTGTGAGATGTTCCCTCACCACTGACAGTTTCTTCAAGACGGTCGATATTGTCCCAGGCTAAAGTTGTGAATATGCCAGGATGGATGTTAGCTGGAAGGGCAATGCCACTCCCTGATGATGAGAGTTTCTGGAGACACAGGTCAGTGTTGATCTCTTCCATCTGTGAATAGGACACACTGTGACCAAGTCGGTTGAGGATGTTTATCAACTCTACATTTCCTGTCCACAATTTGACACTGAATGGCAGAACAATGTGCTTGGAAGGCTTGGTATTTCCACATGTCACTGCATATACTATGTCATGGCCAAATGACTGCAGAAGGCACTGCACTCTCTGGGATGCATGATCAGGATCATTTGAGCCTGTGAGTAGAGAGTACAGGAAGATAATGAGCGACTCTGGAATGGTAGGACATTCTGCTTCTGGTTTGACTTCAGGCGGCCAGGTTTGAGGAACATCTTGACTTTTAATGTCTGCTCTCAATTTGATGGCTGCTTTGGCTATAACATCTTGTGCACTGACACTTTTCAGGGTCTGCAGCTCCCTTTTGAGAGACAGATTTTCTTTGGCAAGTTCCCTCATGGACAAGTTATCGGGATAGAGGAGGAATTTTCCTTTCTCATCAGGGAATATCTGCAAGGCTCCAGCAAACTCACTCTCCAGGTTTCGCCTTATGTGCTTCTTGGTTGATTCCTTGACTTGGGCAATGCCTTGGGAGTTCATTGAAGCTACCAGTCTAGAAGAGAGATCAGTCATTGTCATCACTTGAGGATTGCCAAAAAGCTCCATCCTTATGAACAGCTCAATGTATGCCTTATTCACAGCAGCTTCATACTGGGCTGCAGCATCATCATCTTCATTGCTGGCAACCTCTCCTTTGGAAACCTCTTCTTTGGTGTAAAGTCTATAGCATGACCTGTGGTAGTGCCCTTCAGCTGCTACAAGGTCTCTACTCACAATGGCAAGGATTCTGCTGTCCCTTTTCTTTGTGGCTGCACTCCTGATCTTTGCATCAGCTCGCAGTTCTCAACACTGCACCAGTACTTCTCTCGTATTCTGTCTCTTGGAATATTTGCTGTTTTTCTGACAAAATATGCACTCTGCATCATAAGTCCTAGATGTACTTGGAGCATGTCGAGCTACTCTCTTAGATTGTTTCTCTTCAGCAGAGACACAACTTTTCTTTTCTTTTGCAAGGAGGCCATCAAGAATTTGCTTCATAGTGAAGATACTGCGACACTTTCTGTGGTAGTAGATTGCTGGAATCTGTCCCACAGGAATGTCTTTTGCCAGTTTCAAAACTGGTGCATGATTTCGTATCTGAGCTGCCCTGAGCAGAGTTCTCCATGAGTCGACACTTTGTAGTGAAACCAGCTTATCTGTATCATCAGAACAGTGGATAATGCACTCCACCCGTGGGCGCTTTGGTATTGGGTAAAAACTTGCTTGTTCACCAGTGGCCATATTCAGTCAGTTTTCACCTGCCACATACAAATAAATACATGTAACTTAGGTGTATGAACACTACTAAAACAAAGTTTACTTTGCTTCACCAGCGTCATATTACCATTATTTATCTTACTTAGCCACAAATAGATACATTACCTAGTTGCTATGCAACAGCTGTATTTTGTCCACATGAGGCCGCTAAAATCAACACAAGATGAAAGTTCCTCGTAGCCACTTTAAATAATCATATTAACATATACATTAAAAGAACATGCTAACATTATGGGAAATTAGCTTACAATCTTCTCCAGAGTGAGACAAGAAGATAGATACCAGTTTCCTCTATATGTGTTTAGTAGAAAGCTATCTGGCTGCACGTTAGCCTAGCTTAGCACAATGAATGGAAGTACACAGTACTGGTTATCCTTGGTTGTTGGCCAACTAAGAACTGTCCCAGAGTTTAAGCTAGGCTAATCAGTACCAGGGGTGTTGAAATGCTATATTTGTAAAAATCTGGGAAAATACACAATCGTGAGAGGCACAGAAACAGGTTTCCTGAAAGAAAAATGAAATAGCTGCTCATTTGGAAAGGTTATCATGTATTATTTTACTTCTGTTAGTGTACCAAATAAAATGGCACCAGTGAAGTTGTGTCACCTTGGGTGATATCGATATCTGGTCTGACCCATGGACTAACTGGCTTTGGTCTAGTTAGTTTCTTAGTAATAATGCCCTTCTAATTTAAGGTTCACAGTCACCTCACACAATGAAATAGTATGGGTATATTATACATTTCCTGAATCTTTACAGTCCTGTGAGTATTCCAGTTTTTGTGTTTTGTGTCCCTGATATTCCTAGATGCCACAGGGCTAAAAGAAAGTACATAGTTTAGGCGAACATTGCAGAAAGATGTGTGTTATTGACGGGTTGAAGAGCTCAAGTGACCTCTATATTTGTGAGAAATATCCACAACAGGGCTCGAATGAAAGCTAAGAAGGTCCCCTTTAAAATGATACCAAAGACAATATTATAGAACATTGAAAAATGTCCTGACCATGAGGCTAAACCAGGATATGCACCAGCGTCTAAAATGCAATTTACTTTAGGGGGTGGTTAACTTCATGAGCTGATAACTGTGATACAGCTGCCACTCAGGAATGGTTATCATACCAAAATATCATCTACAGACATGGATCCTTTCAAAAATTATAAGTAAGTTTTGCCACCTTGAGTGTACCGAAATAGGAAATTTTGGGCTCTGGCCCATGGACTATATCTGGTTGTTTGGGGGTACAGTGCTCTGTAGCGCCTACCAGAGGGGAGGAGTTGGAACAGGTTGTGACCAGGGTGTCTTGGGTCTGCAGTGATGTTGCCTGCCTGTCTACTGAGTCTGGAGGTGTAGAAGTCCTGAATGGAGGGCAGGTTGGCGCCAGTGATTTTCTCTGCAGTCCCAGCTGTCTGTTGTAGTCTGTCCCTGTCCTGTTTGGTGGCCAAACCAAACCAGACAGTGATGGATGTCCGGACTCTATCTCCACTCCTGTAGACTTCCTCTTTGCCCTGATGAAGTTAAAAATGTACGACAGCGCAGCACCGACGCTACTGTCCGTGGTGCCATCTTGATGTCCACCATAAGAAATGTATAATCAGCATTACACCATGCAAGCGTGGGTTTTATAGCCAAATTGTAATCGACACAGATTAACAACTGAAAAAAGTGAATTTAGGGTTGCATGCCCCTTTAAAGTAGTTTGACAACATAAATTCTGCCAGTGCTAGTGTATTGGGAATAAAAAGTACCTGCATGTTAATACGTTGAAGTTCGGCAAAATATTATGTTACGCCCCCAATGGAGTACTGTTCTAATGGTTTTTAATTATAGAAACGTTTATTGTATTCCTGGCGCCCTCTTATGGTATTAGTCGGCACTGGCTGTAATCACTCTAAATGTTCCCCTCGTCCCTTTTCTCAGGACCGGTGGAGAGAGTGGGGCTGGAGCAAGATAATAACACAACACAGTGCCAGTACAGCCTGGCGAGTCATGTGCTGCTGCGCAACAGTGCATGCGCCCATGCAGCCTGGCGAGTCATGTGCTGCTGCGCAACAGTGCATGCGCCCATGCAGCCTGGCGAGTCATGTGCTGCTGCGCAACAGTGCACACCAAAGACGAGGGGCAGCACTAGTGCTAACCATGTATTGCGGCTGATGGTTTACACTAGTGCTAGTGAAGTGCCAGGAGGTTATTTCACAATAAATAATATTTATAAATGTTAAACTTTTAAAAAACTATAGGCCTATAACCAGAAATTGTTTACGCTACCCTGTACTTTTGGCGCCCTCGCTCATGCGGCGCCTGTGTGCATTACACCCTCTGCACCCCCCCTTCCCCGTTGCGCCCCTGCTCACCAAACCGTGTGTAAATAACACAGATTTATATGGATGCAATTCATACACCAAATTCAATTTTCATGTGCAGCTGTTAGCTGTCATTTCCTCCAAATTACTTCAGGGCAAACCGTGGCCTGTAGTGACGATGAATATAGAGGAATCAGTTCATCTGGTCACAACGTTTCATCATCACCTAAGCGACCTCTTCAGTCTCACCTGACTGGAGGTACCCCCCCCTTATAAACTGACTGCAGGTATCCCCCCCTTATAAACTGACTGCAGGTACCCCACCCTTATAAACTGACTGCAGGTACCCCCACCCTTATAAACTGACTGCAGGTACCCCCACCCTTATAAACTGACTGCAGGTATCCCACCCTTATAAACTGACTGCAGGTACCCCACCCTTATAAACTGACTGCAGGTACCCCCACCCTTATAAACTGACTGCAGGTATCCCCCCCCTTATAAACTGACTGCAGGTATCCCCACCCTTATAAACTGACTGCAGGTATCCCACCCTTATAAACTGACTGCAGGTACCCCCACCCTTATAAACTGACTGCCGGTACCCCACCCTTATAAACTGACTGCAGGTACCCCCACCCTTATAAACGGACTGCAGGTAGCCACCCCTTATAAACAATACAGTGGTATAATGACACAAACCAACGACCAGTTTCATATGCAGATAGGTGAGATCATTAACTAGAGTTACAATGTTACAATGTTAGAGTTACTTGGGGTCAACTGTCCAAAGAAACGGGGAGTGCAGGAGAGAGGTGAAGAAGAGAGTGCAGGCAGGATGGAGTGGGTGGAGAAGAGTGTCAGGAGTGGTTTGTGACAGAAGGGTACCGGCAAGAGTTAAAGGGAAGGTTTACAAGATGGTAGTGAGACCAGCTATGTTGTATGGTTTGGAGACAGTGGCACTGATGAAAAGACAGGAGGAGGAGCTGGAGGTGGCAGAGTTGAAGATGATAAGATTTTCACTGGGAGTGATGAAGAAGGACAGGATTAGGAACGAGTATATTAGAGGGACAGCTCAGGTTGGACGGTTTGGAGACAAAGCAAGAGCGGCAAGATTGAGATGGTTTGGACATGTGTGGAGGAGAGATGCTGGGTATATTGGGAGAAGGATGCTGAATATGGAGCTGCCAGGGAAGAGGAGAAGAGGAAGGCAAAGAGGAGGTTTATGGACGTGGAGAGGGAAGACATGCAGGTGGCTGGTGTGACAGAGAAAGATGCAGAAGACAGGAAGAAATGGAAACGGATGATCCGCTGTGGCGCCCCCTAATGGGAGCAGCTGAAAGTAATAGTAGTAGTAGTAGTAGTAGTAGTAATAGTAGTAGATCAACCAGAGTTACAATCGCCATGTGTACTATTCACAGAGGATTTGGGAATGTTTTCAATCCCAGCATTGTAAGATAGTGACATGTACTCTTAGCCCCCACCACCACCACCACCACCACCCCCCCCCCCCGCCCTGCCGGTTCAGGGATGGCCGTTCCCTCTCAATATAAATGGCCTCTTTGACTCTCTGTTCAAACCAGCATTCCTCCCTATCAAGGATGTGCACCTCCTCATCCTTGAAAGAGTGGCCACTGGCCTGTAGATGGTGTACACTGTGGAGTCCTGGCCTTTAGATGGTGTAGACGGTGGAGTCCGGGCCTGTAGATGGTGTAGACTGTGGAGTCCTTCTCTGTAGATGGTGTAGACTGTGGAGTCCTGGTCTGTAGATGGTGTAGACGGTGGAGTCCTGGCCTGTAGATGGTGTAGACTGTGGAGTCCTTGTCTGTAGATGGTGTAGACTGTGGAGTCCTGGTCTATAGATGGTGTAGATGGTGGAGTCCTGGCCTGTAGATGGTGTAGACGGTGGAGTCCTGGTCTGTAGATGGTGTAGACTGTGGAGTCCTGGTCTGTAGATGGTGTAGACTGTGGAGTCCTGGTCTGATGTGTTAGCTCTCCTGTGTTGTGCCATCCTCTTTGCCAGCGTCTGTTTAGTTTCCCCAGTGTATAAGTCACGACAATCCTCCTGGTAGTCTTTCAGTGATGAGGATTTGTACATCCTTGATTCCTTGATAGGAAGGAACGCTGGTTTAAACCGGAGGGGGGGGGGGCTGAGAGTATATCTGTCATCTGTCACCATCTTACAATGCTGTGTTTGCAAAAATTCCCAAATCCTTTGTGAATGGTACACATGGCCATATTAACTCTAGTTAATGGTCACACCATATTTGCATATGAAACTGGTCGTTGGTTTGGATCGTTATGCCACTGTATTGTTTATAATGGTGGGGTACCTGCAGTCAGTTTATAAGGGTGGGCTACCTGTAGTTGGTTTATAAGGGTGGGGTACCTGCAGTCAGTTTATAAGGGTGGGCTACCTGTAGTCGGTTTATAAGGGTGGGGTACCTGCAGTCAGTTTATAAGGGTGGGCTACCTGTAGTCGGTTTATCAGGGTGGGGTACCTGCAGTCAGTTGAGACTGAAGAGGTCACTTAGATGATGACGAGGCGTTGTGTCCAGACGAAGTGGTTCTACGTTCTGGGATGTTCTTACCAGGATTATTGAGCAGGCATCAAGACATAGCCGTCACATTGATGCCTCTGAGTTGATTTCATTGGTCAGCATGATGAGAGTGCTCAGTAACCACTAGCCAACCCTCACCCCAATGTAAGCACTACCTTACCTCAACATGATACTTCATGACGGGTATTAAGTCACACTAGCGGCTGAACTTTAAAACAATCACACTCTCGTGGACTGCTAGTGGCTGCTGCCAGATGTGGGCTGCTCTTGGGAATTTAAAAAAACGTGTTCATACATCCTCATGTGTGCTTTGGTGTATGAAATGCATGCAGTATGTCGTCTCTTCCTTCCTTTCTCTCTCCTTCTCTTTGCTTTCAGTCTTTTGGCAGGAGTGGAAGTAAATAGATCGTTGTCTTCTGTGAAACAGCTGTTGCCACATGTGTCAAAACACTGCCCTGAACTGCAGCCTCTAATTGCATTGATGAAGAGATGATGCTTTGTCTACTGTGTTGGGACCTATGTGCAGATGTTCTGCAATGAATTATTATTCAGAGTAACAGCATTCTGCTTATTATTCATAGCAGCATCATTCTGATTAATTATTATTCATAATATCAGCATTCTGATGATTTTTTATAGTAGCAGCATTCTAATGAATTATTATTCATAGTAGCAGCATCCTAATTAATTATTATTCATAGTAGCAGCATTCTAATGAATTATTATTCATAGTAGCAGCATTCTAATTATTATTCATAGTAGCCGCATCCTAATTAATTATTATTCATAATAGCAGCGTTCTGATTAATTATTATTCATAGTAGCAGCGTTCTGATTAATTATTATTCATAATAGCAGCATTCTAATTATTATTCATAGTAGCAGCATTCTAATAGGATACAGAGGCATATGAGTAGCCATACTTTCACCCTGGTTATGTGTTAATGAGCTGAAGTAAGTTAGTAGTAGGAGTAGTAGTAGTAGTAGTAGTAGTTGCATTCTAATGACTCAACGCTTTATCTGCAGAAGATCTCAGATGAATGAGGTGGAGGTCTGGGTACCAGAGATGGCAGTGAGGCATTGGAGTCTTCTATTGGCTGAAATGTAACCACGTGTTTGACCCTGCATCTTCTAACCTGCCTGTTTCTCTGTCTGTCTGTCTGCCTGTCTCTCTGTATGCCTGTCTGTCTCTCTGTCTCTCTGCCTGTCTCTCTGTCTCTCTTTCTGTCACTATGTCTCTCTGCCTGTCTGTCAGTCTGTCTCTCTGTCTCTCTGCCTGTCTCTCTTTCTGTCAGTCTGTCTCTCTCTGTCTCTCTGCCTGTCTCTCTGTCCGGCTGCTTGTCTCTCTGTCTGCCTGTCTCTCTGTCACTATGTCTCTCTGCCTGTCTCTCTTTCTGTCAGTCTGTCTCTCTGTCTCTCTGCCTGTCTCTCTGTCTGGCTGCTTGTCTCTCTGTCTGCCTGTCTCTCTGTCTGCCTGTCTCTCTGTATGCCTGTCTCTCTGTCTCTCTTTCTGTCACTATGTCTCTCTGCCTGTCTCTCTTTCTGTCAGTCTGTCTCTCTGTCTCTCTGTCTGCCTGTCTCTGTATGCCTGTCTGTCACTCTGTCTCTCTGCCTGTCTCTCTTTCTGTCAGTCTGTCTCTCTGTCTCTCTTTCTGTCAACTCTGTCTCTCTGCCTGTCTCTCTTTCTGTCAGTCTGTCTCACTGCCTGTCTCTCTTTCTGTCAGTCTGTCTCTCTGTCTCTCTGCCTGTCTCTCTGTCTGGCTGCTTGTCTCTGTCTGCCTGTCTCTCTGTCTGTCAGTCTGTCTCTCTGTCTCTCTGCCTGTCTCTCTGTCTGGCTGCTTGTCTCTCTGTCTGCCTCTCTGTTTGTCTGACTCTCTGTTTGCCTGTCTCTCTGTCTGTCTCTCTGTCTGCTTCTCTGTCTGCCTGTCTGCCTGCATGTCTCTCTGTCTGTCTCTCTGCCTGCTTGTCTGTGCCATAATGTGTGTGTGTGTGTGTGTGTGTGTGTGTGTGTGTGTGTGTGTGTGTGTGTGTGTGTGTGTGTGTGTGTGTGTGTGTGTGTGCGCGCGCGCGCGCGTGTGTGTGTGTGTGTGTCTGTGTTTGTGTTTGTGTGTGTGTGTGTGTGTGCGTGTGTGCGTGATGTAGGCCCTGTGCAGGTAAATCGTCTAGTACTTGGCTAGTGAATCCAGTAGATGGTGCTATGGCGAGATGCCAAATGGCTACAGGAAGTGATGCATAAGATAAAGTATTGAGGAAGTCTGGTAAAAACATTTGTCTGAACATTCATACACATGATAAACACAGGTTGTGTGAAGCAAGCCTGGACACTGGAGAGATGCTGACATGATTCTCAGCTGACTGCCAGAGTTGGAGAAGAAGAGACCAGATGATATAAGTAAAAGAACAGGAGACCAGATGAAATTAGATAGAGAAGAGGAGACCAGATGACATTGGTTAGAGACCAGGAGACCAGATGACATTAGTTAGAGAAGAAGACACCTGATGACATTACTTAGAGAAGAGGAGACCAGATGACATTAGTTAGAGAAGAAGAGAACAGATGATGTTAGTTAGAGAAGAGGACATCAGATGACATTAGTTAGAGAAGAAGAGACCAGATGACGTTACTTAGAGAAGAGGAGACCAGATGACATTAGTTAGAGAACAGGAGACCAGATGACATTAGTTAGAGAACAGGAGACCAGATGACATAACTAAGAGAACAGGAGACCAGATGACATTAGTTAGAGAAGAAGAGACCAGATGACATTACTTAGAGAAGAAGAGACCAGATGACATTAGTTAGAGAAGAAGAGACCAGCTGATGTTAGTTAGAGAAGAGGACATCAGATGACATTAGTTAAAGAAGAAGAGACCAGATGACATTACTTAGAGAAGAAGAGACCAGATCACATTACTTAGAGAAGAAGAGACCAGGTGACGTTACTTAGAGAAGAGGGGACCAGATGACATTAGTTAGAGAAGAGGAGACCAGATGACATTAGTTAGAGAAGAGGAGACCAGATGACATTAGTTAGATAACAGGAGACCAGATGACATAAGTAAGAGAACAGGAGACCAGATGACATTAGTTAGAGAAGAAGAGACCAGATGACATTAGTTAGAGAAGAAGAGACCAGATCACATTACTTAGAGAAGAAGAGACCAGGTGACGTTACTTAGAGAAGAGGGGACCAGATGACATTAGTTAGAGAAGAGGAGACCAGATGACATTAGTTAGAGAAGAGGAGACCAGATGACATTAGTTAGATAACAGGAGACCAGATGACATAAGTAAGAGAACAGGAGACCAGATGACATTAGTTAGAGAAGAAGAGACCAGATGACATTAGTTAGAGAAGAGGACATCAGATGACATTAGTTAGAGAAGACGAGACCAGATGACATTAGTTAGAGAAGAGGAGACCAGATGACATTAGTTAGAGAAGAAGAGACCGGATGACGTTAGTTAGAGAAGAGGAGACCAGATGACATTAGTTAGAGAAGAGGAGACCAGATGACATTAATTAGAGAAGAGGAGACCAGATGACATAAGTAAGAGAAGAGGAGACCAGATGACATTAGTTAGAGAAGAAAGGCCAGATAACATTAGTTAGAGAAGAGGAGACCAGATGACATTAGTTAGAGAAGAAGAGACCAGATGACATTAGTTAGAGAAGAGACCAGAGGATATTAGTTAGAGAAGAAGAGACCAGATGACATTAGTTAGAGAACAGGAGACCAGATGACATTAGTTCGAGAAGAAGAGACAAGATGACATTAGTTAGAGAATAGGAGACCAGATGACATTAGTTAGAGATGAAGAGACCAGATGACATTAGTTAGAGTAGAGACCAGAGGACATTAGTTAGAGAAGAGGACACCAGATGACATTAGTTAGAGAAGAGGAGACCAGATGACATTACTTAGAGAAGAAGAGACCAGATGACATTAGTTAGAGAAGAGGACACCAGATGACATTAGTTAGAGAAGAGTAGACCAGATGACATTAGTTAGAGAAGAGGAGAGCAGATGACATAAGTAAGAGAACAGGAGACAAGATGACATTAGTTAGAGAAGAAGAGACCAGATGACATTAGTTAGAGAAGAGGAGACCAGATGACATAAGTAAGAGAACAGGAGACCAGATGACATTAGGTAGAGAAGAGGACACCAGATGACATTAGTTAGAGAAGAGGAGACCAGATGACATTAGGTAGAGAAGAGGACACCAGATGACATTAGGTAGAGAAGAAGAGACCAAGATGACATTAGTTAGAGAAGAGGACATCAGAGGCCATTTGTAAGAGACGAAAAGACCAGATGACTTTAGTTAGAGAAGAAGAGACCAGATGACGTTAGTTAGAGAAGAGGAGACCAGATGACATTAGTTAGAGAAGAAGAGACCAGATGACATTAGTTAGAGAAGAGGACACCAGATGACGTTAGTTAGAGAAGAGGACACCAGATGACAGTAGTTAGAGAAGAGTAGACCTGATGACATTAGTTAGAGAAGAGGAGACCAGATGACATAAGTAAGAGAACAGGAGACCAGATGACATTAGTTCGAGAAGAGGAGACCAGATGACATTAGTTAGAGAAGAAGAGACCAGATGACATTAGTTAGAGAAGAGGACACCAGATCACATTAGTTAGAGTAGACCAGATGACATTAGTTAGAGAAGAGGAGACCAGATGACATTAGTTAGAGAAGACGAGACCAGATGACATAAGTAAGAGAACAGGAGACCAAATGACATTAGGTAGAGAAGAGGACACCAGATGACATTAGTTAGAGAAGAAGAGACCAAGATGACATTAGTTAGAGAAGAGGACATCAGAGTCCATTTGTTAGAGACGAAGAGACCAGATGACTTTAGTTAGAGAAGAAGAGACCAGATGACATTATTTAGAGGAGACCAGATGACATTAGGTAGAGAAAAGGAGACCATCTGACATTAGTTGGAGAAGAGGACATCAGATGACATTAGTGAGAGATGAAGAGACCACATGACATTAGTTAGAGGAGACCAGCTGACATTAGTTAGAGAAGAAGAGACCAGATGACATTAGGTAGAGAAGAGGACATCAGATGACATTAGGTAGAGAAGAAGGGACCAAGATGACTTTAGTTAGAGAAGAGGACATCAGATGCTATTTGTTAGAGATGAAGAGGACACCAGATGACATTAGTTAGAGAAGAGACCAGATGACGTTATTTAGAGAAGAGGAGACCAGATGACATTAGTTAGAGAACAGGAGACCAGATGACATTACTTAGAGAAGAAGAGACCAGATGACATTAGTTAGAGAAGAGGACACCACATGACATTAGTTAGAGAAGAGTAGACCAGATGACATTAGGTAGAGAAGAGGAGACCAGATGACATTACTTAGAGAAGAAGAGACCAGATGACATTAGTTAGAGAAGAGGATACCAGATGACATTAGTTAGAGAAGAGTAGACCAGATGACATTAGTTAGAGAAGAGGAGAGCAGATGACATAAGTAAGAGAACAGGAGACCAGATGACATTAGTTAGAGAAGAGACCAGATGACATTAGTTAGAGAAGAAGAGACCAGATTACGTTAGTTAGAGAAGAGGACATCAGATGACATTAGTTAGAGAAGAAGATACCAGATGGCATTACTTAGAAAAGAGTAGACCAGATGACATTTGTTAGAGAAGAGGAGACCAGATGACATAAGTTAGAGAAGAAGAGACCAGATGACTTTAGTTAGAGAAGAAGAGACCAGATGACATTATTTAGAGGAGACCAGATGACATTAGTTAGAGAAGAGGACACCTGATGAAATTACTTAGAGAAGAGGACAGCAGATGACATTAGTTACAGAAGAGGAGACCAGATGACATTATTTACAGAAGAGGACACCAGCTGACATTAGTTAGAGAAGAGACCAGATGACATTAGTTAGAGAAGAGGACACCAGATGACATTAGTTAGAGAAGAGGACACCAGATGACATTAGTTAGAGAAGAGGAGACCAGATGACATTACTTAGAGAAGAAGAGACCAGATGACATTAGTTAGAGAAGAGGACACCACATGACATTAGTTAGAGAAGAGTAGACCAGATGACATTAGTTAGAGAAGAGGAGACCAGATGACATTACTTAGAGAAGAAGAGACCAGATGACATTAGTTAGAGAAGAGGACACCAGATGACATTAGTTAGAGAAGAGTAGACCAGATGACATTAGTTAGAGAAGAGACCAGATGTCATTAGTCAGAGAAGAGGACACCAGATGACATTAGTTAGAGAAGGGGAGACCAGATGAAGTAAGTAAGAGAACAGGAGACCAGATGACATTAGGTAGAGAAGAGGACACCAGATGACATTAGGTAGAGAAGAAGAGACCAAGATGACATTAGTTAGAGAAGAGGACATCAGAAGCCATTTGTTAGAGACGAAGAGACCAGATGACTTTAGTTAGAGAAGAAGAGATCAGATGACATTATTTAGAGGAGACCAGATGACATTAATTTGAGAAGAGGAGACCAGATGACATTAGGTAGAGAAGAGGACACCAGATGACATTAGTTAGAGAAGAAGAGACCAAATGACATTATTTAGAGGAGACCAGATGACATTAGTTAGAGAAGATTACACCTAATGAAATTACTTAGAGAAGAGGACACCAGATGACATTAGTTACAGAAGAGTAGACCAGATGACATTAGTTAGAGAAGAGGACACCAGATGACATTAGTTAGAGAAGTGGACACCAGATGACATTAGTTAGAGAAGAGGACACCAGATGACATTAGTTAGAGAAGAGGACACCAGATGATATTAGTTTGAGAAGAAGAGACCAGATGGCATTACTTAAGAAAAGAGTAGACCAGATGACATTAGTTAGAGAAGAGGAGACCAGATGACATTAGTTAGAGAAGAAGAGACCAGATGACATTACTTAGAGAAGAAGAGACCAGATGACGTTACTTAGAGAAGAGTAGACCAGATGACATTAGTTAGAGAAGAGGAGACCAGATGACATAAGTAAGAGAACAGGAGACCAGATGACATTAGTTAGAGAAGAAGAGACCAGATGGTATTAGTTAGAGAACAGGAGAACAGATGACATTAGTTAGAGAAGAGGAGACCAGATGACATTAGTTAGAGAAGAAGAGACCAGATGACATTAGTTAGAGAAGAGACCAGATGACATTAGTTAGAGAAGAGGACACCAGATGACATAAGTAAGAGAACAGGAGACCAGATGACATTAGGTAGAGAAGAGGACACCAGATGACATTAGTTAGAGAAGAGGAGACCAGATGACATTAGGTAGAGAAGAGGACACCAGATGACATTAGGTAGAGAAGAAGAGACCAAGATTACATTAGTTAGAGAAGAGGACATCAGAAGCCATTTGTTAGAGACGAAGAGACCAGATGACTTTAGTTAGAGAAGAAGAGACCAGATGACATTATTTAGAGGAGAACAGATGACATTAATTAGAGAAGAGGAGACCAGATGACATTAGGTAGAGAAAAGGAGACCATCTGACATTAGTTGGAGAAGAGGACATCAGATGACATTAGTGAGAGATGAAGAGACCACATGACATTAGCTAGAGGAGACCAGCTGACATTAGTTAGAGAAGAAGAGACCAGATGACATTAGGTAGAGAAGAAGAGACCAAGATTACATTAGTTAGAGAAGAGGACATCAGAAGCCATTTGTTAGAGACGAAGAGACCAGATGACTTTAGTTAGAGAAGAAGAGACCAGATGACATTATTTAGAGGAGACCAGATGACATTAGGTAGAGAAAAGTAGACCATCTGACATTAGTTGGAGAAGAGGACATCGGATGACATTAGTGAGAGATGAAGACACCACATGACATCAGTTAGAGGAGACCAGCTGACATTAGTTAGAGAAGAAGAGACCAGATGACATTAGGTAGAGAAGAGGACATCAGATGACATTAGGTAGAGAAGAAGGGACCAAGATGACTTTAGTTAGAGAAGAGGACATCAGATGCTATTTGTTAGAGATGAAGAGGACACCAGATGACATTAGTTAGAGAAGGGACCAGATGACGTTATTTAGAGAAGAGGAGACCAGATGACATTAGTTAGAGAAGAGTAGACCAGATGACATTAGTTAGAGAAGAGGAGACCAGATTACATTACTTAGAGAAGAAGAGACCAGATGACATTAGTTAGAGAAGAGGACACCAGATGACATTAGTTAGAGAAGAGTAGACCAGATGACATTAGTTAGAGAAGAGGAGAGCAGATGACATAAGTAAGAGAACAGGAGACCAGATGACATTAGTTAGAGAAGAGACCAGATGGCATTAGTTAGAGAAGAAGAGACCAGATTACGTTAGTTTGAGAAGAGGACATCAGATGACATTAGTTAGAGAAGAAGATACCAGATGGCATTACTTAGAAAAGAGTAGACCAGATGACATTTGTTAGAGAAGAGGAGACCAGATGACATTAGTTAGAGAAGAAGAGACCAGATGACATTACTTAGAGAAGAAGAGACCAGATGACGTTACTTAGAGAAGAGTAGACCAGATGACATTAGTTTGAGAAGAGGAGACCAGATGACATTAGTTAGAGAAGAGGAGACCAGATGACATTAGGTAGAGAAGAGGACACCAGATGACATTAGTTAGAGAAGAAGAGACCAAGATGACATTAGTTAGAGAAGAAGAGACCAGATGACCTTCTTTAGAGGAGACCAGATGACATTAGTTAGAGAAGAGGACACCTGATGAAATTACTTAGAGAAGAGGACAGCAGATGACATTAGTTAGAGAAGAGGACACCAGATGACATTAGTTAGAGAAGAAGAGACCAGATGACATTAGTTAGATAAGAGTAGACCAGATGACATTAGTTAGAGAAGAGGACACCAGATGACATTAGTTACAGAAGAGTAGACCAGATGACATTATTTACAGAAGAGGACACCAGATGGCATTAGTTAGAGAAGAGACCAGATGACAATAGTTAGAGAAGAAGAGACCAGATGGCATTAGTTAGAGAAGAGGAGACCAGATGACATTAGTTAGAGAAGACGAGACCAGATGACATTAGTTAGAGAAGAGGACACCAGATGACATTAGTTAGAGAAGTGGACACCAGATGACATTAGTTAGAGAAGAGGACACCAGATGACATTAGTTAGAGAAGAGGACACCAGATGATATTAGTTTGAGAAGAAGAGACCAGATGGCATTACTTAAGAAAAGAGTAGACCAGATGACATTAGTTAGAGAAGAGGAGACCAGATGACATTAGTTAGAGAAGAAGAGACCAGATGACATTACTTAGAGAAGAAGAGACCAGATGACGTTACTTAGAGAAGAGTAGACCAGATGACATTAGTTAGAGAAGAGGAGACCAGATGACATAAGTAAGAGAACAGGAGACCAGATGACATTAGTTAGAGAAGAAGAGACCAGATGGTATTAGTTAGAGAACAGGAGAACAGATGACATTAGTTAGAGAAGAGGAGACCAGATGACATTAGTTAGAGAAGAAGAGACCAGATGACATTAGTTAGAGAAGAGACCAGATGACATTAGTTAGAGAAGAGGACACCAGATGACATAAGTAAGAGAACAGGAGACCAGATGACATTAGGTAGAGAAGAGGACACCAGATGACATTAGTTAGAGAAGAGGAGACCAGATGACATTAGGTAGAGAAGAGGACACCAGATGACATTAGGTAGAGAAGAAGAGACCAAGATTACATTAGTTAGAGAAGAGGACATCAGAAGCCATTTGTTAGAGACGAAGAGACCAGATGACTTTAGTTAGAGAAGAAGAGACCAGATGACATTATTTAGAGGAGAACAGATGACATTAATTAGAGAAGAGGAGACCAGATGACATTAGGTAGAGAAAAGGAGACCATCTGACATTAGTTGGAGAAGAGGACATCAGATGACATTAGTGAGAGATGAAGAGACCACATGACATTAGCTAGAGGAGACCAGCTGACATTAGTTAGAGAAGAAGAGACCAGATGACATTAGGTAGAGAAGAAGAGACCAAGATTACATTAGTTAGAGAAGAGGACATCAGAAGCCATTTGTTAGAGACGAAGAGACCAGATGACTTTAGTTAGAGAAGAAGAGACCAGATGACATTATTTAGAGGAGACCAGATGACATTAGGTAGAGAAAAGTAGACCATCTGACATTAGTTGGAGAAGAGGACATCGGATGACATTAGTGAGAGATGAAGACACCACATGACATCAGTTAGAGGAGACCAGCTGACATTAGTTAGAGAAGAAGAGACCAGATGACATTAGGTAGAGAAGAGGACATCAGATGACATTAGGTAGAGAAGAAGGGACCAAGATGACTTTAGTTAGAGAAGAGGACATCAGATGCTATTTGTTAGAGATGAAGAGGACACCAGATGACATTAGTTAGAGAAGGGACCAGATGACGTTATTTAGAGAAGAGGAGACCAGATGACATTAGTTAGAGAAGAGTAGACCAGATGACATTAGTTAGAGAAGAGGAGACCAGATTACATTACTTAGAGAAGAAGAGACCAGATGACATTAGTTAGAGAAGAGGACACCAGATGACATTAGTTAGAGAAGAGTAGACCAGATGACATTAGTTAGAGAAGAGGAGAGCAGATGACATAAGTAAGAGAACAGGAGACCAGATGACATTAGTTAGAGAAGAGACCAGATGGCATTAGTTAGAGAAGAAGAGACCAGATTACGTTAGTTTGAGAAGAGGACATCAGATGACATTAGTTAGAGAAGAAGATACCAGATGGCATTACTTAGAAAAGAGTAGACCAGATGACATTTGTTAGAGAAGAGGAGACCAGATGACATTAGTTAGAGAAGAAGAGACCAGATGACATTACTTAGAGAAGAAGAGACCAGATGACGTTACTTAGAGAAGAGTAGACCAGATGACATTAGTTTGAGAAGAGGAGACCAGATGACATTAGTTAGAGAAGAGGAGACCAGATGACATTAGGTAGAGAAGAGGACACCAGATGACATTAGTTAGAGAAGAAGAGACCAAGATGACATTAGTTAGAGAAGAAGAGACCAGATGACCTTCTTTAGAGGAGACCAGATGACATTAGTTAGAGAAGAGGACACCTGATGAAATTACTTAGAGAAGAGGACAGCAGATGACATTAGTTAGAGAAGAGGACACCAGATGACATTAGTTAGAGAAGAAGAGACCAGATGACATTAGTTAGATAAGAGTAGACCAGATGACATTAGTTAGAGAAGAGGACACCAGATGACATTAGTTACAGAAGAGTAGACCAGATGACATTATTTACAGAAGAGGACACCAGATGGCATTAGTTAGAGAAGAGACCAGATGACAATAGTTAGAGAAGAAGAGACCAGATGGCATTAGTTAGAGAAGAGGAGACCAGATGACATTAGTTAGAGAAGACGAGACCAGATGACATTAGTTAGAGAAGAGACCAGATGACATTAGTCAGAGAAGAGGACACCAGATGACATTAGTTAGAGAAGAGACCAGATGACATAAGTAAGAGAACAGGACACCAGATGACATTAGTTAGAGAAGTGGACACCAGACGACATTAGTTAGAGAAGAGGACACCAGATGACATTAGTTAGTGAAGAGGACACCAGATGATATTAGTTTGAGAAGAAGAGACCAGATGGCATTACTTAAGAAAAGAGTAGACCAGATGACATTAGTTAGAGGAGACCAGATGACATTAATTTGAAAAGAGGAGACCAGATGACATTAGGTAGAGAAGAGGACACCAGATGACATTAGTTAGAGAAGAAGAGACCAAGATGACATTAGTTATAAAAGAGGACATCAGAGGCCATTTTTTAGAGACGAAGAGACCAGATGACTGTAGTTAGAGAAGAAGAGACCAGATGACATTATTTAGAGGAGACCAGATAACATTAAATAGAGAAGAGGAGACCAGATGACATTAGTTAGAGAAGAAGAGACCAGATGACATTAGTTAGAGAAGAGGACACCAGATGACATTAGTTAGATAAGTGGACACCAGATGACATTAGTTAGAGAAGAGGACTCCAGATGACATTAGTTAGAGAAGAAGAGACCAGATGACATTATT
This sequence comes from Lampris incognitus, assembly GCF_029633865.1. Lineage (NCBI taxonomy): Eukaryota > Metazoa > Chordata > Actinopteri > Lampriformes > Lampridae > Lampris > Lampris incognitus. The sequence continues at coordinate 66,818,535 of NC_079211.1, read as the reverse complement.
TAGAGGAGACCAGATGACATTAGTTAGAGAAGATTACACCTAATGAAATTACTTAGAGAAGAGGACACCAGATGACATTAGTTACAGAAGAGTAGACCAGATGACATTCGTTAGAGAAGAGGACACCAGATGACATTAGTTAGAGAAGTGGACACCAGATGACATTAGTTAGAGAAGAGGACACCAGATGACATTAGTTAGAGAAGAAGAGACCAGATTACGTTAGTTAGAGAAGAGGACATCAGATGACATTAGTTAGAGAAGAAGATACCAGATGGCATTACTTAGAAAAGAGTAGACCAGATGACATTTGTTAGAGAAGAGGAGACCAGATGACATTAGTTAGAGAAGAAGAGACCAGATGACGTTACTTAGAGAAGAGTAGACCAGATGACATTAGTTTGAGAAGAGGAGACCAGATGACATTAGTTAGAGAAGAGGAGACCAGATGACATTAGGTAGAGAAGAGGACACCAGATGACATTAGTTAGAGAAGAGGACACCAGATGACATTAGTTAGAGAAGAGGAGACCAGATGACATTAGGTAGAGAAGAGGACACCAGATGACATTAGGTAGAGAAGAAGAGACCAAGATGACATTAGTTAGAGAAGAGGACATCAGAGGCCATTTGTAAGAGGCGAAAAGACCAGATGACTTTAGTTAGAGAAGAAGAGACCAGATGACGTTAGTTAGAGAAGAGGAGACCAGATGACATTAGTTAGAGAAGAAGAGACCAGATGACATTAGTTAGAGAAGAGGACACCAGATGACGTTAGTTAGAGAAGAGGACACCAGATGACAGTAGTTAGAGAAGAGTAGACCTGATGACATTAGTTAGAGAAGAGGAGACCAGATGACATAAGTAAGAGAACAGGAGACCAGATGACATTAGTTCGAGAAGAGGAGACCAGATGACATTAGTTAGAGAAGAAGAGACCAGATGACATTAGTTAGAGAAGAGGACACCAGATCACATTAGTTAGAGTAGACCAGATGACATTAGTTAGAGAAGAGGAGACCAGATGACATTAGTTAGAGAAGACGAGACCAGATGACATAAGTAAGAGAACAGGAGACCAAATGACATTAGGTAGAGAAGAGGACACCAGATGACATTAGTTAGAGAAGAAGAGACCAAGATGACATTAGTTAGAGAAGAGGACATCAGAGTCCATTTGTTAGAGACGAAGAGACCAGATGACTTTAGTTAGAGAAGAAGAGACCAGATGACATTATTTAGAGGAGACCAGATGACATTAGGTAGAGAAAAGGAGACCATCTGACATTAGTTGGAGAAGAGGACATCAGATGACATTAGTGAGAGATGAAGAGACCACATGACATTAGTTAGAGGAGACCAGCTGACATTAGTTAGAGAAGAAGAGACCAGATGACATTAGGTAGAGAAGAGGACATCAGATGACATTAGGTAGAGAAGAAGGGACCAAGATGACTTTAGTTAGAGAAGAGGACATCAGATGCTATTTGTTAGAGATGAAGAGGACACCAGATGACATTAGTTAGAGAAGAGACCAGATGACGTTATTTAGAGAAGAGGAGACCAGATGACATTAGTTAGAGAACAGGAGACCAGATGACATTACTTAGAGAAGAAGAGACCAGATGACATTAGTTAGAGAAGAGGACACCACATGACATTAGTTAGAGAAGAGTAGACCAGATGACATTAGGTAGAGAAGAGGAGACCAGATGACATTACTTAGAGAAGAAGAGACCAGATGACATTAGTTAGAGAAGAGGATACCAGATGACATTAGTTAGAGAAGAGTAGACCAGATGACATTAGTTAGAGAAGAGGAGAGCAGATGACATAAGTAAGAGAACAGGAGACCAGATGACATTAGTTAGAGAAGAGACCAGATGACATTAGTTAGAGAAGAAGAGACCAGATTACGTTAGTTAGAGAAGAGGACATCAGATGACATTAGTTAGAGAAGAAGATACCAGATGGCATTACTTAGAAAAGAGTAGACCAGATGACATTTGTTAGAGAAGAGGAGACCAGATGACATAAGTTAGAGAAGAAGAGACCAGATGACTTTAGTTAGAGAAGAAGAGACCAGATGACATTATTTAGAGGAGACCAGATGACATTAGTTAGAGAAGAGGACACCTGATGAAATTACTTAGAGAAGAGGACAGCAGATGACATTAGTTACAGAAGAGGAGACCAGATGACATTATTTACAGAAGAGGACACCAGCTGACATTAGTTAGAGAAGAGACCAGATGACATTAGTTAGAGAAGAGGACACCAGATGACATTAGTTAGAGAAGAGGACACCAGATGACATTAGTTAGAGAAGAGGAGACCAGATGACATTACTTAGAGAAGAAGAGACCAGATGACATTAGTTAGAGAAGAGGACACCACATGACATTAGTTAGAGAAGAGTAGACCAGATGACATTAGTTAGAGAAGAGGAGACCAGATGACATTACTTAGAGAAGAAGAGACCAGATGACATTAGTTAGAGAAGAGGACACCAGATGACATTAGTTAGAGAAGAGTAGACCAGATGACATTAGTTAGAGAAGAGACCAGATGTCATTAGTCAGAGAAGAGGACACCAGATGACATTAGTTAGAGAAGGGGAGACCAGATGAAGTAAGTAAGAGAACAGGAGACCAGATGACATTAGGTAGAGAAGAGGACACCAGATGACATTAGGTAGAGAAGAAGAGACCAAGATGACATTAGTTAGAGAAGAGGACATCAGAAGCCATTTGTTAGAGACGAAGAGACCAGATGACTTTAGTTAGAGAAGAAGAGATCAGATGACATTATTTAGAGGAGACCAGATGACATTAATTTGAGAAGAGGAGACCAGATGACATTAGGTAGAGAAGAGGACACCAGATGACATTAGTTAGAGAAGAAGAGACCAGATGACATTATTTAGAGGAGACCAGATGACATTAGTTAGAGAAGATTACACCTAATGAAATTACTTAGAGAAGAGGACACCAGATGACATTAGTTACAGAAGAGTAGACCAGATGACATTAGTTAGAGAAGAGGACACCAGATGACATTAGTTAGAGAAGTGGACACCAGATGACATTAGTTAGAGAAGAGGACACCAGATGACATTAGTTAGAGAAGAGGACACCAGATGATATTAGTTTGAGAAGAAGAGACCAGATGGCATTACTTAAGAAAAGAGTAGACCAGATGACATTAGTTAGAGAAGAGGAGACCAGATGACATTAGTTAGAGAAGAAGAGACCAGATGACATTACTTAGAGAAGAAGAGACCAGATGACGTTACTTAGAGAAGAGTAGACCAGATGACATTAGTTAGAGAAGAGGAGACCAGATGACATAAGTAAGAGAACAGGAGACCAGATGACATTAGTTAGAGAAGAAGAGACCAGATGGTATTAGTTAGAGAACAGGAGAACAGATGACATTAGTTAGAGAAGAGGAGACCAGATGACATTAGTTAGAGAAGAAGAGACCAGATGACATTAGTTAGAGAAGAGACCAGATGACATTAGTTAGAGAAGAGGACACCAGATGACATAAGTAAGAGAACAGGAGACCAGATGACATTAGGTAGAGAAGAGGACACCAGATGACATTAGTTAGAGAAGAGGAGACCAGATGACATTAGGTAGAGAAGAGGACACCAGATGACATTAGGTAGAGAAGAAGAGACCAAGATTACATTAGTTAGAGAAGAGGACATCAGAAGCCATTTGTTAGAGACGAAGAGACCAGATGACTTTAGTTAGAGAAGAAGAGACCAGATGACATTATTTAGAGGAGAACAGATGACATTAATTAGAGAAGAGGAGACCAGATGACATTAGGTAGAGAAAAGGAGACCATCTGACATTAGTTGGAGAAGAGGACATCAGATGACATTAGTGAGAGATGAAGAGACCACATGACATTAGCTAGAGGAGACCAGCTGACATTAGTTAGAGAAGAAGAGACCAGATGACATTAGGTAGAGAAGAAGAGACCAAGATTACATTAGTTAGAGAAGAGGACATCAGAAGCCATTTGTTAGAGACGAAGAGACCAGATGACTTTAGTTAGAGAAGAAGAGACCAGATGACATTATTTAGAGGAGACCAGATGACATTAGGTAGAGAAAAGTAGACCATCTGACATTAGTTGGAGAAGAGGACATCGGATGACATTAGTGAGAGATGAAGACACCACATGACATCAGTTAGAGGAGACCAGCTGACATTAGTTAGAGAAGAAGAGACCAGATGACATTAGGTAGAGAAGAGGACATCAGATGACATTAGGTAGAGAAGAAGGGACCAAGATGACTTTAGTTAGAGAAGAGGACATCAGATGCTATTTGTTAGAGATGAAGAGGACACCAGATGACATTAGTTAGAGAAGGGACCAGATGACGTTATTTAGAGAAGAGGAGACCAGATGACATTAGTTAGAGAAGAGTAGACCAGATGACATTAGTTAGAGAAGAGGAGAGCAGATGACATAAGTAAGAGAACAGGAGACCAGATGACATTAGTTAGAGAAGAGACCAGATGGCATTAGTTAGAGAAGAAGAGACCAGATTACGTTAGTTTGAGAAGAGGACATCAGATGACATTAGTTAGAGAAGAAGATACCAGATGGCATTACTTAGAAAAGAGTAGACCAGATGACATTTGTTAGAGAAGAGGAGACCAGATGACATTAGTTAGAGAAGAAGAGACCAGATGACATTACTTAGAGAAGAAGAGACCAGATGACGTTACTTAGAGAAGAGTAGACCAGATGACATTAGTTTGAGAAGAGGAGACCAGATGACATTAGTTAGAGAAGAGGAGACCAGATGACATTAGGTAGAGAAGAGGACACCAGATGACATTAGTTAGAGAAGAAGAGACCAAGATGACATTAGTTAGAGAAGAAGAGACCAGATGACCTTCTTTAGAGGAGACCAGATGACATTAGTTAGAGAAGAGGACACCTGATGAAATTACTTAGAGAAGAGGACAGCAGATGACATTAGTTAGAGAAGAGGACACCAGATGACATTAGTTAGAGAAGAAGAGACCAGATGACATTAGTTAGATAAGAGTAGACCAGATGACATTAGTTAGAGAAGAGGACACCAGATGACATTAGTTACAGAAGAGTAGACCAGATGACATTATTTACAGAAGAGGACACCAGATGGCATTAGTTAGAGAAGAGACCAGATGACAATAGTTAGAGAAGAAGAGACCAGATGGCATTAGTTAGAGAAGAGGAGACCAGATGACATTAGTTAGAGAAGACGAGACCAGATGACATTAGTTAGAGAAGAGACCAGATGACATTAGTCAGAGAAGAGGACACCAGATGACATTAGTTAGAGAAGAGACCAGATGACATAAGTAAGAGAACAGGACACCAGATGACATTAGTTAGAGAAGTGGACACCAGACGACATTAGTTAGAGAAGAGGACACCAGATGACATTAGTTAGTGAAGAGGACACCAGATGATATTAGTTTGAGAAGAAGAGACCAGATGGCATTACTTAAGAAAAGAGTAGACCAGATGACATTAGGTAGAGAAGAGGACACCAGATGACATTAGTTAGAGAAGAAGAGACCAAGATGACATTAGTTATAAAAGAGGACATCAGAGGCCATTTTTTAGAGACGAAGAGACCAGATGACTGTAGTTAGAGAAGAAGAGACCAGATGACATTATTTAGAGGAGACCAGATAACATTAAATAGAGAAGAGGAGACCAGATGACATTAGTTAGAGAAGTGGACACCAGATGACATTAGTTAGAGAAGAGGACACCAGATGACATTAGTTAGAGAAGAAGAGACCAGATTACGTTAGTTAGAGAAGAGGACATCAGATGACATTAGTTAGAGAAGAAGATACCAGATGGCATTACTTAGAAAAGAGTAGACCAGATGACATTTGTTAGAGAAGAGGAGACCAGATGACATTAGTTAGAGAAGAAGAGACCAGATGACGTTACTTAGAGAAGAGTAGACCAGATGACATTAGTTTGAGAAGAGGAGACCAGATGACATTAGTTAGAGAAGAGGAGACCAGATGACATTAGGTAGAGAAGAGGACACCAGATGACATTAGTTAGAGAAGAGGACACCAGATGACATTAGTTAGAGAAGAGGAGACCAGATGACATTAGGTAGAGAAGAGGACACCAGATGACATTAGGTAGAGAAGAAGAGACCAAGATGACATTAGTTAGAGAAGAGGACATCAGAGGCCATTTGTAAGAGGCGAAAAGACCAGATGACTTTAGTTAGAGAAGAAGAGACCAGATGACGTTAGTTAGAGAAGAGGAGACCAGATGACATTAGTTAGAGAAGAAGAGACCAGATGACATTAGTTAGAGAAGAGGACACCAGATGACGTTAGTTAGAGAAGAGGACACCAGATGACAGTAGTTAGAGAAGAGTAGACCTGATGACATTAGTTAGAGAAGAGGAGACCAGATGACATAAGTAAGAGAACAGGAGACCAGATGACATTAGTTCGAGAAGAGGAGACCAGATGACATTAGTTAGAGAAGAAGAGACCAGATGACATTAGTTAGAGAAGAGGACACCAGATCACATTAGTTAGAGTAGACCAGATGACATTAGTTAGAGAAGAGGAGACCAGATGACATTAGTTAGAGAAGACGAGACCAGATGACATAAGTAAGAGAACAGGAGACCAAATGACATTAGGTAGAGAAGAGGACACCAGATGACATTAGTTAGAGAAGAAGAGACCAAGATGACATTAGTTAGAGAAGAGGACATCAGAGTCCATTTGTTAGAGACGAAGAGACCAGATGACTTTAGTTAGAGAAGAAGAGACCAGATGACATTATTTAGAGGAGACCAGATGACATTAGGTAGAGAAAAGGAGACCATCTGACATTAGTTGGAGAAGAGGACATCAGATGACATTAGTGAGAGATGAAGAGACCACATGACATTAGTTAGAGGAGACCAGCTGACATTAGTTAGAGAAGAAGAGACCAGATGACATTAGGTAGAGAAGAGGACATCAGATGACATTAGGTAGAGAAGAAGGGACCAAGATGACTTTAGTTAGAGAAGAGGACATCAGATGCTATTTGTTAGAGATGAAGAGGACACCAGATGACATTAGTTAGAGAAGAGACCAGATGACGTTATTTAGAGAAGAGGAGACCAGATGACATTAGTTAGAGAACAGGAGACCAGATGACATTACTTAGAGAAGAAGAGACCAGATGACATTAGTTAGAGAAGAGGACACCACATGACATTAGTTAGAGAAGAGTAGACCAGATGACATTAGGTAGAGAAGAGGAGACCAGATGACATTACTTAGAGAAGAAGAGACCAGATGACATTAGTTAGAGAAGAGGATACCAGATGACATTAGTTAGAGAAGAGTAGACCAGATGACATTAGTTAGAGAAGAGGAGAGCAGATGACATAAGTAAGAGAACAGGAGACCAGATGACATTAGTTAGAGAAGAGACCAGATGACATTAGTTAGAGAAGAAGAGACCAGATTACGTTAGTTAGAGAAGAGGACATCAGATGACATTAGTTAGAGAAGTGGACACCAGATGACATTAGTTAGAGAAGAGGACACCAGATGACATTAGTTAGAGAAGAAGAGACCAGATTACGTTAGTTAGAGAAGAGGACATCAGATGACATTAGTTAGAGAAGAAGATACCAGATGGCATTACTTAGAAAAGAGTAGACCAGATGACATTTGTTAGAGAAGAGGAGACCAGATGACATTAGTTAGAGAAGAAGAGACCAGATGACGTTACTTAGAGAAGAGTAGACCAGATGACATTAGTTTGAGAAGAGGAGACCAGATGACATTAGTTAGAGAAGAGGAGACCAGATGACATTAGGTAGAGAAGAGGACACCAGATGACATTAGTTAGAGAAGAGGACACCAGATGACATTAGTTAGAGAAGAGGAGACCAGATGACATTAGGTAGAGAAGAGGACACCAGATGACATTAGGTAGAGAAGAAGAGACCAAGATGACATTAGTTAGAGAAGAGGACATCAGAGGCCATTTGTAAGAGGCGAAAAGACCAGATGACTTTAGTTAGAGAAGAAGAGACCAGATGACGTTAGTTAGAGAAGAGGAGACCAGATGACATTAGTTAGAGAAGAAGAGACCAGATGACATTAGTTAGAGAAGAGGACACCAGATGACGTTAGTTAGAGAAGAGGACACCAGATGACAGTAGTTAGAGAAGAGTAGACCTGATGACATTAGTTAGAGAAGAGGAGACCAGATGACATAAGTAAGAGAACAGGAGACCAGATGACATTAGTTCGAGAAGAGGAGACCAGATGACATTAGTTAGAGAAGAAGAGACCAGATGACATTAGTTAGAGAAGAGGACACCAGATCACATTAGTTAGAGTAGACCAGATGACATTAGTTAGAGAAGAGGAGACCAGATGACATTAGTTAGAGAAGACGAGACCAGATGACATAAGTAAGAGAACAGGAGACCAAATGACATTAGGTAGAGAAGAGGACACCAGATGACATTAGTTAGAGAAGAAGAGACCAAGATGACATTAGTTAGAGAAGAGGACATCAGAGTCCATTTGTTAGAGACGAAGAGACCAGATGACTTTAGTTAGAGAAGAAGAGACCAGATGACATTATTTAGAGGAGACCAGATGACATTAGGTAGAGAAAAGGAGACCATCTGACATTAGTTGGAGAAGAGGACATCAGATGACATTAGTGAGAGATGAAGAGACCACATGACATTAGTTAGAGGAGACCAGCTGACATTAGTTAGAGAAGAAGAGACCAGATGACATTAGGTAGAGAAGAGGACATCAGATGACATTAGGTAGAGAAGAAGGGACCAAGATGACTTTAGTTAGAGAAGAGGACATCAGATGCTATTTGTTAGAGATGAAGAGGACACCAGATGACATTAGTTAGAGAAGAGACCAGATGACGTTATTTAGAGAAGAGGAGACCAGATGACATTAGTTAGAGAACAGGAGACCAGATGACATTACTTAGAGAAGAAGAGACCAGATGACATTAGTTAGAGAAGAGGACACCACATGACATTAGTTAGAGAAGAGTAGACCAGATGACATTAGGTAGAGAAGAGGAGACCAGATGACATTACTTAGAGAAGAAGAGACCAGATGACATTAGTTAGAGAAGAGGATACCAGATGACATTAGTTAGAGAAGAGTAGACCAGATGACATTAGTTAGAGAAGAGGAGAGCAGATGACATAAGTAAGAGAACAGGAGACCAGATGACATTAGTTAGAGAAGAGACCAGATGACATTAGTTAGAGAAGAAGAGACCAGATTACGTTAGTTAGAGAAGAGGACATCAGATGACATTAGTTAGAGAAGAAGATACCAGATGGCATTACTTAGAAAAGAGTAGACCAGATGACATTTGTTAGAGAAGAGGAGACCAGATGACATAAGTTAGAGAAGAAGAGACCAGATGACTTTAGTTAGAGAAGAAGAGACCAGATGACATTATTTAGAGGAGACCAGATGACATTAGTTAGAGAAGAGGACACCTGATGAAATTACTTAGAGAAGAGGACAGCAGATGACATTAGTTACAGAAGAGGAGACCAGATGACATTATTTACAGAAGAGGACACCAGCTGACATTAGTTAGAGAAGAGACCAGATGACATTAGTTAGAGAAGAGGACACCAGATGACATTAGTTAGAGAAGAGGACACCAGATGACATTAGTTAGAGAAGAGGAGACCAGATGACATTACTTAGAGAAGAAGAGACCAGATGACATTAGTTAGAGAAGAGGACACCACATGACATTAGTTAGAGAAGAGTAGACCAGATGACATTAGTTAGAGAAGAGGAGACCAGATGACATTACTTAGAGAAGAAGAGACCAGATGACATTAGTTAGAGAAGAGGACACCAGATGACATTAGTTAGAGAAGAGTAGACCAGATGACATTAGTTAGAGAAGAGACCAGATGTCATTAGTCAGAGAAGAGGACACCAGATGACATTAGTTAGAGAAGGGGAGACCAGATGAAGTAAGTAAGAGAACAGGAGACCAGATGACATTAGGTAGAGAAGAGGACACCAGATGACATTAGGTAGAGAAGAAGAGACCAAGATGACATTAGTTAGAGAAGAGGACATCAGAAGCCATTTGTTAGAGACGAAGAGACCAGATGACTTTAGTTAGAGAAGAAGAGATCAGATGACATTATTTAGAGGAGACCAGATGACATTAATTTGAGAAGAGGAGACCAGATGACATTAGGTAGAGAAGAGGACACCAGATGACATTAGTTAGAGAAGAAGAGACCAGATGACATTATTTAGAGGAGACCAGATGACATTAGTTAGAGAAGATTACACCTAATGAAATTACTTAGAGAAGAGGACACCAGATGACATTAGTTACAGAAGAGTAGACCAGATGACATTAGTTAGAGAAGAGGACACCAGATGACATTAGTTAGAGAAGTGGACACCAGATGACATTAGTTAGAGAAGAGGACACCAGATGACATTAGTTAGAGAAGAGGACACCAGATGATATTAGTTTGAGAAGAAGAGACCAGATGGCATTACTTAAGAAAAGAGTAGACCAGATGACATTAGTTAGAGAAGAGGAGACCAGATGACATTAGTTAGAGAAGAAGAGACCAGATGACATTACTTAGAGAAGAAGAGACCAGATGACGTTACTTAGAGAAGAGTAGACCAGATGACATTAGTTAGAGAAGAGGAGACCAGATGACATAAGTAAGAGAACAGGAGACCAGATGACATTAGTTAGAGAAGAAGAGACCAGATGGTATTAGTTAGAGAACAGGAGAACAGATGACATTAGTTAGAGAAGAGGAGACCAGATGACATTAGTTAGAGAAGAAGAGACCAGATGACATTAGTTAGAGAAGAGACCAGATGACATTAGTTAGAGAAGAGGACACCAGATGACATAAGTAAGAGAACAGGAGACCAGATGACATTAGGTAGAGAAGAGGACACCAGATGACATTAGTTAGAGAAGAGGAGACCAGATGACATTAGGTAGAGAAGAGGACACCAGATGACATTAGGTAGAGAAGAAGAGACCAAGATTACATTAGTTAGAGAAGAGGACATCAGAAGCCATTTGTTAGAGACGAAGAGACCAGATGACTTTAGTTAGAGAAGAAGAGACCAGATGACATTATTTAGAGGAGAACAGATGACATTAATTAGAGAAGAGGAGACCAGATGACATTAGGTAGAGAAAAGGAGACCATCTGACATTAGTTGGAGAAGAGGACATCAGATGACATTAGTGAGAGATGAAGAGACCACATGACATTAGCTAGAGGAGACCAGCTGACATTAGTTAGAGAAGAAGAGACCAGATGACATTAGGTAGAGAAGAAGAGACCAAGATTACATTAGTTAGAGAAGAGGACATCAGAAGCCATTTGTTAGAGACGAAGAGACCAGATGACTTTAGTTAGAGAAGAAGAGACCAGATGACATTATTTAGAGGAGACCAGATGACATTAGGTAGAGAAAAGTAGACCATCTGACATTAGTTGGAGAAGAGGACATCGGATGACATTAGTGAGAGATGAAGACACCACATGACATCAGTTAGAGGAGACCAGCTGACATTAGTTAGAGAAGAAGAGACCAGATGACATTAGGTAGAGAAGAGGACATCAGATGACATTAGGTAGAGAAGAAGGGACCAAGATGACTTTAGTTAGAGAAGAGGACATCAGATGCTATTTGTTAGAGATGAAGAGGACACCAGATGACATTAGTTAGAGAAGGGACCAGATGACGTTATTTAGAGAAGAGGAGACCAGATGACATTAGTTAGAGAAGAGTAGACCAGATGACATTAGTTAGAGAAGAGGAGAGCAGATGACATAAGTAAGAGAACAGGAGACCAGATGACATTAGTTAGAGAAGAGACCAGATGGCATTAGTTAGAGAAGAAGAGACCAGATTACGTTAGTTTGAGAAGAGGACATCAGATGACATTAGTTAGAGAAGAAGATACCAGATGGCATTACTTAGAAAAGAGTAGACCAGATGACATTTGTTAGAGAAGAGGAGACCAGATGACATTAGTTAGAGAAGAAGAGACCAGATGACATTACTTAGAGAAGAAGAGACCAGATGACGTTACTTAGAGAAGAGTAGACCAGATGACATTAGTTTGAGAAGAGGAGACCAGATGACATTAGTTAGAGAAGAGGAGACCAGATGACATTAGGTAGAGAAGAGGACACCAGATGACATTAGTTAGAGAAGAAGAGACCAAGATGACATTAGTTAGAGAAGAAGAGACCAGATGACCTTCTTTAGAGGAGACCAGATGACATTAGTTAGAGAAGAGGACACCTGATGAAATTACTTAGAGAAGAGGACAGCAGATGACATTAGTTAGAGAAGAGGACACCAGATGACATTAGTTAGAGAAGAAGAGACCAGATGACATTAGTTAGATAAGAGTAGACCAGATGACATTAGTTAGAGAAGAGGACACCAGATGACATTAGTTACAGAAGAGTAGACCAGATGACATTATTTACAGAAGAGGACACCAGATGGCATTAGTTAGAGAAGAGACCAGATGACAATAGTTAGAGAAGAAGAGACCAGATGGCATTAGTTAGAGAAGAGGAGACCAGATGACATTAGTTAGAGAAGACGAGACCAGATGACATTAGTTAGAGAAGAGACCAGATGACATTAGTCAGAGAAGAGGACACCAGATGACATTAGTTAGAGAAGAGACCAGATGACATAAGTAAGAGAACAGGACACCAGATGACATTAGTTAGAGAAGTGGACACCAGACGACATTAGTTAGAGAAGAGGACACCAGATGACATTAGTTAGTGAAGAGGACACCAGATGATATTAGTTTGAGAAGAAGAGACCAGATGGCATTACTTAAGAAAAGAGTAGACCAGATGACATTAGGTAGAGAAGAGGACACCAGATGACATTAGTTAGAGAAGAAGAGACCAAGATGACATTAGTTATAAAAGAGGACATCAGAGGCCATTTTTTAGAGACGAAGAGACCAGATGACTGTAGTTAGAGAAGAAGAGACCAGATGACATTATTTAGAGGAGACCAGATAACATTAAATAGAGAAGAGGAGACCAGATGACATTAGTTAGAGAAGAAGAGACCAGATGACATTAGTTAGAGAAGAGGACACCAGATGACATTAGTTAGATAAGTGGACACCAGATGACATTAGTTAGAGAAGAGGACTCCAGATGACATTAGTTAGAGAAGAAGAGACCAGATGACATTATTTAGAGGAGACCAGATGACATTAGTTAGAGAAGATTACACCTAATGAAATTACTTAGAGAAGAGGACACCAGATGACATTAGTTACAGAAGAGTAGACCAGATGACATTCGTTAGAGAAGAGGACACCAGATGACATTAGTTAGAGAAGTGGACACCAGATGACATTAGTTAGAGAAGAGGACACCAGATGACATTAGTTAGAGAAGAAGAGACCAGATTACGTTAGTTAGAGAAGAGGACATCAGATGACATTAGTTAGAGAAGAAGATACCAGATGGCATTACTTAGAAAAGAGTAGACCAGATGACATTTGTTAGAGAAGAGGAGACCAGATGACATTAGTTAGAGAAGAAGAGACCAGATGACGTTACTTAGAGAAGAGTAGACCAGATGACATTAGTTTGAGAAGAGGAGACCAGATGACATTAGTTAGAGAAGAGGAGACCAGATGACATTAGGTAGAGAAGAGGACACCAGATGACATTAGTTAGAGAAGAAGAGACCAAGATGACATTAGTTAGAAAAGAGGACATCAGAGGCCATTTGTTAGAGACGAAGAGACCAGATGACTTTAGTTAGAGAAGGAGAGACCAGATGACATTATTTAGAGGAGACCAGAAGACATTAGTTAGAGAAGAGGACACCTGATGAAATTACGTAGAGAAGAGGACAGCAGATGACATTAGTTACAGAAGAGTAGACCAGATGACATTATTTACCAAACAGGACATCAGCTGACATTAGTTAGAGAAGAGACCAGATGACAATAGTTAGAGAAGAAGAGACCAGATGGCATTAGTTAGAGAAGAGGAGACCAGATGACATTAGTTAGAGAAGACGAGACCAGATGACATTAGTTAGAGAAGAGACCAGATGACATTAGTCAGAGAAGAGGACACCAGATGACATTAGTTAGAGAAGAGACCAGATGACAATAGTTAGAGAAGAAGAGACCAGATGACATTAGTTAGATAAGAGTAGATCAGATGACATTAGTTAGAGAAGAGGACACCAGATGACATTAGTTAGAGAAGTGGACACCAGATGACATTAGTTAGAGAAGAGGACACCAGATGACATTAGTTAGAGAAGAAGAGACCAGATGGCATTATTTAGAAGAGACCAGATGACATTAGTTAGAGAAGATTACACCTAATGAAATTACTTAGAGAAGAGGACACCAGATGACATTAGTTACAGAAGAGTAGACCAGATGACATTAGTTAGAGAAGAGGACACCAGATGACATTAGTTAGAGAAGTGGACACCAGATGACATTAGTTAGAGAAGAGGACACCAGATGACATTAGTTAGAGAAGAGGACACCAGATGATATTAGTTTGAGAAGAAGAGACCAGATGGCATTACTTAAGAAAAGAGTAGACCAGATGACATTAGTTAGAGAAGAGGAGACCAGATGACATTAGTTAGAGAAGAGACCAGTTGACATTAGTCAGAGAAGAGGACACCAGATGACATTAGTTAGAGAAGAGACCAGATGATGTAAGTAAGAGAATAGGAGACCAGATGACATTAGGTAGAGAAGAGGACACCAGATGACATTAGGTAGAGAAGAAGAGACCAAGATGACATTAGTTAGAGAAGAGGACATCAGAAGCCATTTGTTAGAGACGAAGAGACCAGATGACTTTAGTTAGAGAAGAAGAGATCAGATGACATTATTTAGAGGAGACCAGATGACATTAATTTGAGAAGAGGAGACCAGATGACATTAGGTAGAGAAGAGGACACCAGATGACATTAGTTAGAGAAGAAGAGACCAAGATGACATTAGTTATAAAAGAGGACATCAGAGGCCATTTTTTAGAGACGAAGAGACCAGATGACTTTAGTTAGAGAAGAAGAGACCAGATGACATTATTTAGAGGAGACCAGATAACATTAAATAGAGAAGAGGAGACCAGATGACATTAGTTAGAGAAGAAGAGACCAGATGACATTAGTTAGATAAGAGTAGACCAGATGACATTAGTTAGAGAAGAGGACACCAGATGACATTAGTTAGAGAAGTGGACACCAGATGACATTAGTTAGAGAAGAGGACTCCAGATGACATTAGTTAGAGAAGAAGAGACCAGATGACATTATTTAGAGGAGACCAGATGACATTAGTTAGAGAAGATTACACCTAATGAAATTACTTAGAGAAGAGGACACCAGATGACATTAGTTACAGAAGAGTAGACCAGATGACATTAGTTAGAGAAGAGGACACCAGATGACATTAGTTAGAGAAGTGGACACCAGACGACATTAGTTAGAGAAGAGGACACCAGATGACATTAGTTAGTGAAGAGGACACCAGATGATATTAGTTTGAGAAGAAGAGACCAGATGGCATTACTTAAGAAAAGAGTAGACCAGATGACATTAGTTAGTGAAGAGGAGACCAGATGACATTAGTTAGAGAAGAAGAGATCAGATGACATTATTTAGAGGAGACCAGATGACATTAATTTGAGAAGAGGAGACCAGATGACATTAGGTAGAGAAGAGGACACCAGATGACATTAGTTAGAGAAGAAGAGACCAAGATGACATTAGTTAAGAAAAGAGTAGACCAGATGACATTAGTTAGAGAAGAGGAGACCAGATGACATTAGTTAGAGAAGAGACCAGATGACATTAGTCAGAGAAGAGGACACCAGATGACATTAGTTAGAGAAGAGACCACATGACATAAGTAAGAGAACAGGACACCAGATGACATTAGTTAGAGAAGTGGACACCAGACGACATTAGTTAGAGAAGAGGACACCAGATGACATTAGTTAGTGAAGAGGACACCAGATGATATTAGTTTGAGAAGAAGAGACCAGATGGCATTACTTAAGAAAAGAGTAGACCAGATGACATTAGTTAGAGGAGACCAGATGACATTAATTTGAAAAGAGGAGACCAGATGACATTAGGTAGAGAAGAGGACACCAGATGACATTAGTTAGAGAAGAAGAGACCAAGATGACATTAGTTATAAAAGAGGACATCAGAGGCCATTTTTTAGAGACGAAGAGACCAGATGACTGTAGTTAGAGAAGAAGAGACCAGATGACATTATTTAGAGGAGACCAGATAACATTAAATAGAGAAGAGCAGACCAGATGACATTAGTTAGAGAAGAAGAGACCAGATGACATTAGTTAGAGAAGAGGACACCAGATGACATTAGTTAGATAAGTGGACACCAGATGACATTAGTTAGAGAAGAGGACTCCAGATGACATTAGTTAGAGAAGAAGAGACCAGATGACATTATTTAGAGGAGACCAGATGACATTAGTTAGAGAAGATTACACCTAATGAAATTACTTAGAGAAGAGGACACCAGATGACATTAGTTACAGAAGAGTAGACCAGATGACATTAGTTAGAGAAGAGGACACCAGATGACATTAGTTAGAGAAGTGGACACCAGATGACATTAGTTAGAGAAGAGGACACCAGATGACATTAGTTAGAGAAGAAGAGACCAGATTACGTTAGTTAGAGAAGAGGACATCAGATGACATTAGTTAGAGAAGAAGATACCAGATGGCATTACTTAGAAAAGAGTAGACCAGATGACATTTGTTAGAGAAGAGGAGACCAGATGACATTAGTTAGAGAAGAAGAGACCAGATGACGTTACTTAGAGAAGAGTAGACCAGATGACATTAGTTTGAGAAGAGGAGACCAGATGACATTAGTTAGAGAAGAGGAGACCAGATGACATTAGGTAGAGAAGAGGACACCAGATGACATTAGTTAGAGAAGAAGAGACCAAGATGACATTAGTTAGAAAAGAGGACATCAGAGGCCATTTGTTAGAGACGAAGAGACCAGATGACTTTAGTTAGAGAAGGAGAGACCAGATGACATTATTTAGAGGAGACCAGAAGACATTAGTTAGAGAAGAGGACACCTGATGAAATTACTTAGAGAAGAGGACAGCAGATGACATTAGTTACAGAAGAGTAGACCAGATGACATTATTTACCAAAGAGGACACCAGCTGACATTAGTTAGAGAAGAGACCAGATGACAATAGTTAGAGAAGAAGAGACCAGATGGCATTAGTTAGAGAAGAGGAGACCAGATGACATTAGTTAGAGAAGACGAGACCAGATGACATTAGTTAGAGAAGAGACCAGATGACATTAGTCAGAGAAGAGGACACCAGATGACATTAGTTAGAGAAGAGACCAGATGACAATAGTTAGAGAAGAAGAGACCAGATGACATTAGTTAGATAAGAGTAGATCAGATGACATTAGTTAGAGAAGAGGACACCAGATGACATTAGTTAGAGAAGAGTAGACCAGATGACATTAGTTAGAGAAGAGGACACCAGATGACATTAGTTAGAGAAGTGGACACCAGATGACATTAGTTAGAGAAGAGGACACCAGATGACATTAGTTAGAGAAGAAGAGACCAGATTACGTTAGTTAGAGAAGAGGACATCAGATGACATTAGTTAGAGAAGAAGATACCAGATGGCATTACTTAGAAAAGAGTAGACCAGATGACATTTGTTAGAGAAGAGGAGACCAGATGACATTAGTTAGAGAAGAAGAGACCAGATGACGTTACTTAGAGAAGAGTAGACCAGATGACATTAGTTTGAGAAGAGGAGACCAGATGACATTAGTTAGAGAAGAGGAGACCAGATGACATTAGGTAGAGAAGAGGACACCAGATGACATTAGTTAGAGAAGAAGAGACCAAGATGACATTAGTTAGAAAAGAGGACATCAGAGGCCATTTGTTAGAGACGAAGAGACCAGATGACTTTAGTTAGAGAAGGAGAGACCAGATGACATTATTTAGAGGAGACCAGAAGACATTAGTTAGAGAAGAGGACACCTGATGAAATTACTTAGAGAAGAGGACAGCAGATGACATTAGTTACAGAAGAGTAGACCAGATGACATTATTTACCAAAGAGGACACCAGCTGACATTAGTTAGAGAAGAGACCAGATGACAATAGTTAGAGAAGAAGAGACCAGATGGCATTAGTTAGAGAAGAGGAGACCAGATGACATTAGTTAGAGAAGACGAGACCAGATGACATTAGTTAGAGAAGAGACCAGATGACATTAGTCAGAGAAGAGGACACCAGATGACATTAGTTAGAGAAGAGACCAGATGACAATAGTTAGAGAAGAAGAGACCAGATGACATTAGTTAGATAAGAGTAGATCAGATGACATTAGTTAGAGAAGAGGACACCAGATGACATTAGTTAGAGAAGTGGACACCAGATGACATTAGTTAGAGAAGAGGACACCAGATGACATTAGTTAGAGAAGAAGAGACCAGATGACATTATTTAGAGGAGACCAGATGACATTAGTTAGAGAAGATTACACCTAATGAAATTACTTAGAGAAGAGGACACCAGATGACATTAGTTACAGAAGAGTAGACCAGATGACATTAGTTAGAGAAGAGGACACCAGATGACATTAGTTAGAGAAGTGGACACCAGATGACATTAGTTAGAGAAGAGGACACCAGATGACATTAGTTAGAGAAGAGGACACCAGATGATATTAGTTTGAGAAGAAGAGACCAGATGGCATTACTTAAGAAAAGAGTAGACCAGATGACATTAGTTAGAGAAGAGGAGACCAGATGACATTAGTTAGAGAAGAGACCAGATGACATTAGTCAGAGAAGAGGACACCAGATGACATTAGTTAGAGAAGAGACCAGATGATGTAAGTAAGAGAACAGGAGACCAGATGACATTAGGTAGAGAAGAGGACACCAGATGACATTAGGTAGAGAAGAAGAGACCAAGATGACATTAGTTAGAGAAGAGGACATCAGAAGCCATTTGTTAGAGACGAAGAGACCAGATGACTTTAGTTAGAGAAGAAGAGATCAGATGACATTATTTAGAGGAGACCAGATGACATTAATTTGAGAAGAGGAGACCAGATGACATTAGGTAGAGAAGAGGACACCAGATGACATTAGTTAGAGAAGAAGAGACCAAGATGACATTAGTTATAAAAGAGGACATCAGAGGCCATTTTTTAGAGACGAAGAGACCAGATGACTTTAGTTAGAGAAGAAGAGACCAGATGACATTATTTAGAGGAGACCAGATAACATTAAATAGAGAAGAGGAGACCAGATGACATTAGTTAGAGAAGAAGAGACCAGATGACATTAGTTAGATAAGAGTAGACCAGATGACATTAGTTAGAGAAGAGGACACCAGATGACATTAGTTAGAGAAGTGGACACCAGATGACATTAGTTAGAGAAGAGGACTCCAGATGACATTAGTTAGAGAAGAAGAGACCAGATGACATTATTTAGAGGAGACCAGATGACATTAGTTAGAGAAGATTACACCTAATGAAATTACTTAGAGAAGAGGACACCAGATGACATTAGTTACAGAAGAGTAGACCAGATGACATTAGTTAGAGAAGAGGACACCAGATGACATTAGTTAGAGAAGTGGACACCAGACGACATTAGTTAGAGAAGAGGACACCAGATGACATTAGTTAGTGAAGAGGACACCAGATGATATTAGTTTGAGAAGAAGAGACCAGATGGCATTACTTAAGAAAAGAGTAGACCAGATGACATTAGTTAGTGAAGAGGAGACCAGATGACATTAGTTAGAGAAGAAGAGATCAGATGACATTATTTAGAGGAGACCAGATGACATTAATTTGAGAAGAGGAGACCAGATGACATTAGGTAGAGAAGAGGACACCAGATGACATTAGTTAGAGAAGAAGTACCAAGATGACATTAGTTAAGAAAAGCGTAGACCAGATGACATTAGTTAGAGAAGAGGAGACCAGATGACATTAGTTAGAGAAGAGACCAGATGACATTAGTCAGAGAAGAGGACACCAGATGACATTAGTTAGAGAAGAGACCAGATGACGTAAGTAAGAGAACAGGAGACCAGATGACATTAGGTAGAGAAGAGGACACCAGATGACATTAGTTAGAGAAAAGGGGCCAGATGACATTATTTAGAGGAGACCAGATAACATTAAATAAAGAAGAGGAGACATGATGACATTAGTTCGAGAAGAAGAGACCAGATGACATTAGTTAGATAAGAGTAGACCAGATGACATTAGTTAGAGAAGAGGACACCAGATGACATTAGTTAGAGAAGTGGACACCAGATGACATTAGTTAGAGAAGAGGACACCAGATGACATTAGTTAGAGAAGAAGAGACCAGATGACATTATTTAGAGGAGACCAGATGACATTAGTTAGAGAAGATTACACCTAATGAAATTACTTAGAGAAGAGGACACCAGATGACATTAGTTACAGAAGAGTAGAGCAGATGACATTAGTTAGAGAAGAGGACACCAGATGACATTAGTTAGAGAAGTGGACACCAGATGACATTAGTTAGAGAAGAGGACACCAGATGACATTAGTTAGAGAAGAGGACACCAGATGATATTAGTTTGAGAAGAAGAGACCAGATGGCATTACTTAGAAAAGAGTAGACCAGATGACATTAATTAACGAAGAGGAGACCAGATGACATTAGTTAGAGAAGAAGAGACCAGATGACATTACTTAGAGAAGAAGAGACCAGATGACGTTACATAGAGAAGAGTAGACCAGATGACATTAGTTAGAGAAGAGGAGACCAGATGACATAAGTAAGAGAACAGGAGACCAGATGACATTAGTTAGAGAAGAAGAGACCAGATGGTATTAGTTAGAGAACAGGAGAACAGATGACATTAGTTAGAGAAGAGGAGACCAGATGACATTAGTTAGAGAAGAAGAGACCAGATGACATTAGTTAGAGAAGAGACCAGATGACATTAGTTAGAGAAGAGGACACCAGATGACATAAGTAAGAGAACAGGAGACCAGATGACATTAGGTAGAGAAGAGGACACCAGATGACATTAGTTAGAGAAGAGGAGACCAGATGACATTAGGTAGAGAAGAAGAGACCAAGATTACATTAGTTAGAGAAGAGGAGACCAGATGACATTAGTTACAGAAGAGGACACCAGATGACATTAGTTAGAGAAGTGGACACCAGATGACATTAGTTAGAGAAGAGGACACCAGATGACATTAGTTAGAGAAGAAGAGACCAGATGACATTATTTAAAGGAGACCAGATAACATTAAATAAAGAAGAGGAGACATGATGACATTAGTTCGAGAAGAAGAGACCAGATGACATTAGTTAGAGAAGAGGACACCTGATGACATTAGTTAGAGAAGTGGACACCAGATGACATTAGTTAGAGAAGAGGACACCAGATGACACTAGTTAGAGAAGAAGAGACCAGATGACATTATTTAGAGGAGACCAGATGACATTAGTTAGAGAAGATTACACCTAATGAAATTACTTAGAGAAGAGGACACCAGATGACATTAGTTACAGAAGAGTAGACCAGATGACATTAGTTAGAGAAGAGGACACCAGATGACATTAGTTAGAGAAGTGGACACCAGATGACATTAGTTAGAGAAGAGGACACCAGATGACATTAGTTAGAGAAGAGGACACCAGATGATATTAGTTTGAGAAGAAGAGACCAGATGGCATTACTTAAGAAAAGAGTAGACCAGATGACATTAGTTAGAGAAGAGGAGACCAGATGACATTAGTTAGAGAAGAGACCAGATGACATTAGTCAGAGAAGAGGACACCAGATGACATTAGTTAGAGAAGAGACCAGATGACATAAGTAAGAGAACAGGAGACCAGATGACATTAGGTAGAGAAGAGGACACCAGATGACATTAGTTAGAGAAGAAGAGACCAAGATGACATTAGTTATAAAAGAGGACATCAGAGGCCATTTTTTAGAGACGAAGAGACCAGATGACTTTAGTTAGAGAAGAAGGGACCAGATGTCATTAGTTAGAGAAGAGAACAGAGGACATTTGTTAGAGAAGAGGACACCAGATGACATTAGTTAGAGAAGAGGAGACCAGATGACATAAGTAAGAGAACAGGAGACCAGATGACATTAGGTAGAGAAGAGGACACCAGATGACATTAGTTAGAGAAGAGGAGACCAGATGACATTAGGTAGAGAAGAGGACACCAAATGACATTAGGTAGAGAAGAAGAGACCAAGATTACATTAGTTAGAGAACAGGACATCAGAAGCCATTTGTTAGAGATGAAGAGACCAGATGACTTTAGTTAGAGAAGAAGAGACCAGATGACATTATTTCGAGGAGACCAGATGACATTAATTAGAGAAGAGGAGACCAGATGACATTAGGTAGAGAAAAGGAGACCATCTGACATTAGTTGGAGAAGAGGACATCAGATGAGATTAGTGAGAGATGAAGAGACCACATGACATTAGTTAGAGGAGACCAGCTGACATTAGTTAGAGAAGAAGAGACCAGATGACATTAGCTAGAGAAGAAGAGACCAAGATTACATTAGTTACAGAAGAGGACACCAGATGACATTAGTTAGAGAAGTGGACACCAGATGACATTAGTTAGAGAAGAGGACACCAGATGACATTAGTTAGAGAAGAAGAGACCAGATGACATTATTTAAAGGAGACCAGATAACATTAAATAAAGAAGAGGAGACATGATGACATTAGTTCGAGAAGAAGAGACCAGATGACATTAGTTAGAGAAGAGGACACCTGATGACATTAGTTAGAGAAGAGGACACCAGATGACATTAGTTAGAGAAGTGGACACCAGATGACATTAGTTAGAGAAGAGGACACCAGATGACATTAGTTAGAGAAGAGGACACCAGATGATATTAGTTTGAGAAGAAGAGACCAGATGGCATTACTTAGAAAAGAGTAGACCAGATGACATTAATTAACGAAGAGGAGACCAGACGACATTAGTTAGAGAAGAAGAGACCAGATGACATTACTTAGAGAAGAAGAGACCAGATGACGTTACATAGAGAAGAGTAGACCAGATGACATTAGTTAGAGAAGAGGAGACCAGATGACATAAGTAAGAGAACAGGAGACCAGATGACATTAGTTAGAGAAGAAGAGACCAGATGGTATTAGTTAGAGAACAGGAGAACAGATGACATTAGTTAGAGAAGAGGAGACCAGATGACATTAGTTAGAGAAGAAGAGACCAGATGACATTAGTTAGAGAAGAGACCAGATGACATTAGTTAGAGAAGAGGACACCAGATGACATAAGTAAGAGAACAGGAGACCAGATGACATTAGGTAGAGAAGAGGACACCAGATGACATTAGTTAGAGAAGAGGAGACCAGATGACATTAGGTAGAGAAGAAGAGACCAAGATTACATTAGTTAGAGAAGAGGAGACCAGATGACATTAGTTACAGAAGAGGACACCAGATGACATTAGTTAGAGAAGTGGACACCAGATGACATTAGTTAGAGAAGAGGACACCAGATGACATTAGTTAGAGAAGAAGAGACCAGATGACATTATTTAAAGGAGACCAGATAACATTAAATAAAGAAGAGGAGACATGATGACATTAGTTCGAGAAGAAGAGACCAGATGACATTAGTTAGAGAAGAGGACACCTGATGACATTAGTTAGAGAAGTGGACACCAGATGACATTAGTTAGAGAAGAGGACACCAGATGACATTAGTTAGAGAAGAAGAGACCAGATGACATTATTTAGAGGAGACCAGATGACATTAGTTAGAGAAGATTACACCTAATGAAATTACTTAGAGAAGAGGACACCAGATGACATTAGTTACAGAAGAGTAGACCAGATGACATTAGTTAGAGAAGAGGACACCAGATGACATTAGTTAGAGAAGTGGACACCAGATGACATTAGTTAGAGAAGAGGACACCACATGACATTGGTTAGAGAAGAGGACACCAGATGATATTAGTTTGAGAAGAAGAGACCAGATGGCATTACTTAAGAAAAGAGTAGACCAGATGACATTAGTTAGAGAAGAGGAGACCAGATGATATTAGTTAGAGAAGAGACCAGATGACATTAGTCAGAGAAGAGGACACCAGATGACATTAGTTAGAGAAGAGACCAGATGACATAAGTAAGAGAACAGGAGACCAGATGACATTAGGTAGAGAAGAGGACACCAGATGACATTAGTTAGAGAAGAAGAGACCAAGATGACATTAGTTATAAAAGAGGACATCAGAGGCCATTTTTTAGAGACGAAGAGACCAGATGACTTTAGTTAGAGAAGAAGGGACCAGATGTCATTAGTTAGAGAAGAGACCAGAGGACATTTGTTAGAGAAGAGGACACCAGATGACATTAGTTAGAGAAGAGGAGACCAGATGACATAAGTAAGAGAACAGGAGACCAGATGACATTAGGTAGAGAAGAGGACACCAGATGACATTAGTTAGAGAAGAGGAGACCAGATGACATTAGGTAGAGAAGAGGACACCAAATGACATTAGGTAGAGAAGAAGAGACCAAGATTACATTAGTTAGAGAACAGGACATCAGAAGCCATTTGTTAGAGATGAAGAGACCAGATGACTTTAGTTAGAGAAGAAGAGACCAGATGACATTATTTCGAGGAGACCAGATGACATTAATTAGAGAAGAGGAGACCAGATGACATTAGGTAGAGAAAAGGAGACCATCTGACATTAGTTGGAGAAGAGGACATCAGATGAGATTAGTGAGAGATGAAGAGACCACATGACATTAGTTAGAGGAGACCAGCTGACATTAGTTAGAGAAGAAGAGACCAGATGACATTAGCTAGAGAAGAAGAGACCAAGATTACATTAGTTACAGAAGAGGACACCAGATGACATTAGTTAGAGAAGTGGACACCAGATGACATTAGTTAGAGAAGAGGACACCAGATGACATTAGTTAGAGAAGAAGAGACCAGATGACATTATTTAAAGGAGACCAGATAACATTAAATAAAGAAGAGGAGACATGATGACATTAGTTCGAGAAGAAGAGACCAGATGACATTAGTTAGAGAAGAGGACACCTGATGACATTAGTTAGAGAAGTGGACACCAGATGACATTAGTTAGAGAAGAGGATACCAGATGACATTAGTTAGAGAAGAAGAGACCAGATGACATTATTTAGAGGAGACCAGATGACATTAGTTAGAGAAGATTACACCTAATGAAATTACTTAGAGAAGAGGACACCAGATGACATTAGTTACAGAAGAGTAGACCAGATGACATTAGTTAGAGAAGAGGACACCAGATGACATTAGTTAGAGAAGTGGACACCAGATGACATTAGTTAGAGAAGAGGACACCAGATGACATTAGTTAGAGAAGAGGACACCAGATGATATTAGTTTGAGAAGAAGAGACCAGATGGCATTACTTAAGAAAAGAGTAGACCAGATGACATTAGTTAGAGAAGAGGAGACCAGATGACATTAGTTAGAGAAGAGACCAGATGACATTAGTCAGAGAAGAGGACACCAGATGACATTAGTTAGAGAAGAGACCAGATGACATAAGTAAGAGAACAGGAGACCAGATGACATTAGGTAGAGAAGAGGACACCAGATGACATTAGTTAGAGAAGAAGAGACCAAGATGACATTAGTTATAAAAGAGGATATCAGAGGCCATTTTTTAGAGACGAAGAGACCAGATGACTTTAGTTAGAGAAGAAGGGACCAGATGTCATTAGTTAGAGAAGAGACCAGAGGACATTTGTTAGAGAAGAGGACACCAGATGACATTAGTTAGAGAAGAGGAGACCAGATGACATAAGTAAGAGAACAGGAGACCAGATGACATTAGGTAGAGAAGAGGACACCAGATGACGTTAGTTAGAGAAGAGGAGACCAGATGACATTAGGTAGAGAAGAGGACACCAAATGACATTAGGTAGAGAAGAAGAGACCAAGATTACATTAGTTAGAGAACAGGACATCAGAAGCCATTTGTTAGAGATGAAGAGACCAGATGACTTTAGTTAGAGAAGAAGAGACCAGATGACATTATTTCGAGGAGACCAGATGACATTAATTAGAGAAGAGGAGACCAGATGACATTAGGTAGAGAAAAGGAGACCATCTGACATTAGTTGGAGAAGAGGACATCAGATGAGATTAGTGAGAGATGAAGAGACCACATGACATTAGTTAGAGGAGACCAGCTGACATTAGTTAGAGAAGAAGAGACCAGATGACATTAGCTAGAGAAGAAGAGACCAAGATTACATTAGTTAGAGAAGAGGACATCAGAAGCCATTTGTTAGATGACTTTAGTTAGAGAAGAAGAGACCAGATGTCATTATTTAGAGGAGACCAGATAACATTAAATAGAGAAGAGGAGACCAGATGACATTAGTTAGAGAAGAAGAGACCAGATGACATTAGTTAGATAAGAGTAGACCAGATGACATTAGTTAGAGAAGAGGACACCAGATGACATTAGTTAGAGAAGTGGACACCAGATGACATTAGTTAGAGAAGAGGACACCAGATGACATTAGTTAGAGAAGTGGACACCAGATGACATTAGTTAGAGAAGAGGACACCAGATGACATTAGTTAGAGAAGAAGAGACCAGATGACATTATTTAGAGGAGACCAGATGACATTAGTTAGAGAAGAGGACACCAGATTACATTAGTTAGAGAAGAGGACACCAGATGACATTAGTTAGAGAAGAAGAGACCAGATGACATTAGTTAGATAAGAGTAGACCAGATGACATTAGTTAGAGAAGAGGACACCAGATGACATTAGTTAGAGAAGTGGACACCAGATGACATTAGTTAGAGAAGAGGACACCAGATGACATTAGTTAGAGAAGAAGAGACCAGATGACATTAGTTTGAGAAGAAGAGACCAGATGGCATTACTTAGAGGAGACCAGATGACATTAGTTAGAGAAGATTACACCTAATGAAATTACTTAGAGAAGAGGACACCAGATGACATTAGTTACAGAAGAGTAGAGCAGATGACATTAGTTAGAGAAGAGGACACCAGATGACATTAGTTAGAGAAGTGGACATCAGATGACATTAGTTAGAGAAGAGGAGAGCAGATGACATAAGTAAGAGAACAGGAGACCAGATGACATTAGTTAGAGAAGAGACCAGATGACATTAGTTAGAGAAGAAGAGACCAGATTACGTTAGTTAGAGAAGAGGACATCAGATGACATTAGTTAGAGAAGAAGATACCAGATGGCATTACTTAGAAAAGAGTAGACCAGATGACATTTGTTAGAGAAGAGGAAACCAGATGACATTAGTTAGAGAAGAAGAGACCAGATGACGTTACTTAGAGAAGAGTAGACCAGATGACATTAGTTTGAGAAGAGGAGACCAGATGACATTAGTTAGAGAAGAGGAGACCAGATGACATTAGGTAGAGAAGAGGACACCAGATGACATTAGTTAGAGAAGAAGATACCAAGATGACATTAGTTAGAAAAGAGGACATCAGAGGCCATTTGTTAGAGACGAAGAGACCAGATGACTTTAGTTAGAGAAGGAGAGACCAGATGACATTATTTAGAGGAGACCAGAAGACATTAGTTAGAGAAGAGGACACCTGATGAAATTACTTAGAGAAGAGGACAGCAGATGACATTAGTTACAGAAGAGTAGACCAGATGACATTATTTACCAAAGAGGACACCAGCTGACATTAGTTAGAGAAGAGACCAGATGACAATAGTTAGAGAAGAAGAGACCAGATGGCATTAGTTAGAGAAGAGGAGACCAGATGACATTAGTTAGAGAAGACGAGACCAGATGACATTAGTTAGAGAAGAGACCAGATGACATTAGTCAGAGAAGAGGACACCAGATGACATTAGTTAGAGAAGAGACCAGATGACAATAGTTAGAGAAGAAGAGACCAGATGACATTAGTTAGATAAGAGTAGATCAGATGACATTAGTTAGAGAAGAGGACACCAGATGACATTAGTTAGAGAAGTGGACACCAGATGACATTAGTTAGAGAAGAGGACACCAGATGACATTAGTTAGAGAAGAAGAGACCAGATGACATTATTTAGAGGAGACCAGATGACATTAGTTAGAGAAGATTACACCTAATGAAATTACTTAGAGAAGAGGACACCAGATGACATTAGTTACAGAAGAGTAGACCAGATGACATTAGTTAGAGAAGAGGACACCAGATGACATTAGTTAGAGAAGTGGACACCAGATGACATTAGTTAGAGAAGAGGACACCAGATGACATTAGTTAGAGAAGAGGACACCAGATGATATTAGTTTGAGAAGAAGAGACCAGATGGCATTACTTAAGAAAAGAGTAGACCAGATGACATTAGTTAGAGAAGAGGAGACCAGATGACATTAGTTAGAGAAGAGACCAGATGACATTAGTCAGAGAAGAGGACACCAGATGACATTAGTTAGAGAAGAGACCAGATGATGTAAGTAAGAGAACAGGAGACCAGATGACATTAGGTAGAGAAGAGGACACCAGATGACATTAGGTAGAGAAGAAGAGACCAAGATGACATTAGTTAGAGAAGAGGACATCAGAAGCCATTTGTTAGAGACGAAGAGACCAGATGACTTTAGTTAGAGAAGAAGAGATCAGATGACATTATTTAGAGGAGACCAGATGACATTAATTTGAGAAGAGGAGACCAGATGACATTAGGTAGAGAAGAGGACACCAGATGACATTAGTTAGAGAAGAAGAGACCAAGATGACATTAGTTAGAAAAGAGGACATCAGAGGCCATTTTTTAGAGACGAAGAGACCAGATGACTTTAGTTAGAGAAGAAGAGACCAGATGACATTATTTAGAGGAGACCAGATAACATTAAATAGAGAAGAGGAGACCAGATGACATTAGTTAGAGAAGAAGAGACCAGATGACATTAGTTAGATAAGAGTAGACCAGATGACATTAGTTAGAGAAGAGGACACCAGATGACATTAGTTAGAGAAGTGGACACCAGATGACATTAGTTAGAGAAGAGGACTCCAGATGACATTAGTTAGAGAAGAAGAGACCAGATGACATTATTTAGAGGAGACCAGATGACATTAGTTAGAGAAGATTACACCTAATGAAATTACTTAGAGAAGAGGACACCAGATGACATTAGTTACAGAAGAGTAGACCAGATGACATTAGTTAGAGAAGAGGACACCAGATGACATTAGTTAGAGAAGTGGACACCAGATGACATTAGTTAGAGAAGAAGAGATCAGATGACATTATTTAGAGGAGACCAGATGACATTAATTTGAGAAGAGGAGACCAGATGACATTAGGTAGAGAAGAGGACACCAGATGACATTAGTTAGAGAAGAAGAGACCAAGATGACATTAGTTAAGAAAAGAGTAGACCAGATGACATTAGTTAGAGAAGAGGAGACCAGATGACATTAGTTAGAGAAGAGACCAGATGACATTAGTCAGAGAAGAGGACACCAGATGACATTAGTTAGAGAAGAGACCAGATGACGTAAGTAAGAGAACAGGAGACCAGATGACATTAGGTAGAGAAGAGGACACCAGATGACATTAATTAGAGAAAAGGGGCCAGATGACATTATTTAGAGGAGACCAGATAACATTAAATAAAGAAGAGGAGACATGATGACATTAGTTCGAGAAGAAGAGACCAGATGACATTAGTTAGATAAGAGTAGACCAGATGACATTAGTTAGAGAAGAGGACACCAGATGACATTAGTTAGAGAAGTGGACACCAGATGACATTAGTTAGAGAAGAGGACACCAGATGACATTAGTTAGAGAAGAAGAGACCAGATGACATTATTTAGAGGAGACCAGATGACATTAGTTAGAGAAGATTACACCTAATGAAATTACTTAGAGAAGAGGACACCAGATGACATTAGTTACAGAAGAGTAGAGCAGATGACATTAGTTAGAGAAGAGGACACCAGATGACATTAGTTAGAGAAGTGGACACCAGATGACATTAGTTAGAGAAGAGGACACCAGATGACATTAGTTAGAGAAGAGGACACCAGATGATATTAGTTTGAGAAGAAGAGACCAGATGGCATTACTTAGAAAAGAGTAGACCAGATGACATTAATTAACGAAGAGGAGACCAGATGACATTAGTTAGAGAAGAAGAGACCAGATGACATTACTTAGAGAAGAAGAGACCAGATGACGTTACATAGAGAAGAGTAGACCAGATGACATTAGTTAGAGAAGAGGAGACCAGATGACATTAGTTAGAGAAGAGGAGACCAGATGACATAAGTAAGAGAACAGGAGACCAGATGACATTAGTTAGAGAAGAAGAGACCAGATGGTATTAGTTAGAGAACAGGAGAACAGATGACATTAGTTAGAGAAGAGGAGACCAGATGACATTAGTTAGAGAAGAAGAGACCAGATGACATTAGTTAGAGAAGAGACCAGATGACATTAGTTAGAGAAGAGGACACCAGATGACATAAGTAAGAGAACAGGAGACCATATGACATTAGGTAGAGAAGAGGACACCAGATGACATTAGTTAGAGAAGAGGAGACCAGATGACATTAGGTAGAGAAGAAGAGACCAAGATTACATTAGTTAGAGAAGAGGAGACCAGATGACATTAGTTACAGAAGAGGACACCTGATGACATTAGTTAGAGAAGTGGACACCAGATGACATTAGTTAGAGAAGAGGACACCAGATGACATTAGTTAGAGAAGAAGAGACCAGATGACATTATTTAAAGGAGACCAGATAACATTAAATAAAGAAGAGGAGACATGATGACATTAGTTCGAGAAGAAGAGACCAGATGACATTAGTTAGAGAAGAGGACACCTGATGACATTAGTTAGAGAAGTGGACACCAGATGACATTAGTTAGAGAAGAGGACACCAGATGACATTAGTTAGAGAAGAAGAGACCAGATGACATTATTTAGAGGAGACCAGATGACATTAGTTAGAGAAGATTACACCTAATGAAATTACTTAGAGAAGAGGACACCAGATGACATTAGTTACAGAAGAGTAGACCAGATGACATTAGTTAGAGAAGAGGACACCAGATGACATTAGTTAGAGAAGTGGACACCAGATGACATTAGTTAGAGAAGAGGACACCAGATGACATTAGTTAGAGAAGAGGACACCAGATGATATTAGTTTGAGAAGAAGAGACCAGATGGCATTACTTAAGAAAAGAGTAGACCAGATGACATTAGTTAGAGAAGAGGAGACCAGATGACATTAGTTAGAGAAGAGACCAGATGACATTAGTCAGAGAAGAGGACACCAGATGACATTAGTTAGAGAAGAGACCAGATGACATAAGTAAGAGAACAGGAGACCAGATGACATTAGGTAGAGAAGAGGACACCAGATGACATTAGTTAGAGAAGAAGAGACCAAGATGACATTAGTTATAAAAGAGGACATCAGAGGCCATTTTTTAGAGACGAAGAGACCAGATGACTTTAGTTAGAGAAGAAGGGACCAGATGACATTATTTAGAGGAGACCAGATAACATTAAATAGAGAAGAGGAGACCAGATGACATTAGTTAGAGAAGAAGAGACCAGATGACATTAGTTAGATAAGAGTAGACCAGATGACATTAGTTAGAGAAGAGGACACCAGATGACATTAGTTAGAGAAGTGGACACCAGATGACATTAGTTAGAGAAGAGGACACCAGATGACATTAGTTAGAGAAGTGGACACCAGACGACATTAGTTAGAGAAGAGGACACCAGATGACGTTAGTTAGAGAAGAAGAGACCAGATGACATTATTTAGAGGAGACCAGATGACATTAGTTAGAGAAGAGGACACCAGATGACATTAGTTAGAGAAGAGGACACCAGATGACATTAGTTAGAGAAGAAGAGACCAGATGACATTAGTTAGATAAGAGTAGACCAGATGACATTAGTTAGAGAAGAGGACACCAGATGACATTAGTTAGAGAAGTGGACACCAGATGACATTAGTTAGAGAAGAGGACACCAGATGACATTAGTTAGAGAAGAAGAGACCAGATGACATTAGTTTGAGAAGAAGAGACCAGATGGCATTACTTAGAGGAGACCAGATGACATTAGTTAGAGAAGATTACACCTAATGAAATTACTTAGAGAAGAGGACACCAGATGACATTAGTTACAGAAGAGTAGAGCAGATGACATTAGTTAGAGAAGAGGACACCAGATGACATTAGTTAGAGAAGTGGACATCAGATGACATTAGTTAGAGAAGTGGACACCAGATGACATTAGTTAGAGAAGAGGACACCAGATGACATTAGTTAGAGAAGAAGAGACCAGATGACATTAGTTAGAGAAGAGGACACCAGATGACATTAGTTAGAGAAGAGGACACCAGATGACATTAGTTAGAGAAGAAGAGACCAGATGACATTATTTAGAGGAGACCAGATGACATTAGTTAGAGAAGAGGACACCAGATGACATTAGTTAGAGAAGTGGACACCAGATGACATTAGTTAGAGAAGAGGACACCAGATGACATTAGTTAGAGAAGAAGAGACCAGATGACATTATTTAGAGGAGACCAGATGACATTAGTTAGAGAAGATTACACCTGATGAAATTACTTAGAGAAGAGGACACCATATGACATTAGTTACAGAAGAGTAGACCAGATGACATTAGTTAGAGAAGAGGACACCAGATGACATTAGTTAGAGAAGTGGACACCAGATGACATTAGTTAGAGAAGAGGACACCAGATGACATTAGTTAGAGAAGAAGAGACCAGATGACATTATTTAGAAGAGACCAGATGACATTAGTTAGAGAAGATTACACCTAATGAAATTACTTAGAGAAGAGGACACCAGATGACATTAGTTACAGAAGAGGACACCAGATGACATTAGTTAGAGAAGTGGACACAAGATGACATTAGTTAGAGAAGAGGACATCAGATGACATTAGTTAGAGAAGAGGACACCAGATGACATTAGTTAGAGAAGAAGAGACCAGATGACATTAGTTAGATAAGAGTAGACCAGATGACATTAGTTAGATAAGAGGACACCAGATGACATTAGTTAGAGAAGTGGACACCAGATGACATTAGTTAGAGAAGAGGACACCAGATGACATTAGTTAGAGAAGAAGAGACCAGATGACATTAGTTTGAGAAGAAGAGACCAGATGGCATTACTTAGAGGAGACCAGATGACATTAGTTAGAGAAGATTACACCTAATGAAATTACTTAGAGAAGAGGACACCAGATGACAATAGTTACAGAAGCGTAGAGCAGATGACATTAGTTAGAGAAGAGGACACCAGATGACATTAGTTAGAGAAGTGGACACCAGATGACATTAGTTAGAGAAGAGGACACCAGATGACATTAGTTAGAGAAGAGGACACCAGATGATATTAGTTTGAGAAGAAGAGACCAGATGGCATTACTTAGAAAAGAGTAGACCAGATGACATTAATTAACGAAGAGGAGACCAGATGACATTAGTTAGAGAAGAAGAGACCAGATGACATTACTTAGAGAAGAAGAGACCAGATGACGTTACATAGAGAAGAGTAGACCAGATGACATTAGTTAGAGAAGAGGAGACCAGATGACATTAGTTAGAGAAGAGGAGACCAGATGACATAAGTAAGAGAACAGGAGACCAGATGACATTAGTTAGAGAAGAAGAGACCAGATGGTATTAGTTAGAGAACAGGAGAACAGATGACATTAGTTAGAGAAGAGGAGACCAGATGACATTAGTTAGAGAAGAAGAGACCAGATGACATTAGTTAGAGAAGAGACCAGATGACATTAGTTAGAGAAGAGGACACCAGATGACATAAGTAAGAGAACAGGAGACCAGATGACATTAGGTAGAGAAGAGGACACCAGATGACATTAGTTAGAGAAGAGGAGACCAGCTGACATTAGGTAGAGAAGAAGAGACCAAGATTACATTAGTTAGAGAAGAGGAGACCAGATGACATTAGTTAGAGAAGAGGACACCAGATGACATTAGTTAGAGAAGTGGACACCAGATGACATTAGTTAGAGAAGAGGACACCAGATGACATTAGTTAGAGAAGAAGAGACCAGATGACATTATTTAGAGGAGACCAGATAACATTAAATAAAGAAGAGGAGACATGATGACATTAGTTCGAGAAGAAGAGACCAGATGACATTAGTTAGATAAGAGTAGACCAGATGACATTAGTTAGAGAAGAGGACACCAGATGACATTAGTTAGAGAAGTGGACACCAGATGACATTAGTTAGAGAAGAGGACACCAGATGACATTAGTTAGAGAAGAAGAGACCAGATGACATTATTTAGAGGAGACCAGATGACATTAGTTAGAGAAGATTACACCTAATGAAATTACTTAGAGAAGAGGACACCAGATGACATTAGTTACAGAAGAGTAGACCAGATGACATTAGTTAGAGAAGAGGACACCAGATGACATTAGTTAGAGAAGTGGACACCAGATGACATTAGTTAGAGAAGAGGACACCAGATGACATTAGTTAGAGAAGAGGACACCAGATGATATTAGTTTGAGAAGAAGAGACCAGATGGCATTAGTTAGAGAAGAGACCAGATGACATTAGTCAGAGAAGAGGACACCAGATGACATTAGTTAGAGAAGAAGAGACCAAGATGACATTAGTTATAAAAGAGGACATCAGAGGCCATTTTTTAGAGACGAAGAGACCAGATGACTTTAGTTAGAGAAGAAGGCACCAGATGGCATTACTTAGAGGAGACCAGATGACATTAGTTAGAGAAGATTACACCTAATGAAATTACTTAGAGAAGAGGACACCAGATGACATTAGTTAGAGAAGAAGAAACCAGATGACATTAGGTAGAGAAGAGGACACCAGATGACATTAGTTAGAGAAGAAGAGACCAAGATGACATTAGTTATAAAAGAGGACATCAGAGGCCATTTTTTAGAGACGAAGAGACCAGATGACTTTAGTTAGAGAAGAAGGGACCAGATGACATTATTTAGAGGAGACCAGATAACATTAAATAGAGAAGAGGAGACCAGATGACATTAGTTAGAGAAGAAGAGACCAGATGACATTAGTTAGATAAGAGTAGACCAGATGACATTAGTTAGAGAAGAGGACACCAGATGACATTAGTTAGAGAAGTGGACACCAGATGACATTAGTTAGAGAAGAGGACACCAGATGACATTAGTTAGAGAAGTGGACACCAGATGACATTAGTTAGAGAAGAGGACACCAGATGACATTAGTTAGAGAAGAAGAGACCAGATGACATTATTTAGAGGAGACCAGATGACATTAGTTAGAGAAGAGGACACCAGATGACATTAGTTAGAGAAGAGGACACCAGATGACATTAGTTAGAGAAGAAGAGACCAGATGACATTAGTTAGATAAGAGTAGACCAGATGACATTAGTTAGAGAAGAGGACACCAGATGACATTAGTTAGAGAAGTGGACACCAGATGACATTAGTTAGAGAAGAGGACACCAGATGACATTAGTTAGAGAAGAAGAGACCAGATGACATTAGTTTGAGAAGAAGAGACCAGATGGCATTACTTAGAGGAGACCAGATGACATTAGTTAGAGAAGATTACACCTAATGAAATTACTTAGAGAAGAGGACACCAGATGACATTAGTTACAGAAGAGTAGAGCAGATGACATTAGTTAGAGAAGAGGACACCAGATGACATTAGTTAGAGAAGTGGACATCAGAGGCCATTTTTTAGAGACGAAGAGACCAGATGACTTTAGTTAGAGAAGAAGGGACCAGATGACATTATTTAGAGGAGACCAGATAACATTAAATAGAGAAGAGGAGACCAGATGACATTAGTTAGAGAAGAAGAGACCAGATGACATTAGTTAGATAAGAGTAGACCAGATGACATTAGTTAGAGAAGAGGACACCAGATGACATTAGTTAGAGAAGTGGACACCAGATGACATTAGTTAGAGAAGAGGACACCAGATGACATTAGTTAGAGAAGTGGACACCAGACGACATTAGTTAGAGAAGAGGACACCAGATGACGTTAGTTAGAGAAGAAGAGACCAGATGACATTATTTAGAGGAGACCAGATGACATTAGTTAGAGAAGAGGACACCAGATGACATTAGTTAGAGAAGAGGACACCAGATGACATTAGTTAGAGAAGAAGAGACCAGATGACATTAGTTAGATAAGAGTAGACCAGATGACATTAGTTAGAGAAGAGGACACCAGATGACATTAGTTAGAGAAGTGGACACCAGATGACATTAGTTAGAGAAGAAGAGACCAGATGACATTAGTTTGAGAAGAAGAGACCAGATGGCATTACTTAGAGGAGACCAGATGACATTAGTTAGAGAAGATTACACCTAATGAAATTACTTAGAGAAGAGGACACCAGATGACATTAGTTACAGAAGAGTAGAGCAGATGACATTAGTTAGAGAAGAGGACACCAGATGACATTAGTTAGAGAAGTGGACATCAGATGACATTAGTTAGAGAAGTGGACACCAGATGACATTAGTTAGAGAAGAGGACACCAGATGACATTAGTTAGAGAAGAAGAGACCAGATGACATTAGTTAGAGAAGAGGACACCAGATGACATTAGTTAGAGAAGAGGACACCAGATGACATTAGTTAGAGAAGAAGAGACCAGATGACATTATTTAGAGGAGACCAGATGACATTAGTTAGAGAAGAGGACACCAGATGACATTAGTTAGAGAAGTGGACACCAGATGACATTAGTTAGAGAAGAGGACACCAGATGACATTAGTTAGAGAAGAAGAGACCAGATGACATTATTTAGAGGAGACCAGATGACATTAGTTAGAGAAGATTACACCTGATGAAATTACTTAGAGAAGAGGACACCATATGACATTAGTTACAGAAGAGTAGACCAGATGACATTAGTTAGAGAAGAGGACACCAGATGACATTAGTTAGAGAAGTGGACACCAGATGACATTAGTTAGAGAAGAGGACACCAGATGACATTAGTTAGAGAAGAAGAGACCAGATGACATTATTTAGAAGAGACCAGATGACATTAGTTAGAGAAGATTACACCTAATGAAATTACTTAGAGAAGAGGACACCAGATGACATTAGTTACAGAAGAGGACACCAGATGACATTAGTTAGAGAAGTGGACACAAGATGACATTAGTTAGAGAAGAGGACATCAGATGACATTAGTTAGAGAAGAGGACACCAGATGACATTAGTTAGAGAAGAAGAGACCAGATGACATTAGTTAGATAAGAGTAGACCAGATGACATTAGTTAGATAAGAGGACACCAGATGACATTAGTTAGAGAAGTGGACACCAGATGACATTAGTTAGAGAAGAGGACACCAGATGACATTAGTTAGAGAAGAAGAGACCAGATGACATTAGTTTGAGAAGAAGAGACCAGATGGCATTACTTAGAGGAGACCAGATGACATTAGTTAGAGAAGATTACACCTAATGAAATTACTTAGAGAAGAGGACACCAGATGACAATAGTTACAGAAGCGTAGAGCAGATGACATTAGTTAGAGAAGAGGACACCAGATGACATTAGTTAGAGAAGTGGACACCAGATGACATTAGTTAGAGAAGAGGACACCAGATGACATTAGTTAGAGAAGAGGACACCAGATGATATTAGTTTGAGAAGAAGAGACCAGATGGCATTACTTAGAAAAGAGTAGACCAGATGACATTAATTAACGAAGAGGAGACCAGATGACATTAGTTAGAGAAGAAGAGACCAGATGACATTACTTAGAGAAGAAGAGACCAGATGACGTTACATAGAGAAGAGTAGACCAGATGACATTAGTTAGAGAAGAGGAGACCAGATGACATTAGTTAGAGAAGAGGAGACCAGATGACATAAGTAAGAGAACAGGAGACCAGATGACATTAGTTAGAGAAGAAGAGACCAGATGGTATTAGTTAGAGAACAGGAGAACAGATGACATTAGTTAGAGAAGAGGAGACCAGATGACATTAGTTAGAGAAGAAGAGACCAGATGACATTAGTTAGAGAAGAGACCAGATGACATTAGTTAGAGAAGAGGACACCAGATGACATAAGTAAGAGAACAGGAGACCAGATGACATTAGGTAGAGAAGAGGACACCAGATGACATTAGTTAGAGAAGAGGAGACCAGCTGACATTAGGTAGAGAAGAAGAGACCAAGATTACATTAGTTAGAGAAGAGGAGACCAGATGACATTAGTTAGAGAAGAGGACACCAGATGACATTAGTTAGAGAAGTGGACACCAGATGACATTAGTTAGAGAAGAGGACACCAGATGACATTAGTTAGAGAAGAAGAGACCAGATGACATTATTTAGAGGAGACCAGATAACATTAAATAAAGAAGAGGAGACATGATGACATTAGTTCGAGAAGAAGAGACCAGATGACATTAGTTAGATAAGAGTAGACCAGATGACATTAGTTAGAGAAGAGGACACCAGATGACATTAGTTAGAGAAGTGGACACCAGATGACATTAGTTAGAGAAGAGGACACCAGATGACATTAGTTAGAGAAGAAGAGACCAGATGACATTATTTAGAGGAGACCAGATGACATTAGTTAGAGAAGATTACACCTAATGAAATTACTTAGAGAAGAGGACACCAGATGACATTAGTTACAGAAGAGTAGACCAGATGACATTAGTTAGAGAAGAGGACACCAGATGACATTAGTTAGAGAAGTGGACACCAGATGACATTAGTTAGAGAAGAGGACACCAGATGACATTAGTTAGAGAAGAGGACACCAGATGATATTAGTTTGAGAAGAAGAGACCAGATGGCATTAGTTAGAGAAGAGACCAGATGACATTAGTCAGAGAAGAGGACACCAGATGACATTAGTTAGAGAAGAAGAGACCAAGATGACATTAGTTATAAAAGAGGACATCAGAGGCCATTTTTTAGAGACGAAGAGACCAGATGACTTTAGTTAGAGAAGAAGGCACCAGATGGCATTACTTAGAGGAGACCAGATGACATTAGTTAGAGAAGATTACACCTAATGAAATTACTTAGAGAAGAGGACACCAGATGACATTAGTTAGAGAAGAAGAAACCAGATGACATTAGGTAGAGAAGAGGACACCAGATGACATTAGTTAGAGAAGAAGAGACCAAGATGACATTAGTTATAAAAGAGGACATCAGAGGCCATTTTTTAGAGACGAAGAGACCAGATGACTTTAGTTAGAGAAGAAGGGACCAGATGACATTATTTAGAGGAGACCAGATAACATTAAATAGAGAAGAGGAGACCAGATGACATTAGTTAGAGAAGAAGAGACCAGATGACATTAGTTAGATAAGAGTAGACCAGATGACATTAGTTAGAGAAGAGGACACCAGATGACATTAGTTAGAGAAGTGGACACCAGATGACATTAGTTAGAGAAGAGGACACCAGATGACATTAGTTAGAGAAGTGGACACCAGATGACATTAGTTAGAGAAGAGGACACCAGATGACATTAGTTAGAGAAGAAGAGACCAGATGACATTATTTAGAGGAGACCAGATGACATTAGTTAGAGAAGAGGACACCAGATGACATTAGTTAGAGAAGAGGACACCAGATGACATTAGTTAGAGAAGAAGAGACCAGATGACATTAGTTAGATAAGAGTAGACCAGATGACATTAGTTAGAGAAGAGGACACCAGATGACATTAGTTAGAGAAGTGGACACCAGATGACATTAGTTAGAGAAGAGGACACCAGATGACATTAGTTAGAGAAGAAGAGACCAGATGACATTAGTTTGAGAAGAAGAGACCAGATGGCATTACTTAGAGGAGACCAGATGACATTAGTTAGAGAAGATTACACCAAATGAAATTACTTAGAGAAGAGGACACCAGATGACATTAGTTACAGAAGAGTAGAGCAGATGACATTAGTTAGAGAAGAGGACACCAGATGACATTAGTTAGAGAAGTGGACATCAGATGACATTAGTTAGATAAGAGTAGACCAGATGACATTAGTTAGAGAAGAGGACACCAGATGACATTAGTTAGAGAAGTGGACACCAGATGACATTAGTTAGAGAAGAGGACACCAGATGATATTAGTTTGAGAAGAAGAGACCAGATGGCATTACTTAGAAAAGAGTAGACCAGATGACATTAATTAACGAAGAGGAGACCAGATGACATTAGTTAGAGAAGAAGAGACCAGATGACATTACTTAGAGAAGAAGAGACCAGATGACGTTACATAGAGAAGAGTAGACCAGATGACATTAGTTAGAGAAGAGGAGACCAGATGACATTAGTTAGAGAAGAGGAGACCAGATGACATAAGTAAGAGAACAGGAGACCAGATGGTATTAGTTAGAGAACAGGAGAACAGATGACATTAGTTAGAGAAGAGGAGACAAGATGACATTAGTTAGAGAAGAAGAAACCAGATGACATTAGTTAGAGAAGAGACCAGATGACATTAGGTAGAGAAGAGGACACCAGATGACATTAGTTAGAGAAGAAGAGACCAAGATGACATTAGTTATAAAAGAGGACATCAGAGACCATTTTTTAGAGACGAAGAGACCAGATGACTTTAGTTAGAGAAGAAGGGACCAGATGACATTATTTAGAGGAGACCAGATAACATTAAATAGAGAAGAGGAGACCAGATGACATTAGTTAGAGAAGAAGAGACCAGATGACATTAGTTAGATAAGAGGACACCAGATGACATTAGTTAGAGAAGTGGACACCAGATGACATTAGTTAGAGAAGAGGACACCAGATGACATTAGTTAGAGAAGTGGACACCAGATGACATTAGTTAGAGAAGAGGACACCAGATGACATTAGTTAGAGAAGAAGAGACCAGATGACATTATTTAGAGGAGACCAGATGACATTAGTTAGAGGAGAGTAGAGCAGATGACATTAGTTAGAGAAGAGGACACCAGATGACATTAGTTAGAGAAGTGGACACCAGATGACATTAGTTAGAGAAGAAGAGACCAGATGACATTATTTAGAAGAGACCAGATGACATTAGTTAGAGAAGATTACACCCAATGAAATTACTTAGAGAAGAGGACACCAGATGACATTAGTTACAGAAGAGGACACCAGATGACATTAGTTAGAGAAGTGGACACAAGATGACATTAGTTAGAGAAGAGGACATCAGATGACATTAGTTAGAGAAGAGGACACCAGATGACATTAGTTAGAGAAGAAGAGACCAGATGACATTAGTTAGATAAGAGTAGACCAGATGACATTAGTTAGATAAGAGGACACCAGATGACATTAGTTAGAGAAGTGGACACCAGATGACATTAGTTAGAGAAGAGGACACCAGATGACATTAGTTAGAGAAGAAGAGACCAGATGACATTAGTTTGAGAAGAAGAGACCAGATGGCATTACTTAGAGGAGACCAGATGACATTAGTTAGAGAAGATTACACCTAATGAAATTACTTAGAGAAGAGGACACCAGATGACAATAGTTACAGAAGCGTAGAGCAGATGACATTAGTTAGAGAAGAGGACACCAGATGACATTAGTTAGAGAAGAGGAGACCAGATGACATAAGTAAGAGAACAGGAGACCAGATGGTATTAGTTAGAGAACAGGAGAACAGATGACATTAGTTAGAGAAGAGGAGACAAGATGACATTAGTTAGAGAAGAAGAAACCAGATGACATTAGTTAGAGAAGAGACCAGATGACATTAGGTAGAGAAGAGGACACCAGATGACATTAGTTAGAGAAGAAGAGACCAAGATGACATTAGTTATAAAAGAGGACATCAGAGACCATTTTTTAGAGACGAAGAGACCAGATGACTTTAGTTAGAGAAGAAGGGACCAGATGACATTATTTAGAGGAGACCAGATAACATTAAATAGAGAAGAGGAGACCAGATGACATTAGTTAGAGAAGAAGAGACCAGATGACATTAGTTAGATAAGAGGACACCAGATGACATTAGTTAGAGAAGTGGACACCAGATGACATTAGTTAGAGAAGAGGACACCAGATGACATTAGTTAGAGAAGTGGACACCAGATGACATTAGTTAGAGAAGAGGACACCAGATGACATTAGTTAGAGAAGAAGAGACCAGATGACATTATTTAGAGGAGACCAGATGACATTAGTTAGAGGAGAGTAGAGCAGATGACATTAGTTAGAGAAGAGGACACCAGATGACATTAGTTAGAGAAGAGGACACCAGATGACATTAGTTAGAGAAGAAGAGACCAGATGACATTATTTAGAGGAGACCAGATGACATT
The DNA here is from genome assembly GCF_029633865.1 of Lampris incognitus. Taxonomy (NCBI): domain Eukaryota; kingdom Metazoa; phylum Chordata; class Actinopteri; order Lampriformes; family Lampridae; genus Lampris; species Lampris incognitus. The sequence continues at coordinate 66,775,931 of NC_079211.1, read as the reverse complement.
AGTTAGAGAAGATTACACCTGATGAAATTACTTAGAGAAGAGGACACCATATGACATTAGTTACAGAAGAGTAGACCAGATGACATTAGTTAGAGAAGAGGACACCAGATGACATTAGTTAGAGAAGTGGACACCAGATGACATTAGTTAGAGAAGAAGAGACCAGATGACATTATTTAGAAGAGACCAGATGACATTAGTTAGAGAAGATTACACCCAATGAAATTACTTAGAGAAGAGGACACCAGATGACATTAGTTACAGAAGAGGACACCAGATGACATTAGTTAGAGAAGTGGACACAAGATGACATTAGTTAGAGAAGAGGACATCAGATGACATTAGTTAGAGAAGAGGACACCAGATGACATTAGTTAGAGAAGAAGAGACCAGATGACATTAGTTAGATAAGAGTAGACCAGATGACATTAGTTAGATAAGAGGACACCAGATGACATTAGTTAGAGAAGTGGACACCAGATGACATTAGTTAGAGAAGAGGACACCAGATGACATTAGTTAGAGAAGAAGAGACCAGATGACATTAGTTTGAGAAGAAGAGACCAGATGGCATTACTTAGAGGAGACCAGATGACATTAGTTAGAGAAGATTACACCTAATGAAATTACTTAGAGAAGAGGACACCAGATGACAATAGTTACAGAAGCGTAGAGCAGATGACATTAGTTAGAGAAGAGGACACCAGATGACATTAGTTAGAGAAGTGGACACCAGATGACATTAGTTAGAGAAGAGGACACCAGATGACATTAGTTAGAGAAGAGGACACCAGATGATATTAGTTTGAGAAGAAGAGACCAGATGGCATTACTTAGAAAAGAGTAGACCAGATGACATTAATTAACGAAGAGGAGACCAGATGACATTAGTTAGAGAAGAAGAGACCAGATGACATTACTTAGAGAAGAAGAGACCAGATGACGTTACATAGAGAAGAGTAGACCAGGTGACATTAGTTAGAGAAGAGGAGACCAGATGACATTAGTTAGAGAAGAGGAGACCAGATGACATAAGTAAGAGAACAGGAGACCAGATGACATTAGTTAGAGAAGAAGAGACCAGATGGTATTAGTTAGAGAACAGGAGAACAGATGACATTAGTTAGAGAAGAGGAGACCAGATGACATTAGTTAGAGAAGAAGAGACCAGATGACATTAGTTAGAGAAGAGACCAGATGACATTAGTTAGAGAAGAGGACACCAGATGACATAAGTAAGAGAACAGGAGACCAGATGACATTAGGTAGAGAAGAGGACACCAGATGACATTAGTTAGAGAAGAGGAGACCAGCTGACATTAGGTAGAGAAGAAGAGACCAAGATTACATTAGTTAGAGAAGAGGAGACCAGATGACATTAGTTAGAGAAGAGGACACCAGATGACATTAGTTAGAGAAGTGGACACCAGATGACATTAGTTAGAGAAGAGGACACCAGATGACATTAGTTAGAGAAGAAGAGACCAGATGACATTATTTAGAGGAGACCAGATAACATTAAATAAAGAAGAGGAGACATGATGACATTAGTTCGAGAAGAAGAGACCAGATGACATTAGTTAGATAAGAGTAGACCAGATGACATTAGTTAGAGAAGAGGACACCAGATGACATTAGTTAGAGAAGTGGACACCAGATGACATTAGTTAGAGAAGAGGACACCAGATGACATTAGTTAGAGAAGAAGAGACCAGATGACATTATTTAGAGGAGACCAGATGACATTAGTTAGAGAAGATTACACCTAATGAAATTACTTAGAGAAGAGGACACCAGATGACATTAGTTACAGAAGAGTAGACCAGATGACATTAGTTAGAGAAGAGGACACCAGATGACATTAGTTAGAGAAGTGGACACCAGATGACATTAGTTAGAGAAGAGGACACCAGATGACATTAGTTAGAGAAGAGGACACCAGATGATATTAGTTTGAGAAGAAGAGACCAGATGGCATTACTTAAGAAAAGAGTAGACCAGATGACATTAGTTAGAGAAGAGGAGACCAGATGACATTAGTTAGAGAAGAGACCAGATGACATTAGTCAGAGAAGAGGACACCAGATGACATTAGTTAGAGAAGAGACCAGATGACATAAGTAAGAGAACAGGAGACCAGATGACATTAGGTAGAGAAGAGGACACCAGATGACATTAGTTAGAGAAGAAGAGACCAAGATGACATTAGTTATAAAAGAGGACATCAGAGGCCATTTTTTAGAGACGAAGAGACCAGATGACTTTAGTTAGAGAAGAAGAGACCAGATGACGTTACATAGAGAAGAGTAGACCAGGTGACATTAGTTAGAGAAGAGGAGACCAGATGACATTAGTTAGAGAAGAGGAGACCAGATGACATAAGTAAGAGAACAGGAGACCAGATGACATTAGTTAGAGAAGAAGAGACCAGATGGTATTAGTTAGAGAACAGGAGAACAGATGACATTAGTTAGAGAAGAGGAGACCAGATGACATTAGTTAGAGAAGAAGAGACCAGATGACATTAGTTAGAGAAGAGACCAGATGACATTAGTTAGAGAAGAGGACACCAGATGACATAAGTAAGAGAACAGGAGACCAGATGACATTAGGTAGAGAAGAGGACACCAGATGACATTAGTTAGAGAAGAGGAGACCAGCTGACATTAGGTAGAGAAGAAGAGACCAAGATTACATTAGTTAGAGAAGAGGAGACCAGATGACATTAGTTAGAGAAGAGGACACCAGATGACATTAGTTAGAGAAGTGGACACCAGATGACATTAGTTAGAGAAGAGGACACCAGATGACATTAGTTAGAGAAGAAGAGACCAGATGACATTATTTAGAGGAGACCAGATAACATTAAATAAAGAAGAGGAGACATGATGACATTAGTTCGAGAAGAAGAGACCAGATGACATTAGTTAGATAAGAGTAGACCAGATGACATTAGTTAGAGAAGAGGACACCAGATGACATTAGTTAGAGAAGTGGACACCAGATGACATTAGTTAGAGAAGAGGACACCAGATGACATTAGTTAGAGAAGAAGAGACCAGATGACATTATTTAGAGGAGACCAGATGACATTAGTTAGAGAAGATTACACCTAATGAAATTACTTAGAGAAGAGGACACCAGATGACATTAGTTACAGAAGAGTAGACCAGATGACATTAGTTAGAGAAGAGGACACCAGATGACATTAGTTAGAGAAGTGGACACCAGATGACATTAGTTAGAGAAGAGGACACCAGATGACATTAGTTAGAGAAGAGGACACCAGATGATATTAGTTTGAGAAGAAGAGACCAGATGGCATTACTTAAGAAAAGAGTAGACCAGATGACATTAGTTAGAGAAGAGGAGACCAGATGACATTAGTTAGAGAAGAGACCAGATGACATTAGTCAGAGAAGAGGACACCAGATGACATTAGTTAGAGAAGAGACCAGATGACATAAGTAAGAGAACAGGAGACCAGATGACATTAGGTAGAGAAGAGGACACCAGATGACATTAGTTAGAGAAGAAGAGACCAAGATGACATTAGTTATAAAAGAGGACATCAGAGGCCATTTTTTAGAGACGAAGAGACCAGATGACTTTAGTTAGAGAAGAAGGGACCAGATGACATTATTTAGAGGAGACCAGATAACATTAAATAGAGAAGAGGAGACCAGATGACATTAGTTAGAGAAGAAGAGACCAGATGGCATTACTTAGAGGAGACCAGATGACATTAGTTAGAGAAGATTACACCTAATGAAATTACTTAGAGAAGAGGACACCAGATGACATTAGTTACAGAAGAGGACACCAGATGACATTAGTTAGAGAAGTGGACACAAGATGACATTAGTTAGAGAAGAGGACATCAGATGACATTAGTTAGAGAAGAGGACACCAGATGACATTAGTTAGAGAAGAAGAGACCAGATGACATTAGTTAGATAAGAGTAGACCAGATGACATTAGTTAGATAAGAGGACACCAGATGACATTAGTTAGAGAAGTGGACACCAGATGACATTAGTTAGAGAAGAGGACACCAGATGACATTAGTTAGAGAAGAAGAGACCAGATGACATTAGTTTGAGAAGAAGAGACCAGATGGCATTACTTAGAGGAGACCAGATGACATTAGTTAGAGAAGATTACACCTAATGAAATTACTTAGAGAAGAGGACACCAGATGACAATAGTTACAGAAGCGTAGAGCAGATGACATTAGTTAGAGAAGAGGACACCAGATGACATTAGTTAGAGAAGTGGACACCAGATGACATTAGTTAGAGAAGAGGACACCAGATGACATTAGTTAGAGAAGAGGACACCAGATGATATTAGTTTGAGAAGAAGAGACCAGATGGCATTACTTAGAAAAGAGTAGACCAGATGACATTAATTAACGAAGAGGAGACCAGATGACATTAGTTAGAGAAGAAGAGACCAGATGACATTACTTAGAGAAGAAGAGACCAGATGACGTTACATAGAGAAGAGTAGACCAGGTGACATTAGTTAGAGAAGAGGAGACCAGATGACATTAGTTAGAGAAGAGGAGACCAGATGACATAAGTAAGAGAACAGGAGACCAGATGACATTAGTTAGAGAAGAAGAGACCAGATGGTATTAGTTAGAGAACAGGAGAACAGATGACATTAGTTAGAGAAGAGGAGACCAGATGACATTAGTTAGAGAAGAAGAGACCAGATGACATTAGTTAGAGAAGAGACCAGATGACATTAGTTAGAGAAGAGGACACCAGATGACATAAGTAAGAGAACAGGAGACCAGATGACATTAGGTAGAGAAGAGGACACCAGATGACATTAGTTAGAGAAGAGGAGACCAGCTGACATTAGGTAGAGAAGAAGAGACCAAGATTACATTAGTTAGAGAAGAGGAGACCAGATGACATTAGTTAGAGAAAAGGACACCAGATGACATTAGTTAGAGAAGTGGACACCAGATGACATTAGTTAGAGAAGAGGACACCAGATGACATTAGTTAGAGAAGAAGAGACCAGATGACATTATTTAGAGGAGACCAGATAACATTAAATAAAGAAGAGGAGACATGATGACATTAGTTCGAGAAGAAGAGACCAGATGACATTAGTTAGATAAGAGTAGACCAGATGACATTAGTTAGAGAAGAGGACACCAGATGACATTAGTTAGAGAAGTGGACACCAGATGACATTAGTTAGAGAAGAGGACACCAGATGACATTAGTTAGAGAAGAAGAGACCAGATGACATTATTTAGAGGAGACCAGATGACATTAGTTAGAGAAGATTACACCTAATGAAATTACTTAGAGAAGAGGACACCAGATGACATTAGTTACAGAAGAGTAGACCAGATGACATTAGTTAGAGAAGAGGACACCAGATGACATTAGTTAGAGAAGTGGACACCAGATGACATTAGTTAGAGAAGAGGACACCAGATGACATTAGTTAGAGAAGAGGACACCAGATGATATTAGTTTGAGAAGAAGAGACCAGATGGCATTACTTAAGAAAAGAGTAGACCAGATGACATTAGTTAGAGAAGAGGAGACCAGATGACATTAGTTAGAGAAGAGACCAGATGACATTAGTCAGAGAAGAGGACACCAGATGACATTAGTTAGAGAAGAGACCAGATGACATAAGTAAGAGAACAGGAGACCAGATGACATTAGGTAGAGAAGAGGACACCAGATGACATTAGTTAGAGAAGAAGAGACCAAGATGACATTAGTTATAAAAGAGGACATCAGACAGAGGCCATTTTTTAGAGACGAAGAGACCAGATGACTTTAGTTAGAGAAGAAGGGACCAGATGACATTATTTAGAGGAGACCAGATAACATTAAATAGAGAAGAGGAGACCAGATGACATTAGTTAGAGAAGAAGAGACCAGATGGCATTACTTAGAGGAGACCAGATGACATTAGTTAGAGAAGATTACACCTAATGAAATTACTTAGAGAAGAGGACACCAGATGACAATAGTTACAGAAGAGTAGAGCAGATGACATTAGTTAGAGAAGAGGACACCAGATGACATTAGTTAGAGAAGTGGACACCAGATGACATTAGTTAGAGAAGAGGACACCAGATGACATTAGTTAGAGAAGAGGACACCAGATGATATTAGTTTGAGAAGAAGAGACCAGATGGCATTACTTAGAAAAGAGTAGACCAGATGACATTAATTAACGAAGAGGAGACCAGATGACATTAGTTAGAGAAGAAGAGACCAGATGACATTACTTAGAGAAGAAGAGACCAGATGACGTTACATAGAGAAGAGTAGACCAGATGACATTAGTTAGAGAAGAGGAGACCATATGACATTAGTTAGAGAAGAGGAGACCAGATGACATAAGTAAGAGAACAGGAGACCAGATGACATTAGTTAGAGAAGAAGAGACCAGATGGTATTAGTTAGAGAACAGGAGAACAGATGACATTAGTTAGAGAAGAGGAGACCAGATGACATTAGTTAGAGAAGAAGAGACCAGATGACATTAGTTAGAGAAGAGACCAGATGACATTAGTTAGAGAAGAGGACACCAGATGACATAAGTAAGAGAACAGGAGACCAGATGACATTAGGTAGAGAAGAGGACACCAGATGACATTAGTTAGAGAAGAGGAGACCAGATGACATTAGGTAGAGAAGAAGAGACCAAGATTACATTAGTTAGAGAAGAGGAGACCAGATGACATTAGTTACAGAAGAGGACACCAGATGACATTAGTTAGAGAAGTGGACACCAGATGACATTAGTTAGAGAAGAGGACACCAGATGACATTAGTTAGAGAAGAAGAGACCAGATGACATTATTTAGAGGAGACCAGATAACATTAAATAAAGAAGAGGAGACATGATGACATTAGTTCGAGAAGAAGAGACCAGATGACATTAGTTAGAGAAGAGGACACCTGATGACATTAGTTAGAGAAGTGGACACCAGATGACATTAGTTAGAGAAGAGGACACCAGATGACATTAGTTAGAGAAGAAGAGACCAGATGACATTATTTAGAGGAGACCAGATGACATTAGTTAGAGAAGATTACACCTAATGAAATTACTTAGAGAAGAGAAAACCAGATGACATTAGTTACAGAAGAGTAGACCAGATGACATTAGTTAGAGAAGAGGACACCAGATGACATTAGTTAGAGAAGTGGACACCAGATGACATTAGTTAGAGAAGAGGACACCAGATGACATTAGTTAGAGAAGAGGACACCAAATGATATTAGTTTGAGAAGAAGAGACCAGATGGCATTACTTAAGAAAAGAGTAGACCAGATGACATTAGTTAGAGAAGAGGAGACCAGATGACATTAGTTAGAGAAGAGACCAGATGACATTAGTCAGAGAAGAGGACACCAGATGACATTAGTTAGAGAAGAGACCAGATGACATAAGTAAGAGAACAGGAGACCAGATGACATTAGGTAGAGAAGAGGACACCAGATGACATTAGTTAGAGAAGAAGAGACCAAGATGACATTAGTTATAAAAGAGGACATCAGAGGCCATTTTTTAGAGACGAAGAGACCAGATGACTTTAGTTAGAGAAGAAGGGACCAGATGACATTATTTAGAGGAGACCAGATAACATTAAATAGAGAAGAGGAGACCAGATGACATTAGTTAGAGAAGAGGACACCAGATGACATTAGTTAGAGAAGTGGACACCAGATGACATTAGTTAGAGAAGAGGACACCAGATGACATTAGTTAGAGAAGAGGACACCAGATGATATTAGTTTGAGAAGAAGAGACCAAGATGTCATTACTTAAGAAAAGAGTAGACCAGATGACATTAGTTAGAGAAGAGGAGACCAGATGACATTAGTTAGAGAAGAGACCAGATGACATTAGTCAGAGAAGAGGACACCAGATGACATTAGTTAGAGAAGAGATCAGATGACATAAGTAAGAGAACAGGAGACCAGATGACATTAGGTAGAGAAGAGGACACCAGATGACATTAGTTAGAGAAGAAGAGACCAAGATGACATTAGTTATAAAAGAGGACATCAGAGGCCATTTTTTAGAGACGAAGAGACCAGATGACTTTAGTTAGAGAAGAAGGGACCAGATGACATTATTTAGAGGAGACCAGATGACATTAGTTAGAGAAGAGGACACCAGATGACATAAGTAAGAGAACAGGAGACCAGATGACATTAGGTAGAGAAGAGGACACCAGATGACATTAGTTAGAGAAGAGGAGACCAGCTGACATTAGGTAGAGAAGAAGAGACCAAGATTACATTAGTTAGAGAAGAGGAGACCAGATGACATTAGTTAGAGAAGAGGACACCAGATGACATTAGTTAGAGAAGTGGACACCAGATGACATTAGTTAGAGAAGAGGACACCAGATGACATTAGTTAGAGAAGAAGAGACCAGATGACATTATTTAGAGGAGACCAGATAACATTAAATAAAGAAGAGGAGACATGATGACATTAGTTCGAGAAGAAGAGACCAGATGACATTAGTTAGATAAGAGTAGACCAGATGACATTAGTTAGAGAAGAGGACACCAGATGACATTAGTTAGAGAAGTGGACACCAGATGACATTAGTTAGAGAAGAGGACACCAGATGACATTAGTTAGAGAAGAAGAGACCAGATGACATTATTTAGAGGAGACCAGATGACATTAGTTAGAGAAGATTACACCTAATGAAATTACTTAGAGAAGAGGACACCAGATGACATTAGTTACAGAAGAGTAGACCAGATGACATTAGTTAGAGAAGAGGACACCAGATGACATTAGTTAGAGAAGTGGACACCAGATGACATTAGTTAGAGAAGAGGACACCAGATGACATTAGTTAGGGAAGAGGACACCAGATGATATTAGTTTGAGAAGAAGAGACCAGATGGCATTACTTAAGAAAAGAGTAGACCAGATGACATTAGTTAGAGAAGAGGAGACCAGATGACATTAGTTAGAGAAGAGACCAGATGACATTAGTCAGAGAAGAGGACACCAGATGACATTAGTTAGAGAAGAGACCAGATGACATAAGTAAGACAACAGGAGACCAGATGACATTAGGTAGAGAAGAGGACACCAGATGACATTAGTTAGAGAAGAAGAGACCAAGATGACATTAGTTATAAAAGAGGACATCAGAGGCCATTTTTTAGAGACGAAGAGACCAGATGACTTTAGTTAGAGAAGAAGGGACCAGATGACATTATTTAGAGGAGACCAGATAACATTAAATAGAGAAGAGGAGACCAGATGACATTAGTTAGAGAAGAAGAGACCAGATGGCATTACTTAGAGGAGACCAGATGACATTAGTTAGAGAAGATTACACCTAATGAAATTACTTAGAGAAGAGGACACCAGATGACAATAGTTACAGAAGAGTAGAGCAGATGACATTAGTTAGAGAAGAGGACACCAGATGACATTAGTTAGAGAAGTGGACACCAGATGACATTAGTTAGAGAAGAGGACACCAGATGACATTAGTTAGAGAAGAGGACACCAGATGATATTAGTTTGAGAAGAAGAGACCAGATGGCATTACTTAGAAAAGAGTAGACCAGATGACATTAATTAACGAAGAGGAGACCAGATGACATTAGTTAGAGAAGAAGAGACCAGATGACATTACTTAGAGAAGAAGAGACCAGATGACGTTACATAGAGAAGAGTAGACCAGATGACATTAGTTAGAGAAGAGGAGACCAGATGACATTAGTTAGAGAAGAGGAGACCAGATGACATAAGTAAGAGAACAGGAGACCAGATGACATTAGTTAGAGAAGAAGAGACCAGATGGTATTAGTTAGAGAAGAGGAGAACAGATGACATTAGTTAGAGAAGAGGAGACCATATGACATTAGTTAGAGAAGAAGAGACCAGATGACATTAGTTAGAGAAGAGACCAGATGACATTAGTTAGAGAAGAGGACACCAGATGACATAAGTAAGAGAACAGGAGACCAGATGACATTAGGTAGAGAAGAGGACACCAGATGACATTAGTTAGAGAAGAGGAGACCAGATGACATTAGGTAGAGAAGAAGAGACCAAGATTACATTAGTTAGAGAAGAGGAGACCAGATGACATTAGTTACAGAAGAGGACACCAGATGACATTAATTAGAGAAGTGGACACCAGATGACATTAGTTAGAGAAGAGGACACCAGATGACATTAGTTAGAGAAGAAGAGACCAGATGACATTATTTAGAGGAGACCAGATAACATTAAATAAAGAAGAGGAGACATGATGACATTAGTTCGAGAAGAAGAGACCAGATGACATTAGTTAGATAAGAGTAGACCAGATGACATTAGTTAGAGAAGAGGACACCAGATGACATTAGTTAGAGAAGTGGACACCAGATGACATTAGTTAGAGAAGAGGACACCAGATGACATTAGTTAGAGAAGAAGAGACCAGATGACATTATTTAGAGGAGACCATATGACATTAGTTAGAGAAGATTACACCTAATGAAATTACTTAGAGAAGAGGACACCAGATGACATTAGTTACAGAAGAGTAGACCAGATGACATTAGTTAGAGAAGAGGACACCAGATGACATTAGTTAGAGAAGTGGACACCAGATGACATTAGTTAGAGAAGAGGACACCAGATGACATTAGTTAGGGAAGAGGACACCAGATGATATTAGTTTGAGAAGAAGAGACCAGATGGCATTACTTAAGAAAAGAGTAGACCAGATGACATTAGTTAGAGAAGAGGAGACCAGATGACATTAGTTAGAGAAGAGACCAGATGACATTAGTCAGAGAAGAGGACACCAGATGACATTTGTTAGAGAAGAGACCAGATGACATAAGTAAGACAACAGGAGACCAGATGACATTAGGTAGAGAAGAGGACACCAGATGACATTAGTTAGAGAAGAAGAGACCAAGATGACATTAGTTATAAAAGAGGACATCAGAGGCCATTTTTTAGAGACGAAGAGACCAGATGACTTTAGTTAGAGAAGAAGGGACCAGATGACATTATTTAGAGGAGACCAGATAACATTAAATAGAGAAGAGGAGACCAGATGACATTAGTTAGAGAAGAAGAGACCAGATGGCATTACTTAGAGGAGACCAGATGACATTAGTTAGAGAAGATTACACCTAATGAAATTACTTAGAGAAGAGGACACCAGATGACAATAGTTACAGAAGAGTAGAGCAGATGACATTAGTTAGAGAAGAGGACACCAGATGACATTAGTTAGAGAAGTGGACACCAGATGACATTAGTTAGAGAAGAGGACACCAGATGACATTAGTTAGAGAAGAGGACACCAGATGATATTAGTTTGAGAAGAAGAGACCAGATGGCATTACTTAGAAAAGAGTAGACCAGATGACATTAATTAACGAAGAGGAGACCAGATGACATTAGTTAGAGAAGAAGAGACCAGATGACATTACTTAGAGAAGAAGAGACCAGATGACGTTACATAGAGAAGAGTAGACCAGATGACATTAGTTAGAGAAGAGGAGACCAGATGACATTAGTTAGAGAAGAGGAGACCAGATGACATAAGTAAGAGAACAGGAGACCAGATGACATTAGTTAGAGAAGAAGAGACCAGATGGTATTAGTTAGAGAAGAGGAGAACAGATGACATTAGTTAGAGAAGAGGAGACCATATGACATTAGTTAGAGAAGAAGAGACCAGATGACATTAGTTAGAGAAGAGACCAGATGACATTAGTTAGAGAAGAGGACACCAGATGACATAAGTAAGAGAACAGGAGACCAGATGACATTAGGTAGAGAAGAGGACACCAGATGACATTAGTTAGAGAAGAGGAGACCAGATGACATTAGGTAGAGAAGAAGAGACCAAGATTACATTAGTTAGAGAAGAGGAGACCAGATGACATTAGTTACAGAAGAGGACACCAGATGACATTAATTAGAGAAGTGGACACCAGATGACATTAGTTAGAGAAGAGGACACCAGATGACATTAGTTAGAGAAGAAGAGACCAGATGACATTATTTAGAGGAGACCAGATAACATTAAATAAAGAAGAGGAGACATGATGACATTAGTTCGAGAAGAAGAGACCAGATGACATTAGTTAGAGAAGAGGACACCTGATGAATTTGTTAGAGAAGTGGACACCAGATGACATTAGTTAGAGAAGAGGACACCAGATGACATTAGTTAGAGAAGAAGAGACCAGATGACATTATTTAGAGGAGACCAGATGACATTAGTTAGAGAAGATTACACCTAATGAAATTACTTAGAGAAGAGGAGACCAGATGACATTAGTTAGAGAAGAGAGCAGATGACATTAGTCAGAGAAGAGGACACCAGATGACATTAGTTAGAGAAGAGACCAGATGACATAAGTAAGAGAACAGGAGACCAGATGACATTAGGTAGAGAAGAGGACACCAGATGACATTAGTTAGAGAAGAAGAGACCAAGATGACATTAGTTATAAAAGAGGACATCAGAGGCCATTTTTTAGAGACGAAGAGACCAGATGACTTTAGTTAGAGAAGAAGGGACCAGATGACATTATTTAGAGGAGACCAGATGACATTAGTTAGAGAAGAGGACACCAGATGACATAAGTAAGAGAACAGGAGACAAGATGACATTAGGTAGAGAAGAGGACACCAGATGACATTAGTTAGAGAAGAGGAGACCAGCTGACATTAGGTAGAGAAGAAGAGACCAAGATTACATTAGTTAGAGAAGATGAGACCAGATGACATTAGTTAGAGAAGAGGACACCAGATGACATTAGTTAGAGAAGTGGACACCAGATGACATTAGTTAGAGAAGAGGACACCAGATGACATTAGTTAGAGAAGAAGAGACCAGATGACATTATTTAGAGGAGACCAGATAACATTAAATAAAGAAGAGGAGACATGATGACATTAGTTCGAGAAGAAGAGACCAGATGACATTAGTTAGATAAGAGTAGACCAGATGACATTAGTTAGAGAAGAGGACACCAGATGACATTAGTTAGAGAAGTGGACACCAGATGACATTAGTTAGAGAAGAGGACACCAGATGACATTAGTTAGAGAAGAAGAGACCAGATGACATTATTTAGAGGAGACCAGATGACATTAGTTAGAGAAGATTACACCTAATGAAATTACTTAGAGAAGAGAAAACCAGATGACATTAGTTACAGAAGAGTAGACCAGATGACATTAGTTAGAGAAGAGGACACCAGATGACATTAGTTAGAGAAGTGGACACCAGATGACATTAGTTAGAGAAGAGGACACCAGATGACATTAGTTAGAGAAGAGGACACCAAATGATATTAGTTTGAGAAGAAGAGACCAGATGGCATTACTTAAGAAAAGAGTAGACCAGATGACATTAGTTAGAGAAGAGGAGACCAGATGACATTAGTTAGAGAAGAGACCAGATGACATTAGTCAGAGAAGAGGACACCAGATGACATTAGTTAGAGAAGAGACCAGATGACATAAGTAAGAGAACAGGAGACCAGATGACATTAGGTAGAGAAGAGGACACCAGATGACATTAGTTAGAGAAGAAGAGACCAAGATGACATTAGTTATAAAAGAGGACATCAGAGGCCATTTTTTAGAGACGAAGAGACCAGATGACTTTAGTTAGAGAAGAAGGGACCAGATGACATTATTTAGAGGAGACCAGATAACATTAAATAGAGAAGAGGAGACCAGATGACATTAGTTAGAGAAGAGGACACCAGATGACATTAGTTAGAGAAGTGGACACCAGATGACATTAGTTAGAGAAGAGGACACCAGATGACATTAGTTAGAGAAGAGGACACCAGATGATATTAGTTTGAGAAGAAGAGACCAAGATGTCATTACTTAAGAAAAGAGTAGACCAGATGACATTAGTTAGAGAAGAGGAGACCAGATGACATTAGTTAGAGAAGAGACCAGATGACATTAGTCAGAGAAGAGGACACCAGATGACATTAGTTAGAGAAGAGACCAGATGACATAAGTAAGAGAACAGGAGACCAGATGACATTAGGTAGAGAAGAGGACACCAGATGACATTAGTTAGAGAAGAAGAGACCAAGATGACATTAGTTATAAAAGAGGACATCAGAGGCCATTTTTTAGAGACGAAGAGACCAGATGACTTTAGTTAGAGAAGAAGGGACCAGATGACATTATTTAGAGGAGACCAGATGACATTAGTTAGAGAAGAGGACACCAGATGACATAAGTAAGAGAACAGGAGACCAGATGACATTAGGTAGAGAAGAGGACACCAGATGACATTAGTTAGAGAAGAGGAGACCAGCTGACATTAGGTAGAGAAGAAGAGACCAAGATTACATTAGTTAGAGAAGAGGAGACCAGATGACATTAGTTAGAGAAGAGGACACCAGATGACATTAGTTAGAGAAGTGGACACCAGATGACATTAGTTAGAGAAGAGGACACCAGATGACATTAGTTAGAGAAGAAGAGACCAGATGACATTATTTAGAGGAGACCAGATAACATTAAATAAAGAAGAGGAGACATGATGACATTAGTTCGAGAAGAAGAGACCAGATGACATTAGTTAGATAAGAGTAGACCAGATGACATTAGTTAGAGAAGAGGACACCAGATGACATTAGTTAGAGAAGTGGACACCAGATGACATTAGTTAGAGAAGAGGACACCAGATGACATTAGTTAGAGAAGAAGAGACCAGATGACATTATTTAGAGGAGACCAGATGACATTAGTTAGAGAAGATTACACCTAATGAAATTACTTAGAGAAGAGGACACCAGATGACATTAGTTACAGAAGAGTAGACCAGATGACATTAGTTAGAGAAGAGGACACCAGATGACATTAGTTAGAGAAGTGGACACCAGATGACATTAGTTAGAGAAGAGGACACCAGATGACATTAGTTAGGGAAGAGGACACCAGATGATATTAGTTTGAGAAGAAGAGACCAGATGGCATTACTTAAGAAAAGAGTAGACCAGATGACATTAGTTAGAGAAGAGGAGACCAGATGACATTAGTTAGAGAAGAGACCAGATGACATTAGTCAGAGAAGAGGACACCAGATGACATTAGTTAGAGAAGAGACCAGATGACATAAGTAAGACAACAGGAGACCAGATGACATTAGGTAGAGAAGAGGACACCAGATGACATTAGTTAGAGAAGAAGAGACCAAGATGACATTAGTTATAAAAGAGGACATCAGAGGCCATTTTTTAGAGACGAAGAGACCAGATGACTTTAGTTAGAGAAGAAGGGACCAGATGACATTATTTAGAGGAGACCAGATAACATTAAATAGAGAAGAGGAGACCAGATGACATTAGTTAGAGAAGAAGAGACCAGATGGCATTACTTAGAGGAGACCAGATGACATTAGTTAGAGAAGATTACACCTAATGAAATTACTTAGAGAAGAGGACACCAGATGACAATAGTTACAGAAGAGTAGAGCAGATGACATTAGTTAGAGAAGAGGACACCAGATGACATTAGTTAGAGAAGTGGACACCAGATGACATTAGTTAGAGAAGAGGACACCAGATGACATTAGTTAGAGAAGAGGACACCAGATGATATTAGTTTGAGAAGAAGAGACCAGATGGCATTACTTAGAAAAGAGTAGACCAGATGACATTAATTAACGAAGAGGAGACCAGATGACATTAGTTAGAGAAGAAGAGACCAGATGACATTACTTAGAGAAGAAGAGACCAGATGACGTTACATAGAGAAGAGTAGACCAGATGACATTAGTTAGAGAAGAGGAGACCAGATGACATTAGTTAGAGAAGAGGAGACCAGATGACATAAGTAAGAGAACAGGAGACCAGATGACATTAGTTAGAGAAGAAGAGACCAGATGGTATTAGTTAGAGAAGAGGAGAACAGATGACATTAGTTAGAGAAGAGGAGACCATATGACATTAGTTAGAGAAGAAGAGACCAGATGACATTAGTTAGAGAAGAGACCAGATGACATTAGTTAGAGAAGAGGACACCAGATGACATAAGTAAGAGAACAGGAGACCAGATGACATTAGGTAGAGAAGAGGACACCAGATGACATTAGTTAGAGAAGAGGAGACCAGATGACATTAGGTAGAGAAGAAGAGACCAAGATTACATTAGTTAGAGAAGAGGAGACCAGATGACATTAGTTACAGAAGAGGACACCAGATGACATTAATTAGAGAAGTGGACACCAGATGACATTAGTTAGAGAAGAGGACACCAGATGACATTAGTTAGAGAAGAAGAGACCAGATGACATTATTTAGAGGAGACCAGATAACATTAAATAAAGAAGAGGAGACATGATGACATTAGTTCGAGAAGAAGAGACCAGATGACATTAGTTAGATAAGAGTAGACCAGATGACATTAGTTAGAGAAGAGGACACCAGATGACATTAGTTAGAGAAGTGGACACCAGATGACATTAGTTAGAGAAGAGGACACCAGATGACATTAGTTAGAGAAGAAGAGACCAGATGACATTATTTAGAGGAGACCATATGACATTAGTTAGAGAAGATTACACCTAATGAAATTACTTAGAGAAGAGGACACCAGATGACATTAGTTACAGAAGAGTAGACCAGATGACATTAGTTAGAGAAGAGGACACCAGATGACATTAGTTAGAGAAGTGGACACCAGATGACATTAGTTAGAGAAGAGGACACCAGATGACATTAGTTAGGGAAGAGGACACCAGATGATATTAGTTTGAGAAGAAGAGACCAGATGGCATTACTTAAGAAAAGAGTAGACCAGATGACATTAGTTAGAGAAGAGGAGACCAGATGACATTAGTTAGAGAAGAGACCAGATGACATTAGTCAGAGAAGAGGACACCAGATGACATTTGTTAGAGAAGAGACCAGATGACATAAGTAAGACAACAGGAGACCAGATGACATTAGGTAGAGAAGAGGACACCAGATGACATTAGTTAGAGAAGAAGAGACCAAGATGACATTAGTTATAAAAGAGGACATCAGAGGCCATTTTTTAGAGACGAAGAGACCAGATGACTTTAGTTAGAGAAGAAGGGACCAGATGACATTATTTAGAGGAGACCAGATAACATTAAATAGAGAAGAGGAGACCAGATGACATTAGTTAGAGAAGAAGAGACCAGATGGCATTACTTAGAGGAGACCAGATGACATTAGTTAGAGAAGATTACACCTAATGAAATTACTTAGAGAAGAGGACACCAGATGACAATAGTTACAGAAGAGTAGAGCAGATGACATTAGTTAGAGAAGAGGACACCAGATGACATTAGTTAGAGAAGTGGACACCAGATGACATTAGTTAGAGAAGAGGACACCAGATGACATTAGTTAGAGAAGAGGACACCAGATGATATTAGTTTGAGAAGAAGAGACCAGATGGCATTACTTAGAAAAGAGTAGACCAGATGACATTAATTAACGAAGAGGAGACCAGATGACATTAGTTAGAGAAGAAGAGACCAGATGACATTACTTAGAGAAGAAGAGACCAGATGACGTTACATAGAGAAGAGTAGACCAGATGACATTAGTTAGAGAAGAGGAGACCAGATGACATTAGTTAGAGAAGAGGAGACCAGATGACATAAGTAAGAGAACAGGAGACCAGATGACATTAGTTAGAGAAGAAGAGACCAGATGGTATTAGTTAGAGAAGAGGAGAACAGATGACATTAGTTAGAGAAGAGGAGACCATATGACATTAGTTAGAGAAGAAGAGACCAGATGACATTAGTTAGAGAAGAGACCAGATGACATTAGTTATAAAAGAGGACATCAGAGGCCATTTTTTAGAGACGAAGAGACCAGATGACTTTAGTTAGAGAAGAAGGGACCAGATGACATTATTTAGAGGAGACCAGATGACATTAGTTAGAGAAGAGGACACCAGATGACATAAGTAAGAGAACAGGAGACCAGATGACATTAGGTAGAGAAGAGGACACCAGATGACATTAGTTAGAGAAGAGGAGACCAGCTGACATTAGGTAGAGAAGAAGAGACCAAGATTACATTAGTTAGAGAAGAGGAGACCAGATGACATTAGTTAGAGAAGAGGACACCAGATGACATTAGTTAGAGAAGTGGACACCAGATGACATTAGTTAGAGAAGAGGACACCAGATGACATTAGTTAGAGAAGAAGAGACCAGATGACATTATTTAGAGGAGACCAGATAACATTAAATAAAGAAGAGGAGACATGATGACATTAGTTCGAGAAGAAGAGACCAGATGACATTAGTTAGATAAGAGTAGACCAGATGACATTAGTTAGAGAAGAGGACACCAGATGACATTAGTTAGAGAAGTGGACACCAGATGACATTAGTTAGAGAAGAGGACACCAGATGACATTAGTTAGAGAAGAAGAGACCAGATGACATTATTTAGAGGAGACCAGATGACATTAGTTAGAGAAGATTACACCTAATGAAATTACTTAGAGAAGAGGACACCAGATGACATTAGTTACAGAAGAGTAGACCAGATGACATTAGTTAGAGAAGAGGACACCAGATGACATTAGTTAGAGAAGTGGACACCAGATGACATTAGTTAGAGAAGAGGACACCAGATGACATTAGTTAGGGAAGAGGACACCAGATGATATTAGTTTGAGAAGAAGAGACCAGATGGCATTACTTAAGAAAAGAGTAGACCAGATGACATTAGTTAGAGAAGAGGAGACCAGATGACATTAGTTAGAGAAGAGACCAGATGACATTAGTCAGAGAAGAGGACACCAGATGACATTAGTTAGAGAAGAGACCAGATGACATAAGTAAGACAACAGGAGACCAGATGACATTAGGTAGAGAAGAGGACACCAGATGACATTAGTTAGAGAAGAAGAGACCAAGATGACATTAGTTATAAAAGAGGACATCAGAGGCCATTTTTTAGAGACGAAGAGACCAGATGACTTTAGTTAGAGAAGAAGGGACCAGATGACATTATTTAGAGGAGACCAGATAACATTAAATAGAGAAGAGGAGACCAGATGACATTAGTTAGAGAAGAAGAGACCAGATGGCATTACTTAGAGGAGACCAGATGACATTAGTTAGAGAAGATTACACCTAATGAAATTACTTAGAGAAGAGGACACCAGATGACAATAGTTACAGAAGAGTAGAGCAGATGACATTAGTTAGAGAAGAGGACACCAGATGACATTAGTTAGAGAAGTGGACACCAGATGACATTAGTTAGAGAAGAGGACACCAGATGACATTAGTTAGAGAAGAGGACACCAGATGATATTAGTTTGAGAAGAAGAGACCAGATGGCATTACTTAGAAAAGAGTAGACCAGATGACATTAATTAACGAAGAGGAGACCAGATGACATTAGTTAGAGAAGAAGAGACCAGATGACATTACTTAGAGAAGAAGAGACCAGATGACGTTACATAGAGAAGAGTAGACCAGATGACATTAGTTAGAGAAGAGGAGACCAGATGACATTAGTTAGAGAAGAGGAGACCAGATGACATAAGTAAGAGAACAGGAGACCAGATGACATTAGTTAGAGAAGAAGAGACCAGATGGTATTAGTTAGAGAAGAGGAGAACAGATGACATTAGTTAGAGAAGAGGAGACCATATGACATTAGTTAGAGAAGAAGAGACCAGATGACATTAGTTAGAGAAGAGACCAGATGACATTAGTTAGAGAAGAGGACACCAGATGACATAAGTAAGAGAACAGGAGACCAGATGACATTAGGTAGAGAAGAGGACACCAGATGACATTAGTTAGAGAAGAGGAGACCAGATGACATTAGGTAGAGAAGAAGAGACCAAGATTACATTAGTTAGAGAAGAGGAGACCAGATGACATTAGTTACAGAAGAGGACACCAGATGACATTAATTAGAGAAGTGGACACCAGATGACATTAGTTAGAGAAGAGGACACCAGATGACATTAGTTAGAGAAGAAGAGACCAGATGACATTATTTAGAGGAGACCAGATAACATTAAATAAAGAAGAGGAGACATGATGACATTAGTTCGAGAAGAAGAGACCAGATGACATTAGTTAGATAAGAGTAGACCAGATGACATTAGTTAGAGAAGAGGACACCAGATGACATTAGTTAGAGAAGTGGACACCAGATGACATTAGTTAGAGAAGAGGACACCAGATGACATTAGTTAGAGAAGAAGAGACCAGATGACATTATTTAGAGGAGACCATATGACATTAGTTAGAGAAGATTACACCTAATGAAATTACTTAGAGAAGAGGACACCAGATGACATTAGTTACAGAAGAGTAGACCAGATGACATTAGTTAGAGAAGAGGACACCAGATGACATTAGTTAGAGAAGTGGACACCAGATGACATTAGTTAGAGAAGAGGACACCAGATGACATTAGTTAGGGAAGAGGACACCAGATGATATTAGTTTGAGAAGAAGAGACCAGATGGCATTACTTAAGAAAAGAGTAGACCAGATGACATTAGTTAGAGAAGAGGAGACCAGATGACATTAGTTAGAGAAGAGACCAGATGACATTAGTCAGAGAAGAGGACACCAGATGACATTTGTTAGAGAAGAGACCAGATGACATAAGTAAGACAACAGGAGACCAGATGACATTAGGTAGAGAAGAGGACACCAGATGACATTAGTTAGAGAAGAAGAGACCAAGATGACATTAGTTATAAAAGAGGACATCAGAGGCCATTTTTTAGAGACGAAGAGACCAGATGACTTTAGTTAGAGAAGAAGGGACCAGATGACATTATTTAGAGGAGACCAGATAACATTAAATAGAGAAGAGGAGACCAGATGACATTAGTTAGAGAAGAAGAGACCAGATGGCATTACTTAGAGGAGACCAGATGACATTAGTTAGAGAAGATTACACCTAATGAAATTACTTAGAGAAGAGGACACCAGATGACAATAGTTACAGAAGAGTAGAGCAGATGACATTAGTTAGAGAAGAGGACACCAGATGACATTAGTTAGAGAAGTGGACACCAGATGACATTAGTTAGAGAAGAGGACACCAGATGACATTAGTTAGAGAAGAGGACACCAGATGATATTAGTTTGAGAAGAAGAGACCAGATGGCATTACTTAGAAAAGAGTAGACCAGATGACATTAATTAACGAAGAGGAGACCAGATGACATTAGTTAGAGAAGAAGAGACCAGATGACATTACTTAGAGAAGAAGAGACCAGATGACGTTACATAGAGAAGAGTAGACCAGATGACATTAGTTAGAGAAGAGGAGACCAGATGACATTAGTTAGAGAAGAGGAGACCAGATGACATAAGTAAGAGAACAGGAGACCAGATGACATTAGTTAGAGAAGAAGAGACCAGATGGTATTAGTTAGAGAAGAGGAGAACAGATGACATTAGTTAGAGAAGAGGAGACCATATGACATTAGTTAGAGAAGAAGAGACCAGATGACATTAGTTAGAGAAGAGACCAGATGACATTAGTTAGAGAAGAGGACACCAGATGACATAAGTAAGAGAACAGGAGACCAGATGACATTAGGTAGAGAAGAGGACACCAGATGACATTAGTTAGAGAAGAGGAGACCAGATGACATTAGGTAGAGAAGAAGAGACCAAGATTACATTAGTTAGAGAAGAGGAGACCAGATGACATTAGTTACAGAAGAGGACACCAGATGACATTAATTAGAGAAGTGGACACCAGATGACATTAGTTAGAGAAGAGGACACCAGATGACATTAGTTAGAGAAGAAGAGACCAGATGACATTATTTAGAGGAGACCAGATAACATTAAATAAAGAAGAGGAGACATGATGACATTAGTTCGAGAAGAAGAGACCAGATGACATTAGTTAGAGAAGAGGACACCTGATGAATTTGTTAGAGAAGTGGACACCAGATGACATTAGTTAGAGAAGAGGACACCAGATGACATTAGTTAGAGAAGAAGAGACCAGATGACATTATTTAGAGGAGACCAGATGACATTAGTTAGAGAAGATTACACCTAATGAAATTACTTAGAGAAGAGGAGACCAGATGACATTAGTTAGAGAAGAGAGCAGATGACATTAGTCAGAGAAGAGGACACCAGATGACATTAGTTAGAGAAGAGACCAGATGACATAAGTAAGAGAACAGGAGACCAGATGACATTAGGTAGAGAAGAGGACACCAGATGACATTAGTTAGAGAAGAAGAGACCAAGATGACATTAGTTATAAAAGAGGACATCAGAGGCCATTTTTTAGAGACGAAGAGACCAGATGACTTTAGTTAGAGAAGAAGGGACCAGATGACATTATTTAGAGGAGACCAGATGACATTAGTTAGAGAAGAGGACACCAGATGACATAAGTAAGAGAACAGGAGACAAGATGACATTAGGTAGAGAAGAGGACACCAGATGACATTAGTTAGAGAAGAGGAGACCAGCTGACATTAGGTAGAGAAGAAGAGACCAAGATTACATTAGTTAGAGAAGATGAGACCAGATGACATTAGTTAGAGAAGAGGACACCAGATGACATTAGTTAGAGAAGTGGACACCAGATGACATTAGTTAGAGAAGAGGACACCAGATGACATTAGTTAGAGAAGAAGAGACCAGATGACATTATTTAGAGGAGACCAGATAACATTAAATAAAGAAGAGGAGACATGATGACATTAGTTCGAGAAGAAGAGACCAGATGACATTAGTTAGATAAGAGTAGACCAGATGACATTAGTTAGAGAAGAGGACACCAGATGACATTAGTTAGAGAAGTGGACACCAGATGACATTAGTTAGACAAGAGGACACCAGATGACATTAGTTAGAGAAGAAGAGACCAGATGACATTATTTAGAGGAGACCAGATGACATTAGTTAGAGAAGATTACACCTAATGAAATTACTTAGAGAAGAGGACACCAGATGACATTAGTTACAGAAGAGTAGACCAGATGACATTAGTTAGAGAAGAGGACACCAGATGACATTAGTTAGAGAAGTGGACACCAGATGACATTAGTTAGAGAAGAGGACACCAGATGACATTAGTTAGAGAAGAGGACACCAGATGATATTAGTTTGAGAAGAAGAGACCAGATGGCATTACTTAAGAAAAGAGTAGACCAGATGACATTAGTTAGAGAAGAGGAGACCAGATGACATTAGTTAGAGAAGAGACCAGATGACATTAGTCAGAGAAGAGGACACCAGATGACATTAGTTAGAGAAGAGACCAGATGACATAAGTAAGAGAACAGGAGACCAGATGACATTAGGTAGAGAAGAGGACACCAGATGACATTAGTTAGAGAAGAAGAGACCAAGATGACATTAGTTATAAAAGAGGACATCAGAGGCCATTTTTTAGAGACGAAGAGACCAGATGACTTTAGTTAGAGAAGAAGGGACCAGATGACATTATTTAGAGGAGACCAGATAACATTAAATAGAGAAGAGGAGACCAGATGACATTAGTTAGAGAAGAAGAGACCAGATGGCATTACTTAGAGGAGACCAGATGACATTAGTTAGAGAAGATTACACCTAATGAAATTACTTAGAGAAGAGGACACCAGATGACAATAGTTACAGAAGAGTAGAGCAGATGACATTAGTTAGAGAAGAGGACACCAGATGACATTAGTTAGAGAAGTGGACACCAGATGACATTAGTTAGAGAAGAGGACACCAGATGACATTAGTTAGAGAAGAGGACACCAGATGATATTAGTTTGAGAAGAAGAGACCAGATGGCATTACTTAGAAAAGAGTAGACCAGATGACATTAATTAACGAAGAGGAGACCAGATGACATTAGTTAGAGAAGAAGAGACCAGATGACATTACTTAGAGAAGAAGAGACCAGATGACGTTACATAGAGAAGAGTAGACCAGATGACATTAGTTAGAGAAGAGGAGACCAGATGACATTAGTTAGAGAAGAGGAGACCAGATGACATAAGTAAGAGAACAGGAGACCAGATGACATTAGTTAGAGAAGAAGAGACCAGATGGTATTAGTTAGAGAACAGGAGAACAGATGACATTAGTTAGAGAAGAGGAGACCAGATGACATTAGTTAGAGAAGAAGAGACCAGATGACATTAGTTAGAGAAGAGACCAGATGACATTAGTTAGAGAAGAGGACACCAGATGACATAAGTAAGAGAACAGGAGACCAGATGACATTAGGTAGAGAAGAGGACACCAGATGACATTAGTTAGAGAAGAGGAGACCAGATGACATTAGGTAGAGAAGAAGAGACCAAGATTACATTAGTTAGAGAAGAGGAGACCAGATGACATTAGTTACAGAAGAGGACACCAGATGACATTAATTAGAGAAGTGGACACCAGATGACATTAGTTAGAGAAGAGGACACCAGATGACATTAGTTAGAGAAGAAGAGACCAGATGACATTATTTAGAGGAGACCAGATAACATTAAATAAAGAAGAGGAGACATGATGACATTAGTTCGAGAAGAAGAGACCAGATGACATTAGTTAGAGAAGAGGACACCTGATGACATTAGTTAGAGAAGTGGACACCAGATGACATTAGTTAGAGAAGAGGACACCAGATGACATTAGTTAGAGAAGAAGAGACCAGATGACATTATTTAGAGGAGACCAGATGACATTAGTTAGAGAAGATTACACCTAATGAAATTACTTAGAGAAGAGAACACCAGATGACATTAGTTACAGAAGAGTAGACCAGATGACATTAGTTAGAGAAGAGGACACCAGATGACATTAGTTAGAGAAGTGGACACCAGATGACATTAGTTAGAGAAGAGGACACCAGATGACATTAGTTAGAGAAGAGGACACCAGATGATATTAGTTTGAGAAGAAGAGACCAAGATGTCATTACTTAAGAAAAGAGTAGACCAGATGACATTAGTTAGAGAAGAGGAGACCAGATGACATTAGTTAGAGAAGAGACCAGATGACATTAGTCAGAGAAGAGGACACCAGATGACATTAGTTAGAGAAGAGACCAGATGACATAAGTAAGAGAACAGGAGACCAGATGACATTAGGTAGAGAAGAGGACACCAGATGACATTAGTTAGAGAAGAAGAGACCAAGATGACATTAGTTATAAAAGAGGACATCAGAGGCCATTTTTTAGAGACGAAGAGACCAGATGACTTTAGTTAGAGAAGAAGGGACCAGATGACATTATTTAGAGGAGACCAGATGACATTAGTTAGAGAAGAGGACACCAGATGACATAAGTAAGAGAACAGGAGACCAGATGACATTAGTTAGAGAAGAGGAGACCAGATGACATAAGTAAGAGAACAGGAGACCAGATGACATTAGTTAGAGAAGAAGAGACCAGATGGTATTAGTTAGAGAAGAGGAGAACAGATGACATTAGTTAGAGAAGAGGAGACCATATGACATTAGTTAGAGAAGAAGAGACCAGATGACATTAGTTAGAGAAGAGACCAGATGACATTAGTTAGAGAAGAGGACACCAGATGACATAAGTAAGAGAACAGGAGACCAGATGACATTAGGTAGAGAAGAGGACACCAGATGACATTAGTTAGAGAAGAGGAGACCAGATGACATTAGGTAGAGAAGAAGAGACCAAGATTACATTAGTTAGAGAAGAGGAGACCAGATGACATTAGTTACAGAAGAGGACACCAGATGACATTAATTAGAGAAGTGGACACCAGATGACATTAGTTAGAGAAGAGGACACCAGATGACATTAGTTAGAGAAGAAGAGACCAGATGACATTATTTAGAGGAGACCAGATAACATTAAATAAAGAAGAGGAGACATGATGACATTAGTTCGAGAAGAAGAGACCAGATGACATTAGTTAGAGAAGAGGACACCTGATGAATTTGTTAGAGAAGTGGACACCAGATGACATTAGTTAGAGAAGAGGACACCAGATGACATTAGTTAGAGAAGAAGAGACCAGATGACATTATTTAGAGGAGACCAGATGACATTAGTTAGAGAAGATTACACCTAATGAAATTACTTAGAGAAGAGGAGACCAGATGACATTAGTTAGAGAAGAGAGCAGATGACATTAGTCAGAGAAGAGGACACCAGATGACATTAGTTAGAGAAGAGACCAGATGACATAAGTAAGAGAACAGGAGACCAGATGACATTAGGTAGAGAAGAGGACACCAGATGACATTAGTTAGAGAAGAAGAGACCAAGATGACATTAGTTATAAAAGAGGACATCAGAGGCCATTTTTTAGAGACGAAGAGACCAGATGACTTTAGTTAGAGAAGAAGGGACCAGATGACATTATTTAGAGGAGACCAGATGACATTAGTTAGAGAAGAGGACACCAGATGACATAAGTAAGAGAACAGGAGACAAGATGACATTAGGTAGAGAAGAGGACACCAGATGACATTAGTTAGAGAAGAGGAGACCAGCTGACATTAGGTAGAGAAGAAGAGACCAAGATTACATTAGTTAGAGAAGATGAGACCAGATGACATTAGTTAGAGAAGAGGACACCAGATGACATTAGTTAGAGAAGTGGACACCAGATGACATTAGTTAGAGAAGAGGACACCAGATGACATTAGTTAGAGAAGAAGAGACCAGATGACATTATTTAGAGGAGACCAGATAACATTAAATAAAGAAGAGGAGACATGATGACATTAGTTCGAGAAGAAGAGACCAGATGACATTAGTTAGATAAGAGTAGACCAGATGACATTAGTTAGAGAAGAGGACACCAGATGACATTAGTTAGAGAAGTGGACACCAGATGACATTAGTTAGACAAGAGGACACCAGATGACATTAGTTAGAGAAGAAGAGACCAGATGACATTATTTAGAGGAGACCAGATGACATTAGTTAGAGAAGATTACACCTAATGAAATTACTTAGAGAAGAGGACACCAGATGACATTAGTTACAGAAGAGTAGACCAGATGACATTAGTTAGAGAAGAGGACACCAGATGACATTAGTTAGAGAAGTGGACACCAGATGACATTAGTTAGAGAAGAGGACACCAGATGACATTAGTTAGAGAAGAGGACACCAGATGATATTAGTTTGAGAAGAAGAGACCAGATGGCATTACTTAAGAAAAGAGTTGACCAGATGACATTAGTTAGAGAAGAGGAGACCAGATGACATTAGTTAGAGAAGAGACCAGATGACATTAGTCAGAGAAGAGGACACCAGATGACATTAGTTAGAGAAGAGACCAGATGACATAAGTAAGAGAACAGGAGACCAGATGACATTAGGTAGAGAAGAGGACACCAGATGACATTAGTTAGAGAAGAAGAGACCAAGATGACATTAGTTATAAAAGAGGACATCAGAGGCCATTTTTTAGAGACGAAGAGACCAGATGACTTTAGTTAGAGAAGAAGGGACCAGATGACATTATTTAGAGGAGACCAGATAACATTAAATAGAGAAGAGGAGACCAGATGACATTAGTTAGAGAAGAAGAGACCAGATGGCATTACTTAGAGGAGACCAGATGACATTAGTTAGAGAAGATTACACCTAATGAAATTACTTAGAGAAGAGGACACCAGATGACAATAGTTACAGAAGAGTAGAGCAGATGACATTAGTTAGAGAAGAGGACACCAGATGACATTAGTTAGAGAAGTGGACACCAGATGACATTAGTTAGAGAAGAGGACACCAGATGACATTAGTTAGAGAAGAGGACACCAGATGATATTAGTTTGAGAAGAAGAGACCAGATGGCATTACTTAGAAAAGAGTAGACCAGATGACATTAATTAACGAAGAGGAGACCAGATGACATTAGTTAGAGAAGAAGAGACCAGATGACATTACTTAGAGAAGAAGAGACCAGATGACGTTACAGAGAGAAGAGTAGACCAGATGACATTAGTTAGAGAAGAGGAGACCAGATGACATTAGTTAGAGAAGAGGAGACCAGATGACATAAGTAAGAGAACAGGAGACCAGATGACATTAGTTAGAGAAGAAGAGACCAGATGGTATTAGTTAGAGAACAGGAGAACAGATGACATTAGTTAGAGAAGAGGAGACCAGATGACATTAGTTAGAGAAGAAGAGACCAGATGACATTAGTTAGAGAAGAGACCAGATGACATTAGTTAGAGAAGAGGACACCAGATGACATAAGTAAGAGAACAGGAGACCAGATGACATTAGGTAGAGAAGAGGACACCAGATGACATTAGTTAGAGAAGAGGAGACCAGATGACATTAGGTAGAGAAGAAGAGACCAAGATTACATTAGTTAGAGAAGAGGAGACCAGATGACATTAGTTACAGAAGAGGACACCAGATGACATTAATTAGAGAAGTGGACACCAGATGACATTAGTTAGAGAAGAGGACACCAGATGACATTAGTTAGAGAAGAAGAGACCAGATGACATTATTTAGAGGAGACCAGATAACATTAAATAAAGAAGAGGAGACATGATGACATTAGTTCGAGAAGAAGAGACCAGATGACATTAGTTAGAGAAGAGGACACCTGATGACATTAGTTAGAGAAGTGGACACCAGATGACATTAGTTAGAGAAGAGGACACCAGATGACATTAGTTAGAGAAGAAGAGACCAGATGACATTATTTAGAGGAGACCAGATGACATTAGTTAGAGAAGATTACACCTAATGAAATTACTTAGAGAAGAGAACACCAGATGACATTAGTTACAGAAGAGTAGACCAGATGACATTAGTTAGAGAAGAGGACACCAGATGACATTAGTTAGAGAAGTGGACACCAGATGACATTAGTTAGAGAAGAGGACACCAGATGACATTAGTTAGAGAAGAGGACACCAGATGATATTAGTTTGAGAAGAAGAGACCAGATGGCATTACTTAAGAAAAGAGTAGACCAGATGACATTAGTTAGAGAAGAGGAGACCAGATGACATTAGTTAGAGAAGAGACCAGATGACATTAGTCAGAGAAGAGGACACCAGATGACATTAGTTAGAGAAGAGACCAGATGACATAAGTAAGAGAACAGGAGACCAGATGACATTAGGTAGAGAAGAGGACACCAGATGACATTAGTTAGAGAAGAAGAGACCAAGATGACATTAGTTATAAAAGAGGACATCAGAGGCCATTTTTTAGAGACGAAGAGACCAGATGACTTTAGTTAGAGAAGAAGGGACCAGATGACATTATTTAGAGGAGACCAGATAACATTAAATAGAGAAGAGGAGACCAGATGACATTAGTTAGAGAAGAGGACACCAGATGACATTAGTTAGAGAAGTGGACACCAGATGACATTAGTTAGAGAAGAGGACACCAGATGACATTAGTTAGAGAAGAGGACACCAGATGACATTAGTTAGAGAAGTGGACACCAGATGACATTAATTAGAGAAGTGGACACCAGATGACATTAGTTAGAGAAGAGGACACCAGATGACATTAGTTAGAGAAGAAGAGACCAGATGACATTATTTAGAGGAGACCAGATAACATTAAATAAAGAAGAGGAGACATGATGACATTAGTTCGAGAAGAAGAGACCAGATGACATTAGTTAGAGAAGAGGACACCTGATGACATTAGTTAGAGAAGTGGACACCAGATGACATTAGTTAGAGAAGAGGACACCAGATGACATTAGTTAGAGAAGAAGAGACCAGATGACATTATTTAGAGGAGACCAGATGACATTAGTTAGAGAAGATTACACCTAATGAAATTACTTAGAGAAGAGAACACCAGATGACATTAGTTACAGAAGAGTAGACCAGATGACATTAGTTAGAGAAGAGGACACCAGATGACATTAGTTAGAGAAGTGGACACCAGATGACATTAGTTAGAGAAGAGGACACCAGATGACATTAGTTAGAGAAGAGGACACCAGATGATATTAGTTTGAGAAGAAGAGACCAGATGGCATTACTTAAGAAAAGAGTAGACCAGATGACATTAGTTAGAGAAGAGGAGACCAGATGACATTAGTTAGAGAAGAGACCAGATGACATTAGTCAGAGAAGAGGACACCAGATGACATTAGTTAGAGAAGAGACCAGATGACATAAGTAAGAGAACAGGAGACCAGATGACATTAGGTAGAGAAGAGGACACCAGATGACATTAGTTAGAGAAGAAGAGACCAAGATGACATTAGTTATAAAAGAGGACATCAGAGGCCATTTTTTAGAGACGAAGAGACCAGATGACTTTAGTTAGAGAAGAAGGGACCAGATGACATTATTTAGAGGAGACCAGATAACATTAAATAGAGAAGAGGAGACCAGATGACATTAGTTAGAGAAGAGGACACCAGATGACATTAGTTAGAGAAGTGGACACCAGATGACATTAGTTAGAGAAGAGGACACCAGATGACATTAGTTAGAGAAGAGGACACCAGATGATATTAGTTTGAGAAGAAGAGACCAGATGGCATTACTTAAGAAAGGAGTAGACCAGATGACATTAGTTAGAGAAGAGGAGACCAGATGACATTAGTTAGAGAAGAGACCAGATGACATTAGTCAGAGAAGAGGACACCAGATGACAGTAGTTAGAGAAGAGACCAGATGACATAAGTAAGAGAACAGGAGACCAGATGACATTAGGTAGAGAAGAGGACACCAGATGACATTAGTTAGAGAAGAAGAGACCAAGATGACATTAGTTATAAAAGAGGACATCAGAGGCCATTTTTTAGAGATGAAGAGACCAGATGACTTTAGTTAGAGAAGAAGGGACCAGATGACATTATTTAGAGGAGACCAGATAACATTAAATAGAGAAGAGGAGACCAGATGACATTAGTTAGAGAAGAAGAGACCAGATGGCATTACTTAGAGGAGAGTAGACCAGATGACATTAGTTAGAGAAGAGGACACCAGATGACATTAGTTAGAGAAGTGGACACCAGATGACATTAGTTAGAGAAGAGGACACCAGATGACATTAGTTAGAGAAGTGGACACCAGATGACATTATTTAGAGAAGAGGACACCAGATGACATTAGTTAGAGAAGAAGAGACCAGATGACATTATTTAGAGGAGACCAGATGACATTAGTTAGAGAAGAGGACACCAGATGACATTAGTTAGAGAAGAGGACACCAGATGACATTAGTTAGAGAAGAAGATACCAGATGACATTAGTTAGATAAGAGTAGACCAGATGAAATTAGTTAGAGAAGAGGACACCAGATGACATTAGTTAGAGAATTGGACACCAGATGACATTAGTTAGAGAAGAGGACACCAGATGACATTAGTTAGAGAAGAAGAGACCAGATGACATTAGTTTGAGAAGAAGAGACCAGATGGCATTACTTAGAGGAGACCAGATGACATTAGTTAGAGAAGATTACACCTAATGAAATTACTTAGAGAAGAGGACACCAGATGACATTAGTTACAGAAGAGTAGACCAGATGACATTAGTTAGAGAAGAGGACACCAGATGACATTAGTTGGAGAAGTGGACATCAGATGACATTAGTTAGAGAAGAGGAGAGCAGATGACATAAGTAAGAGAACAGGAGACCAGATGACATTAGTTAGAGAAGAGACCATATGACATTAGTTAGAGAAGAAGAGACCAGATTACGTTAGTTAGAGAAGAGGACATCAGATGACATTAGTTAGGGAAGAAGATACCAGATGGCATTACTTAGAAAAGAGTAGACCAGATGACATTTGTTAGAGAAGAAGAGACCAGATGACGTTACTTAGAGAAGAGTAGACCAGATGACATTAGTTTGAGAAGAGGAGACCAGATGACATTAGTTAGAGAAGAGGACACCAGATGACATTAGTTAGAGAAGGGGAGACCAGATGAAATAAGTAAGAGAACAGGAGACCAGATGACATTAGGTAGAGAAGAGGACACCAGATGACATTAGGTAGAGAAGAGGACACCAGATGACATTAGTTAGAGAAGAAGAGACCAAGATGACATTAGTTATAAAAGAGGACATCAGAGGCCATTTTTTAGAGACGAAGAGACCAGTTGACTTTAGTTAGAGAAGAAGGGACCAGATGACATTATTTAGAGGAGACCAGATAACATTAAATAGAGAAGAGGAGACCAGATGACATTAGTTAGAGGAGACCAGATAACATTAAATAGAGAAGAGGAGACATGATGACATTAGTTCGAGAAGAAGAGACCAGATGACATTAGTTAGATAAGAGTAGATCAGATGACATTAGTTAGAGAAGAGGACACCAGATGACATTAGTTAGAGAAGTGGACACCAGATGACATTAGTTAGAGAAGATTACACCAGATGACATTAGTTAGAGAAGAAGAGACCAGATGACATTATTTAGAGGAGACCAGATGACATTAGTTAGAGAAGATTACACCTAATGAAATTACTTAGAGAAGAGGACACCAGATGACATTAGTTACAGAAGAGTAGACCAGATGACATTAGTTAGAGAAGAGGACACCAGATGACATTAGTTAGAGAAGTGGACACCTGATGACATTAGTTAGAGAAGAGGACACCAGATGACATTAGTTAGAGAAGAGGACACCAGATGATATTAGTTTGAGAAGAAGAGACCAGATGGCATTACTTAAGAAAAGAGTAGACCAGATGACATTAGTTAGAGAAGAGGAGACCAGATGACATTAGTTAGAGAAGAGACCAGATGACATTAGTCAGAGAAGAGGACACCAGATGACATTAGTTAGAGAAGAGACCAGATGACATAAGTAAGAGAACAGGAGACCAGATGACATTAGGTAGAGAAGAGGACACCAGATGACATTAGGTAGAGAAGAAGAGACCGAGATGACATTAGTTAGAGAAGAGGACATCAGAAGCCATTTGTTAGAGACAAAGAGACCAGATGACTTTAGTTAGAGAAGAAGAGATCAGATGACATTATTTAGAGGACACCAGATGACATTAGTTAGAGAAGAGGACACCAGATGACATTAGTTAGAAAAGAGGACACCAGATGATATTAGTTTGAGAAGAAGAGACCAGATGGCATTACTTAAGAAAAGAGTAGACCAGATGACATTAGTTAGAGACGAAGAGACCAGATGACTTTAGTTAGAGAAGAAGAGACCAGATGACATTATTTAGAGGAGACCAGATAACATTAAATAGAGAAGAGGAGACCAGATGACATTAGTTAGAGAAGAAGAGACCAGATGACATTATTTAGATAAGAGTAGACCAGATGACATTAGTTAGAGAAGAGGACACCAGATGACATTAGTTAGAGAAGTGGACACCAGATGACATTAGTTAGAGAAGAGGACTCCAGATGACATTAGTTAGAGAAGAAGAGACCAGATGACATTATTTAGAGGAGACCAGATGACATTAGTTAGAGAAGATTACACCTAATGAAATTACTTAGAGAAGAGGACACCAGATGACATTAGTTACAGAAGAGTAGACCAGATGACATTAGTTAGAGAAGAGGACACCAGATGACATTAGTTAGAGAAGTGGACACCAGACGACATTAGTTAGAGAAGAGGACACCAGATGACATTAGTTAGAGAAGAGGACACCAGATGATATTAGTTTGAGAAGAAGAGACCAGATGGCATTACTTAAGAAAAGAGTAGACCAGATGACATTAGTTAGTGAAGAGGAGACCAGATGACATTAGTTAGAGAAGAAGAGACCAGATGACATTAGTTAGATAAGAGTAGACCAGATGACATTAGTTAGAGAAGAGGACCAGATGACTTTAGTTAGAGAAGAAGAGACCAGATGTCATTATTTAGAGAAGAGGACACCAGATGACATTAGTTAGAGAAGAAGAGACCAGATGACATTATTTAGAGGAGACCAGATGACATTAGTTAGAGAAGATTACACCTAATGAAATTACTTAGAGAAGAGGACATCAGATGACATTAGTTACAGAAGAGTAGACCAGATGACATTTGTTAGAGAAGAGGACACCAGATGACATTAGTTAGAGAAATGGACACCAGATGACATTAGTTAGAGAAGAGGACACCAGATGACATTAGTTAGAAAAGAGGACACCAGATGATATTAGTTTGAGAAGAAGAGACCAGATGGCATTACTTAAGAAAAGAGTAGACCAGATGACATTAGTTAGAGAAGAGGAGACCAGATGACATTAGTTAGAGAAGAGACCAGATGACATTAGTCAGAGAAGAGGACACCAGATGACATTAGTTAGAGAAGAGACCAGATGACATAAGTAAGAGAACAGGAGACCAGATGACATTAGTCAGAGAAGAGGACACCAGATGACATTAGGTAGAGAAGAAGAGACCAAGATGACATTAGTTAGAGAAGAGGACATCAGAAGCCATTTGTTAGAGACGAAGAGACCAGATGACTTTAGTTAGAGAAGAAGAGACCAGATGACATTATTTAGAGGAGACCAGATGACATTAGTTAGAGAAGATTACACCTAATGAAATTACTTAGAGAAGAGGACACCAGATGACATTAGTTACAGAAGAGTAGACCAGATGACATTAGTTAGAGAAGAGGACACCAGATGACATTAGTTAGAGAAGTGGACACCAGATGACATTAGTTAGAGAAGAGGACACCAGATGACATTAGTTAGAGAAGAGGACACCAGATGATATTAGTTTGAGAAGAAGAGACCAGATGGCATTACTTAAGAAAAGAGTAGACCAGATGACATTAGTTAGAGAAGAGGAGACCAGATGACATTAGTTAGAGAAGAGACCAGATGACATTAGTCAGAGAAGAGGACACCAGATGACATTAGTTAGAGAAGAGACCAGATGACATAAGTAAGAGAACAGGAGACCAGATGACATTAGGTAGAGAAGAGGACACCAGATGACATTAGGTAGAGAAGAAGAGACCAAGATGACATTAGCTAGAGAAGAGGACATCAGAAGCCATTTGTTAGAGACGAAGAGACCAGATGACTTTAGTTAGAGAAGAAGGGACCAGATGACATTATTTAGAGGAGACCAGATAACATTAAATAGAGAAGAGGACACCAGATGACAATAGTTACAGAAGAGTAGAGCAGATGACATTAGTTAGAGAAGAGGACACCAGATGACATTAGTTAGAGAAGTGGACACCAGATGACATTAGTTAGAGAAGAGGACACCAGATGACATTAGTTAGAGAAGAGGACACCAGATGATATTAGTTTGAGAAGAAGAGACCAGATGGCATTACTTAGAAAAGAGTAGACCAGATGACATTAATTAACGAAGAGGAGACCAGATGACATTAGTTAGAGAAGAAGAGACCAGATGACATTACTTAGAGAAGAAGAGACCAGATGACGTTACATAGAGAAGAGTAGACCAGATGACATTAGTTAGAGAAGAGGAGACCAGATGACATTAGTTAGAGAAGAGGAGACCAGATGACATAAGTAAGAGAACAGGAGACCAGATGGTATTAGTTAGAGAACAGGAGAACAGATGACATTAGTTAGAGAAGAGGAGACCAGATGAAATAAGTAAGAGAACAGGAGACCAGATGACATTAGGTAGAGAAGAGGACACCAGATGACATTATTTAGAGGAGACCAGATAACATTAAATAGAGAAGAGGAGACATGATGACATTAGTTCGAGAAGAAGAGACCAGATGACATTAGTTAGATAAGAGTAGATCAGATGGCATTAGTTAGAGAAGAGGACACCAGATGACATTAGTTAGAGAAGTGGACACCAGATGACATTAGTTAGAGAAGATTACACCAGATGACATTAGTTAGAGAAGAAGAGACCAGATGACATTATTTAGAGGAGACCAGATGACATTAGTTAGAGAAGATTACACCTAATGAAATTACTTAGAGAAGAGGACACCAGATGACATTAGTTACAGAAGAGTAGACCAGATGACATTAGTTAGAGAAGAGGACACCAGATGACATTAGTTAGAGAAGTGGACACCTGATGACATTAGTTAGAGAAGAGGACACCAGATGACATTAGTTAGAGAAGAGGACACCAGATGATATTAGTTTGAGAAGAAGAGACCAGATGGCATTACTTAAGAAAAGAGTAGACCAGATGACATTAGTTAGAGAAGAGGAGACCAGATGACATTAGTTAGAGAAGAGACCAGATGACATTAGTCAGAGAAGAGGACACCAGATGACATTAGTTAGAGAAGAGACCAGATGACATAAGTAAGAGAACAGGAGACCAGATGACATTAGGTAGAGAAGAGGACACCAGATGACATTAGGTAGAGAAGAAGAGACCGAGATGACATTAGTTAGAGAAGAGGACATCAGAAGCCATTTGTTAGAGACAAAGAGACCAGATGACTTTAGTTAGAGAAGAAGAGATCAGATGACATTATTTAGAGGAGACCAGATGACATTAATTTTAGAAGAGGAGACCAGATGACATTAGGTAGAGAAGAGGACACCAGATGATATTAGTTAGAGAAGAAGAGACCAAGATGACATTAGTTATAAAAGAGGACATCAGAGGCCATT
Source organism: Lampris incognitus (assembly GCF_029633865.1). Lineage (NCBI taxonomy): Eukaryota > Metazoa > Chordata > Actinopteri > Lampriformes > Lampridae > Lampris > Lampris incognitus. Next base: position 66,739,400 of record NC_079211.1, on the reverse strand, counting down.
TTTTAGAGACGAAGAGACCAGATGACTTTAGTTAGAGAAGAAGAGACCAGATGACATTATTTAGAGGAGACCAGATAACATTAAATAGAGAAGAGGAGACCAGATGACATTAGTTAGAGAAGAAGAGACCAGATGACATTATTTAGATAAGAGTAGACCAGATGACATTAGTTAGAGAAGAGGACACCAGATGACATTAGTTAGAGAAGTGGACACCAGATGACATTAGTTAGAGAAGAGGACTCCAGATGACATTAGTTAGAGAAGAAGAGACCAGATGACATTATTTAGAGGAGACCAGATGACATTAGTTAGAGAAGATTACACCTAATGAAATTACTTAGAGAAGAGGACACCAGATGACATTAGTTACAGAAGAGTAGACCAGATGACATTAGTTAGAGAAGAGGACACCAGATGACATTAGTTAGAGAAGTGGACACCAGACGACATTAGTTAGAGAAGAGGACACCAGATGACATTAGTTAGAGAAGAGGACACCAGATGATATTAGTTTGAGAAGAAGAGACCAGATGGCATTACTTAAGAAAAGAGTAGACCAGATGACATTAGTTAGTGAAGAGGAGACCAGATGACATTAGTTAGAGAAGAAGAGACCAGATGACATTAGTTAGATAAGAGTAGACCAGATGACATTAGTTAGAGAAGAGGACACTAGATGACATTAGTTAGAGAAGTGGACACCAGATGACATTAGTTAGAGAAGAGGACACCAGATGACATTAGTTAGAGAAGAAGAGACCAGATGACATTATTTAGAGGAGACCAGATGACATTAGTTAGAGAAGATTACACCTAATGAAATTACTTAGAGAAGAGGACACCAGATGACATTAGTTACAGAAGAGTAGACCAGATGACATTAGTTAGAGAAGAGGACACCAGATGACATTAGTTAGAGAAATGGACACCAGATGACATTAGTTAGAGAAGAGGACACCAGATGACATTAGTTAGAAAAGAGGACACCAGATGATATTAGTTTGAGAAGAAGAGACCAGATGGCATTACTTAAGAAAAGAGTAGACCAGATGACATTAGTTAGAGAAGAGGAGACCAGATGACATTAGTTAGAGAAGAGACCAGATGACATTAGTCAGAGAAGAGGACACCAGATGACATTAGTTAGAGAAGAGACCAGATGACATAAGTAAGAGAACAGGAGACCAGATGACATTAGTCAGAGAAGAGGACACCAGATGACATTAGGTAGAGAAGAAGAGACCAAGATGACATTAGTTAGAGAAGAGGACATCAGAAGCCATTTGTTAGAGACGAAGAGACCAGATGACATTAGTTAGAGAAGAAGAGACCAGATGACATTATTTAGAGGAGACCAGATGACATTAGTTAGAGAAGATTACACCTAATGAAATTACTTAGAGAAGAGGACACCAGATGACATTAGTTACAGAAGAGTAGACCAGATGACATTAGTTAGAGAAGAGGACACCAGATGACATTAGTTAGAGAAGTGGACACCAGATGACATTAGTTAGAGAAGAGGACACCAGATGACATTAGTTAGAGAAGAGGACACCAGATGATATTAGTTTGAGAAGAAGAGACCAGATGGCATTACTTAAGAAAAGAGTAGACCAGATGACATTAGTTAGAGAAGAGGAGACCAGATGACATTAGTTAGAGAAGAGACCAGATGACATTAGTCAGAGAAGAGGACACCAGATGACATTAGTTAGAGAAGAGACCAGATGACATAAGTAAGAGAACAGGAGACCAGATGACATTAGGTAGAGAAGAGGACACCAGATGACATTAGGTAGAGAAGAAGAGACCAAGATGACATTAGCTAGAGAAGAGGACATCAGAAGCCATTTGTTAGAGACGAAGAGACCAGATGACTTTAGTTAGAGAAGAAGGGACCAGATGACATTATTTAGAGGAGACCAGATAACATTAAATAGAGAAGAGGACACCAGATGACAATAGTTACAGAAGAGTAGAGCAGATGACATTAGTTAGAGAAGAGGACACCAGATGACATTAGTTAGAGAAGTGGACACCAGATGACATTAGTTAGAGAAGAGGACACCAGATGACATTAGTTAGAGAAGAGGACACCAGATGATATTAGTTTGAGAAGAAGAGACCAGATGGCATTACTTAGAAAAGAGTAGACCAGATGACATTAATTAACGAAGAGGAGACCAGATGACATTAGTTAGAGAAGAAGAGACCAGATGACATTACTTAGAGAAGAAGAGACCAGATGACGTTACATAGAGAAGAGTAGACCAGATGACATTAGTTAGAGAAGAGGAGACCAGATGACATTAGTTAGAGAAGAGGAGACCAGATGACATAAGTAAGAGAACAGGAGACCAGATGGTATTAGTTAGAGAACAGGAGAACAGATGACATTAGTTAGAGAAGAGGAGACCAGATGACATTAGTTAGAGAAGAAGAGACCAGATGACATTAGTTAGAGAAGAGACCAGATGACATTAGGTAGAGAAGAGGACACCAGATGACATTAGTTAGAGAAGAAGAGACCAAGATGACATTAGTTATAAAAGAGGACATCAGAGGCCATTTTTTAGAGACGAAGAGACCAGATGACTTTAGTTAGAGAAGAAGGGACCAGATGACATTATTTAGAGGAGACCAGATAACATTAAATAGAGAAGAGGAGACCAGATGACATTAGTTAGAGAAGAAGAGACCAGATGACATTAGTTAGATAAGAGTAGACCAGATGACATTAGTTAGAGAAGAGGACACCAGATGACATTAGTTAGAGAAGTGGACACCAGATGACATTAGTTAGAGAAGAGGACACCAGATGACATTAGTTAGAGAAGAGGACACCAGATGACATTAGTTAGAGAAGAAGAGACCAGATGACATTATGTAGAGGAGACCAGATGACATTAGGTAGAGAAGAGGACACCAGATGACATTAGTTAGAGAAGAGGACACCAGATGACATTAGTTAGAGAAGAAGAGACCAGATGACATTAGTTAGATAAGAGTAGACCAGATGACATTAGTTAGAGAAGAGGACACCAGATGACATTAGTTAGAGAAGTGGACACCAGATGACATTAGTTAGAGAAGAGGACACCAGATGACATTAGTTAGAGAAGAAGAGACCAGATGACATTAGTTTGAGAAGAAGAGACCAGATGGCATTACTTAGAGGAGACCAGATAACATTAGTTAGAGAAGATTACACCTAATGAAATTACTTAGAGAAGAGGACACCAGATGACATTAGTTACAGAAGAGTAGAGCAGATGACATTAGTTAGAGAAGAGGACACCAGATGACATTAGTTAGAGAAGTGGACATCAGATGACATTAGTTAGATAAGAGTAGACCAGATGACATTAGTTAGAGAAGAGGACACCAGATGACATTAGTTAGAGAAGTGGACACCAGATGACATTAGTTAGAGAAGAGGACACCAGATGACATTAGTTAGAGAAGAAGAGACCAGATGACATTATTTAGAGGAGACCAGATGACATTAGTTAGAGAAGATTACACCTGATGAAATTACTTAGAGAAGAGGACACCATATGACATTAGTTACAGAAGAGTAGACCAGATGACATTAGTTAGAGAAGAGGACACCAGATGACATTAGTTAGAGAAGTGGACACCAGATGACATTAGTTAGAGAAGAGGACACCAGATGACATTAGTTAGAGAAGAAGAGACCAGATGACATTATTTAGAAGAGACCAGATGACATTAGTTAGAGAAGATTACACCTAATGAAATTACTTAGAGAAGAGGACACCAGATGACATTAGTTACAGAAGAGGACACCAGATGACATTAGTTAGAGAAGTGGACACAAGATGACATTAGTTAGAGAAGAGGACATCAGATGACATTAGTTAGAGAAGAGGACACCAGATGACATTAGTTAGAGAAGAAGAGACCAGATGACATTAGTTAGATAAGAGTAGACCAGATGACATTAGTTAGATAAGAGGACACCAGATGACATTAGTTAGAGAAGTGGACACCAGATGACATTAGTTAGAGAAGAGGACACCAGATGACATTAGTTAGAGAAGAAGAGACCAGATGACATTAGTTTGAGAAGAAGAGACCAGATGGCATTACTTAGAGGAGACCAGATGACATTAGTTAGAGAAGATTACACCTAATGAAATTACTTAGAGAAGAGGACACCAGATGACAATAGTTACAGAAGCGTAGAGCAGATGACATTAGTTAGAGAAGAGGACACCAGATGACATTAGTTAGAGAAGTGGACACCAGATGACATTAGTTAGAGAAGAGGACACCAGATGACATTAGTTAGAGAAGAAGAGACCAGATGACATTATTTAGAGGAGACCAGATGACATTAGTTAGAGAAGATTACACCTAATGAAATTACTTAGAGAAGAGGACACCAGATGACATTAGTTACAGAAGAGTAGACCAGATGACATTAGTTAGAGAAGAGGACACCAGATGACATTAGTTAGAGAAATGGACACCAGATGACATTAGTTAGAGAAGAGGACACCAGATGACATTAGTTAGAAAAGAGGACACCAGATGATATTAGTTTGAGAAGAAGAGACCAGATGGCATTACTTAAGAAAAGAGTAGACCAGATGACATTAGTTAGAGAAGAGGAGACCAGATGACATTAGTTAGAGAAGAGACCAGATGACATTAGTCAGAGAAGAGGACACCAGATGACATTAGTTAGAGAAGAGACCAGATGACATAAGTAAGAGAACAGGAGACCAGATGACATTAGTCAGAGAAGAGGACACCAGATGACATTAGGTAGAGAAGAAGAGACCAAGATGACATTAGTTAGAGAAGAGGACATCAGAAGCCATTTGTTAGAGACGAAGAGACCAGATGACATTAGTTAGAGAAGAAGAGACCAGATGACATTATTTAGAGGAGACCAGATGACATTAGTTAGAGAAGATTACACCTAATGAAATTACTTAGAGAAGAGGACACCAGATGACATTAGTTACAGAAGAGTAGACCAGATGACATTAGTTAGAGAAGAGGACACCAGATGACATTAGTTAGAGAAGTGGACACCAGATGACATTAGTTAGAGAAGAGGACACCAGATGACATTAGTTAGAGAAGAGGACACCAGATGATATTAGTTTGAGAAGAAGAGACCAGATGGCATTACTTAAGAAAAGAGTAGACCAGATGACATTAGTTAGAGAAGAGGAGACCAGATGACATTAGTTAGAGAAGAGACCAGATGACATTAGTCAGAGAAGAGGACACCAGATGACATTAGTTAGAGAAGAGACCAGATGACATAAGTAAGAGAACAGGAGACCAGATGACATTAGGTAGAGAAGAGGACACCAGATGACATTAGGTAGAGAAGAAGAGACCAAGATGACATTAGCTAGAGAAGAGGACATCAGAAGCCATTTGTTAGAGACGAAGAGACCAGATGACTTTAGTTAGAGAAGAAGGGACCAGATGACATTATTTAGAGGAGACCAGATAACATTAAATAGAGAAGAGGACACCAGATGACAATAGTTACAGAAGAGTAGAGCAGATGACATTAGTTAGAGAAGAGGACACCAGATGACATTAGTTAGAGAAGTGGACACCAGATGACATTAGTTAGAGAAGAGGACACCAGATGACATTAGTTAGAGAAGAGGACACCAGATGATATTAGTTTGAGAAGAAGAGACCAGATGGCATTACTTAGAAAAGAGTAGACCAGATGACATTAATTAACGAAGAGGAGACCAGATGACATTAGTTAGAGAAGAAGAGACCAGATGACATTACTTAGAGAAGAAGAGACCAGATGACGTTACATAGAGAAGAGTAGACCAGATGACATTAGTTAGAGAAGAGGAGACCAGATGACATTAGTTAGAGAAGAGGAGACCAGATGACATAAGTAAGAGAACAGGAGACCAGATGGTATTAGTTAGAGAACAGGAGAACAGATGACATTAGTTAGAGAAGAGGAGACCAGATGACATTAGTTAGAGAAGAAGAGACCAGATGACATTAGTTAGAGAAGAGACCAGATGACATTAGGTAGAGAAGAGGACACCAGATGACATTAGTTAGAGAAGAAGAGACCAAGATGACATTAGTTATAAAAGAGGACATCAGAGGCCATTTTTTAGAGACGAAGAGACCAGATGACTTTAGTTAGAGAAGAAGGGACCAGATGACATTATTTAGAGGAGACCAGATAACATTAAATAGAGAAGAGGAGACCAGATGACATTAGTTAGAGAAGAAGAGACCAGATGACATTAGTTAGATAAGAGTAGACCAGATGACATTAGTTAGAGAAGAGGACACCAGATGACATTAGTTAGAGAAGTGGACACCAGATGACATTAGTTAGAGAAGAGGACACCAGATGACATTAGTTAGAGAAGTGGACACCAGATGACATTAGTTAGAGAAGAGGACACCAGATGACATTAGTTAGAGAAGAAGAGACCAGATGACATTATGTAGAGGAGACCAGATGACATTAGGTAGAGAAGAGGACACCAGATGACATTAGTTAGAGAAGAGGACACCAGATGACATTAGTTAGAGAAGAAGAGACCAGATGACATTAGTTAGATAAGAGTAGACCAGATGACATTAGTTAGAGAAGAGGACACCAGATGACATTAGTTAGAGAAGTGGACACCAGATGACATTAGTTAGAGAAGAGGACACCAGATGACATTAGTTAGAGAAGAAGAGACCAGATGACATTAGTTTGAGAAGAAGAGACCAGATGGCATTACTTAGAGGAGACCAGATAACATTAGTTAGAGAAGATTACACCTAATGAAATTACTTAGAGAAGAGGACACCAGATGACATTAGTTACAGAAGAGTAGAGCAGATGACATTAGTTAGAGAAGAGGACACCAGATGACATTAGTTAGAGAAGTGGACATCAGATGACATTAGTTAGATAAGAGTAGACCAGATGACATTAGTTAGAGAAGAGGACACCAGATGACATTAGTTAGAGAAGTGGACACCAGATGACATTAGTTAGAGAAGAGGACACCAGATGACATTAGTTAGAGAAGAAGAGACCAGATGACATTATTTAGAGGAGACCAGATGACATTAGTTAGAGAAGATTACACCTGATGAAATTACTTAGAGAAGAGGACACCATATGACATTAGTTACAGAAGAGTAGACCAGATGACATTAGTTAGAGAAGAGGACACCAGATGACATTAGTTAGAGAAGTGGACACCAGATGACATTAGTTAGAGAAGAGGACACCAGATGACATTAGTTAGAGAAGAAGAGACCAGATGACATTATTTAGAAGAGACCAGATGACATTAGTTAGAGAAGATTACACCTAATGAAATTACTTAGAGAAGAGGACACCAGATGACATTAGTTACAGAAGAGGACACCAGATGACATTAGTTAGAGAAGTGGACACAAGATGACATTAGTTAGAGAAGAGGACATCAGATGACATTAGTTAGAGAAGAGGACACCAGATGACATTAGTTAGAGAAGAAGAGACCAGATGACATTAGTTAGATAAGAGTAGACCAGATGACATTAGTTAGATAAGAGGACACCAGATGACATTAGTTAGAGAAGTGGACACCAGATGACATTAGTTAGAGAAGAGGACACCAGATGACATTAGTTAGAGAAGAAGAGACCAGATGACATTAGTTTGAGAAGAAGAGACCAGATGGCATTACTTAGAGGAGACCAGATGACATTAGTTAGAGAAGATTACACCTAATGAAATTACTTAGAGAAGAGGACACCAGATGACAATAGTTACAGAAGCGTAGAGCAGATGACATTAGTTAGAGAAGAGGACACCAGATGACATTAGTTAGAGAAGTGGACACCAGATGACATTAGTTAGAGAAGAGGACACCAGATGACATTAGTTAGAGAAGAGGACACCAGATGATATTAGTTTGAGAAGAAGAGACCAGATGGCATTACTTAGAAAAGAGTAGACCAGATGACATTAATTAACGAAGAGGAGACCAGATGACATTAGTTAGAGAAGAAGAGACCAGATGACATTACTTAGAGAAGAAGAGACCAGATGACGTTACATAGAGAAGAGTAGACCAGATGACATTAGTTAGAGAAGAGGAGACCAGATGACATTAGTTAGAGAAGAGGAGACCAGATGACATAAGTAAGAGAACAGGAGACCAGATGACATTAGTTAGAGAAGAAGAGACCAGATGGTATTAGTTAGAGAACAGGAGAACAGATGACATTAGTTAGAGAAGAGGAGACCAGATGACATTAGTTAGAGAAGAAGAGACCAGATGACATTAGTTAGAGAAGAGACCAGATGACATTAGTTAGAGAAGAGGACACCAGATGACATAAGTAAGAGAACAGGAGACCAGATGACATTAGGTAGAGAAGAGGACACCAGATGACATTAGTTAGAGAAGAGGAGACCAGATGACATTAGGTAGAGAAGAAGAGACCAAGATTACATTAGTTAGAGAAGAGGAGACCAGATGACATTAGTTAGAGAAGAGGACACCAGATGACATTAGTTAGAGAAGTGGACACCAGATGACATTAGTTAGAGAAGAGGACACCAGATGACATTAGTTAGAGAAGAAGAGACCAGATGACATTATTTAGAGGAGACCAGATAACATTAAATAAAGAAGAGGAGACATGATGACATTAGTTCGAGAAGAAGAGACCAGATGACATTAGTTAGATAAGAGTAGACCAGATGACATTAGTTAGAGAAGAGGACACCAGATGACATTAGTTAGAGAAGTGGACACCAGATGACATTAGTTAGAGAAGAGGACACCAGATGACATTAGTTAGAGAAGAGGACACCAGATGATATTAGTTTGAGAAGAAGAGACCAGATGGCATTACTTAAGAAAAGAGTAGACCAGATGACATTAGTTAGAGAAGAGGAGACCAGATGACATTAGTTAGAGAAGAGACCAGATGACATTAGTCAGAGAAGAGGACACCAGATGACATTAGTTAGAGAAGAGACCAGATGACATAAGTAAGAGAACAGGAGACCAGATGACATTAGGTAGAGAAGAGGACACCAGATGACATTAGTTAGAGAAGAAGAGACCAAGATGACATTAGTTATAAAAGAGGACATCAGAGGCCATTTTTTAGAGACGAAGAGACCAGATGACTTTAGTTAGAGAAGAGGACACCAGATGACATTAGTTAGAGAAGTGGACACCAGATGACATTAGTTAGAGAAGAGGACACCAGATGACATTAGTTAGAGAAGAGGACACCAGATGATATTAGTTTGAGAAGAAGAGATCAGATGGCATTACTTAGAAAAGAGTAGACCAGATGACATTAATTAACGAAGAGGAGACCAGATGACATTAGTTAGAGAAGAAGAGACCAGATGACATTACTTAGAGAAGAAGAGACCAGATGACGTTACATAGAGAAGAGTAGACCAGATGACATTATTTAGAGAAGAGGAGACCAGATGACATTAGTTAGAGAAGAGGAGACCAGATGACATAAGTAAGAGAACAGGAGACCAGATGACATTAGTTAGAGAAGAAGAGACCAGATGGTATTAGTTAGAGAACAGGAGAACAGATGACATTAGTTAGAGAAGAGGAGACCAGATGACATTAGTTAGAGAAGAAGAGACCAGATGACATTAGTTAGAGAAGAGACCAGATGACATTAGTTAGAGAAGAGGACAGCAGATGACATAAGTAAGAGAACAGGAGACCAGATGACATTAGGTAGAGAAGAGGACACCAGATGACATTAGTTAGAGAAGAGGAGACCAGATGACATTAGGTAGAGAAGAAGAGACCAAGATTACATTAGTTAGAGAAGAGGAGACCAGATGACATTAGTTACAGAGGAGGACACCAGATGACATTAGTTAGAGAAGTGGACACCAGATGACATTAGTTAGAGAAGAGGACACCAGATGACATTAGTTAGAGAAGAAGAGACCAGATGACATTATTTAGAGGAGACCAGATAACATTAAATAAAGAAGAGGAGACATGATGACATTAGTTCGAGAAGAAGAGACCAGATGACATTAGTTAGAGAAGAGGACACCTGATGACATTAGTTAGAGAAGTGGACACCAGATGACATTAGTTAGAGAAGAGGACACCAGATGACATTAGTTAGAGAAGAAGAGACCAGATGACATTATTTAGAGGAGACCAGATGACATTAGTTAGAGAAGATTAGACCTAATGAAATTACTTAGAGAAGAGAACACCAGATGACATTAGTTACAGAAGAGTAGACCAGATGACATTAGTTAGAGAAGAGGACACCAGATGACATTAGTTAGAGAAGTGGACACCAGATGACATTAGTTAGAGAAGAGGACACCAGATGACATTAGTTAGAGAAGAGGACACCAGATGATATTAGTTTGAGAAGAAGAGACCAGATGGCATTACTTAAGAAAAGAGTAGACCAGATGACATTAGTTAGAGAAGAGGAGACCAGATGACATTAGTTAGAGAAGAGACCAGATGACATTAGTCAGAGAAGAGGACACCAGATGACATTAGTTAGAGAAGAGACCAGATGACATAAGTAAGAGAACAGGAGACCAGATGACATTAGGTAGAGAAGAGGACACCAGATGACATTAGTTAGAGAAGAAGAGACCAAGATGACATTAGTTATAAAAGAGGACATCAGAGGCCATTTTTTAGAGACGAAGAGACCAGATGACTTTAGTTAGAGAAGAAGGGACCAGATGACATTATGTAGAGGAGACCAGATAACATTAAATAGAGAAGAGGAGACCAGATGACATTACTTAGAGAAGAAGAGACCAGATGACGTTACATAGAGAAGAGTAGACCAGATGACATTAGTTAGAGAAGAGGAGACCAGATGACATTAGTTAGAGAAGAGGAGACCAGATGACATAAGTAAGAGAACAGGAGACCAGATGGTATTAGTTAGAGAACAGGAGAACAGATGACATTAGTTAGAGAAGAGGAGACCAGATGACATTAGTTAGAGAAGAAGAGACCAGATGACATTAGTTAGAGAAGAGACCAGATGACATTAGGTAGAGAAGAGGACACCAGATGACATTAGTTAGAGAAGAAGAGACCAAGATGACATTAGTTATAAAAGAGGACATCAGAGGCCATTTTTTAGAGACGAAGAGACCAGATGACTTTAGTTAGAGAAGAAGGGACCAGATGACATTATTTAGAGGAGACCAGATAACATTAAATAGAGAAGAGGAGACCAGATGACATTAGTTAGAGAAGAAGAGACCAGATGACATTAGTTAGATAAGAGTAGACCAGATGACATTAGTTAGAGAAGAGGACACCAGATGACATTAGTTAGAGAAGTGGACACCAGATGACATTAGTTAGAGAAGAGGACACCAGATGACATTAGTTAGAGAAGTGGACACCAGATGACATTAGTTAGAGAAGAGGACACCAGATGACATTAGTTAGAGAAGAAGAGACCAGATGACATTATGTAGAGGAGACCAGATGACATTAGGTAGAGAAGAGGACACCAGATGACATTAGTTAGAGAAGAGGACACCAGATGACATTAGTTAGAGAAGAAGAGACCAGATGACATTAGTTAGATAAGAGTAGACCAGATGACATTAGTTAGAGAAGAGGACACCAGATGACATTAGTTAGAGAAGTGGACACCAGATGACATTAGTTAGAGAAGAGGACACCAGATGACATTAGTTAGAGAAGAAGAGACCAGATGACATTAGTTTGAGAAGAAGAGACCAGATGGCATTACTTAGAGGAGACCAGATAACATTAGTTAGAGAAGATTACACCTAATGAAATTACTTAGAGAAGAGGACACCAGATGACATTAGTTACAGAAGAGTAGAGCAGATGACATTAGTTAGAGAAGAGGACACCAGATGACATTAGTTAGAGAAGTGGACATCAGATGACATTAGTTAGATAAGAGTAGACCAGATGACATTAGTTAGAGAAGAGGACACCAGATGACATTAGTTAGAGAAGTGGACACCAGATGACATTAGTTAGAGAAGAGGACACCAGATGACATTAGTTAGAGAAGAAGAGACCAGATGACATTATTTAGAGGAGACCAGATGACATTAGTTAGAGAAGATTACACCTGATGAAATTACTTAGAGAAGAGGACACCATATGACATTAGTTACAGAAGAGTAGACCAGATGACATTAGTTAGAGAAGAGGACACCAGATGACATTAGTTAGAGAAGTGGACACCAGATGACATTAGTTAGAGAAGAGGACACCAGATGACATTAGTTAGAGAAGAAGAGACCAGATGACATTATTTAGAAGAGACCAGATGACATTAGTTAGAGAAGATTACACCTAATGAAATTACTTAGAGAAGAGGACACCAGATGACATTAGTTACAGAAGAGGACACCAGATGACATTAGTTAGAGAAGTGGACACAAGATGACATTAGTTAGAGAAGAGGACATCAGATGACATTAGTTAGAGAAGAGGACACCAGATGACATTAGTTAGAGAAGAAGAGACCAGATGACATTAGTTAGATAAGAGTAGACCAGATGACATTAGTTAGATAAGAGGACACCAGATGACATTAGTTAGAGAAGTGGACACCAGATGACATTAGTTAGAGAAGAGGACACCAGATGACATTAGTTAGAGAAGAAGAGACCAGATGACATTAGTTTGAGAAGAAGAGACCAGATGGCATTACTTAGAGGAGACCAGATGACATTAGTTAGAGAAGATTACACCTAATGAAATTACTTAGAGAAGAGGACACCAGATGACAATAGTTACAGAAGCGTAGAGCAGATGACATTAGTTAGAGAAGAGGACACCAGATGACATTAGTTAGAGAAGTGGACACCAGATGACATTAGTTAGAGAAGAGGACACCAGATGACATTAGTTAGAGAAGAGGACACCAGATGATATTAGTTTGAGAAGAAGAGACCAGATGGCATTACTTAGAAAAGAGTAGACCAGATGACATTAATTAACGAAGAGGAGACCAGATGACATTAGTTAGAGAAGAAGAGACCAGATGACATTACTTAGAGAAGAAGAGACCAGATGACGTTACATAGAGAAGAGTAGACCAGATGACATTAGTTAGAGAAGAGGAGACCAGATGACATTAGTTAGAGAAGAGGAGACCAGATGACATAAGTAAGAGAACAGGAGACCAGATGACATTAGTTAGAGAAGAAGAGACCAGATGGTATTAGTTAGAGAACAGGAGAACAGATGACATTAGTTAGAGAAGAGGAGACCAGATGACATTAGTTAGAGAAGAAGAGACCAGATGACATTAGTTAGAGAAGAGACCAGATGACATTAGTTAGAGAAGAGGACACCAGATGACATAAGTAAGAGAACAGGAGACCAGATGACATTAGGTAGAGAAGAGGACACCAGATGACATTAGTTAGAGAAGAGGAGACCAGATGACATTAGGTAGAGAAGAAGAGACCAAGATTACATTAGTTAGAGAAGAGGAGACCAGATGACATTAGTTAGAGAAGAAGAGACCAGATGACATTAGTTAGAGAAGAAGAGACCAGATGACATTATTTAGAGGAGACCAGATAACATTAAATAAAGAAGAGGAGACATGATGACATTAGTTCGAGAAGAAGAGACCAGATGACATTAGTTAGATAAGAGTAGACCAGATGACATTAGTTAGAGAAGAGGACACCAGATGACATTAGTTAGAGAAGTGGACACCAGATGACATTAGTTAGAGAAGAGGACACCAGATGACATTAGTTAGAGAAGAGGACACCAGATGATATTAGTTTGAGAAGAAGAGACCAGATGGCATTACTTAAGAAAAGAGTAGACCAGATGACATTAGTTAGAGAAGAGGAGACCAGATGACATTAGTTAGAGAAGAGACCAGATGACATTAGTCAGAGAAGAGGACACCAGATGACATTAGTTAGAGAAGAGACCAGATGACATAAGTAAGAGAACAGGAGACCAGATGACATTAGGTAGAGAAGAGGACACCAGATGACATTAGTTAGAGAAGAAGAGACCAAGATGACATTAGTTATAAAAGAGGACATCAGAGGCCATTTTTTAGAGACGAAGAGACCAGATGACTTTAGTTAGAGAAGAGGACACCAGATGACATTAGTTAGAGAAGTGGACACCAGATGACATTAGTTAGAGAAGAGGACACCAGATGACATTAGTTAGAGAAGAGGACACCAGATGATATTAGTTTGAGAAGAAGAGACCAGATGGCATTACTTAGAAAAGAGTAGACCAGATGACATTAATTAACGAAGAGGAGACCAGATGACATTAGTTAGAGAAGAAGAGACCAGATGACATTACTTAGAGAAGAAGAGACCAGATGACGTTACATAGAGAAGAGTAGACCAGATGACATTATTTAGAGAAGAGGAGACCAGATGACATTAGTTAGAGAAGAGGAGACCAGATGACATAAGTAAGAGAACAGGAGACCAGATGACATTAGTTAGAGAAGAAGAGACCAGATGGTATTAGTTAGAGAACAGGAGAACAGATGACATTAGTTAGAGAAGAGGAGACCAGATGACATTAGTTAGAGAAGAAGAGACCAGATGACATTAGTTAGAGAAGAGACCAGATGACATTAGTTAGAGAAGAGGACAGCAGATGACATAAGTAAGAGAACAGGAGACCAGATGACATTAGGTAGAGAAGAGGACACCAGATGACATTAGTTAGAGAAGAGGAGACCAGATGACATTAGGTAGAGAAGAAGAGACCAAGATTACATTAGTTAGAGAAGAGGAGACCAGATGACATTAGTTACAGAGGAGGACACCAGATGACATTAGTTAGAGAAGTGGACACCAGATGACATTAGTTAGAGAAGAGGACACCAGATGACATTAGTTAGAGAAGAAGAGACCAGATGACATTATTTAGAGGAGACCAGATAACATTAAATAAAGAAGAGGAGACATGATGACATTAGTTCGAGAAGAAGAGACCAGATGACATTAGTTAGAGAAGAGGACACCTGATGACATTAGTTAGAGAAGTGGACACCAGATGACATTAGTTAGAGAAGAGGACACCAGATGACATTAGTTAGAGAAGAAGAGACCAGATGACATTATTTAGAGGAGACCAGATGACATTAGTTAGAGAAGATTAGACCTAATGAAATTACTTAGAGAAGAGAACACCAGATGACATTAGTTACAGAAGAGTAGACCAGATGACATTAGTTAGAGAAGAGGACACCAGATGACATTAGTTAGAGAAGTGGACACCAGATGACATTAGTTAGAGAAGAGGACACCAGATGACATTAGTTAGAGAAGAGGACACCAGATGATATTAGTTTGAGAAGAAGAGACCAGATGGCATTACTTAAGAAAAGAGTAGACCAGATGACATTAGTTAGAGAAGAGGAGACCAGATGACATTAGTTAGAGAAGAGACCAGATGACATTAGTCAGAGAAGAGGACACCAGATGACATTAGTTAGAGAAGAGACCAGATGACATAAGTAAGAGAACAGGAGACCAGATGACATTAGGTAGAGAAGAGGACACCAGATGACATTAGTTAGAGAAGAAGAGACCAAGATGACATTAGTTATAAAAGAGGACATCAGAGGCCATTTTTTAGAGACGAAGAGACCAGATGACTTTAGTTAGAGAAGAAGGGACCAGATGACATTATGTAGAGGAGACCAGATAACATTAAATAGAGAAGAGGAGACCAGATGACATTAGTTAGAGAAGAGGACACCAGATGACATTAGTTAGAGAAGTGGACACCAGATGACATTAGTTAGAGAAGAGGACACCAGATGACATTAGTTAGAGAAGAGGACACCAGATGATATTAGTTTGAGAAGAAGAGACCAGATGGCATTACTTAAGAAAAGAGTAGACCAGATGACATTAGTTAGAGAAGAGGAGACCAGATGACATTAGTTAGAGAAGAGACCAGATGACATTAGTCAGAGAAGAGGACACCAGATGACATTAGTTAGAGAAGAGACCAGATGACATAAGTAAGAGAACAGCAAACCAGATGACATTAGGTAGAGAAGAGGACACCAGATGACATTAGTTAGAGAAGAAGAGACCAAGATGACATTAGTTATAAAAGAGGACATCAGAGGCCATTTTTTAGAGACGAAGAGACCAGATGACTTTAGTTAGAGAAGAAGGGACCAGATGACATTATTTAGAGGAGACCAGATAACATTAAATAGAGAAGAGGAGACCAGATGACATTAGTTAGAGAAGAAGAGACCAGATGGCATTACTTAGAGGAGAGTAGACCAGATGACATTAGTTAGAGAAGAGGACACCAGATGACATTAGTTAGAGAAGTGGACACCAGATGACTTTAGTTAGAGAAGAGGACACCAGATGACATTAGTTAGAGAAGTGGACACCAGATGACATTATTTAGAGAAGAGGACACCAGATGACATTAGTTAGAGAAGAAGAGACCAGGTGACATTATTTAGAGGAGACCAGATGACATTAGTTAGAGAAGAGGACACCAGATGACATTAGTTAGAGAAGAGGACACCAGATGACATTAGTTAGAGAAGAAGATACCAGATGACTTTAGTTAGAGAAGAAGGGACCAGATGACATTATGTAGAGGAGACCAGATAACATTAAATAGAGAAGAGGAGACCAGATGACATTAGTTAGAGAAGAGGACACCAGATGACATTAGTTAGAGAAGTGGACACCAGATGACATTAGTTAGAGAAGAGGACACCAGATGACATTAGTTAGAGAAGAGGACACCAGATGATATTAGTTTGAGAAGAAGAGACCAGATGGCATTACTTAAGAAAAGAGTAGACCAGATGACATTAGTTAGAGAAGAGGAGACCAGATGACATTAAGTTAGAGAAGAGACCAGATGACATTAGTCAGAGAAGAGGACACCAGATGACATTAGTTAGAGAAGAGACCAGATGACATAAGTAAGAGAACAGGAGACCAGATGACATTAGGTAGAGAAGAGGACACCAGATGACATTAGTTAGAGAAGAAGAGACCAAGATGACATTAGTTATAAAAGAGGACATCAGAGGCCATTTTTTAGAGACGAAGAGACCAGATGACTTTAGTTAGAGAAGAAGGGACCAGATGACATTATTTAGAGGAGACCAGATAACATTAAATAGAGAAGAGGAGACCAGATGACATTAGTTAGAGAAGAAGAGACCAGATGGCATTACTTAGAGGAGAGTAGACCAGATGACATTAGTTAGAGAAGAGGACACCAGATGACATTAGTTAGAGAAGTGGACACCAGATGACTTTAGTTAGAGAAGAGGACACCAGATGACATTAGTTAGAGAAGTGGACACCAGATGACATTATTTAGAGAAGAGGACACCAGATGACATTAGTTAGAGAAGAAGAGACCAGGTGACATTATTTAGAGGAGACCAGATGACATTAGTTAGAGAAGAGGACACCAGATGACATTAGTTAGAGAAGAGGACACCAGATGACATTAGTTAGAGAAGAAGATACCAGATGACATTAGTTAGATAAGAGTAGACCAGATGAAATTAGTTAGAGAAGAGGACACCAGATGACATTAGTTAGAGAAGTGGACACCAGATGACTTTAGTTAGAGAAGAGGACACCAGATGACATTAGTTAGAGAAGTGGACACCAGATGACATTATTTAGAGAAGAGGACACCAGATGACATTAGTTAGAGAAGAAGAGACCAGGTGACATTATTTAGAGGAGACCAGATGACATTAGTTAGAGAAGAGGACACCAGATGACATTAGTTAGAGAAGAGGACACCAGATGACATTAGTTAGAGAAGAAGATACCAGATGACTTTAGTTAGAGAAGAAGGGACCAGATGACATTATGTAGAGGAGACCAGATAACATTAAATAGAGAAGAGGAGACCAGATGACATTAGTTAGAGAAGAGGACACCAGATGACATTAGTTAGAGAAGTGGACACCAGATGACATTAGTTAGAGAAGAGGACACCAGATGACATTAGTTAGAGAAGAGGACACCAGATGATATTAGTTTGAGAAGAAGAGACCAGATGGCATTACTTAAGAAAAGAGTAGACCAGATGACATTAGTTAGAGAAGAGGAGACCAGATGACATTAAGTTAGAGAAGAGACCAGATGACATTAGTCAGAGAAGAGGACACCAGATGACATTAGTTAGAGAAGAGACCAGATGACATAAGTAAGAGAACAGGAGACCAGATGACATTAGGTAGAGAAGAGGACACCAGATGACATTAGTTAGAGAAGAAGAGACCAAGATGACATTAGTTATAAAAGAGGACATCAGAGGCCATTTTTTAGAGACGAAGAGACCAGATGACTTTAGTTAGAGAAGAAGGGACCAGATGACATTATTTAGAGGAGACCAGATAACATTAAATAGAGAAGAGGAGACCAGATGACATTAGTTAGAGAAGAAGAGACCAGATGGCATTACTTAGAGGAGAGTAGACCAGATGACATTAGTTAGAGAAGAGGACACCAGATGACATTAGTTAGAGAAGTGGACACCAGATGACTTTAGTTAGAGAAGAGGACACCAGATGACATTAGTTAGAGAAGTGGACACCAGATGACATTATTTAGAGAAGAGGACACCAGATGACATTAGTTAGAGAAGAAGAGACCAGGTGACATTATTTAGAGGAGACCAGATGACATTAGTTAGAGAAGAGGACACCAGATGACATTAGTTAGAGAAGAGGACACCAGATGACATTAGTTAGAGAAGAAGATACCAGATGACATTAGTTAGATAAGAGTAGACCAGATGAAATTAGTTAGAGAAGAGGACACCAGATGACATTAGTTAGAGAATTGGACACCAGATGACATTAGTTAGAGAAGAGGACACCAGATGACAATAGTTACAGAAGAGTAGAGCAGATGACATTAGTTTGAGAAGAGGACACCAGATGACATTAGTTAGAGAAGTGGACATCAGATGACATTAGTTAGAGAAGAGGAGAGCAGATGACATAAGTAAGAGAACAGGAGACCAGATGACATTAGTTAGAGAAGACACCATATGACATTAGTTGGAGAAGAAGAGACCAGATTACGTTAGTTAGAGAAGAGGACATCAGATGACATTAGTTAGAGAAGAAGATACCAGATGGCATTACTTAGAAAAGAGTAGACCAGATGACATTTGTTAGAGAAGAAGAGACCAGATGACGTTACTTAGAGAAGAGTAGACCAGATGACATTAGTTTGAGAAGAGGAGACCAGATGACATTAGTTAGAGAAGAGGACACCAGATGACATTAGTTAGAGAAGGGGAGACCAGATGAAATAAGTAAGAGAACAGGAGACCAGATGACATTAGGTAGAGAAGAGGACACCAGATGACATTAGGTAGAGAAGAAGAGACCAAGATGACATTAGTTAGAGAAGAGGACATCAGAAGCCATTTGTTAGAGACGAAGAGACCAGATGACTTTAGTTAGAGAAGAAGAGATCAGATGACATTATTTAGAGGAGACCAGATGACATTAATTTGAGAAGAGGAGACCAGATGACATTAGGTAGAGAAGAGGACACCAGATGACATTAGTTAGAGAAGAAGAGACCAAGATGACATTAGTTATAAAAGAGGACATCAGAGGCCATTTTTTAGAGACGAAGAGACCAGTTGACTTTAGTTAGAGAAGAAGAGACCAGATGACATTATTTAGAGGAGACCAGATAACATTAAATAGAGAAGAGGAGACATGATGACATTAGTTCGAGAAGAAGAGACCAGATGACATTAGTTAGATAAGAGTAGATCAGATGACATTAGTTAGAGAAGAGGACACCAGATGACATTAGTTAGAGAAGTGGACACCAGATGACATTAGTTAGAGAAGATTACACCAGATGACATTAGTTAGAGAAGAAGAGACCAGATGACATTATTTAGAGGAGACCAGATGACATTAGTTAGAGAAGATTACACCTAATGAAATTACTTAGAGAAGAGGACACCAGATGAGATTAGTTACGGAAGAGTAGACCAGATGACATTAGTTAGAGAAGAGGACACCAGATGACATTAGTTAGAGAAGTGGACACCAGATGACATTAGTTAGAGAAGAGGACACCAGATGACATTAGTTAGAGAAGAGGACACCAGATGATATTAGTTTGAGAAGAAGAGACCAGATGGCATTACTTAAGAAAAGAGTAGACCAGATGACATTAGTTAGTGAAGAGGAGACCAGATGACATTAGTTAGAGAAGAAGAGACCAGATGACATTAGTTAGATAAGAGTAGACCAGATGACATTAGTTAGAGAAGAGGACACCAGATGACATTAGTTAGAGAAGTGGACACCAGATGACATTAGTTAGAGAAGAGGACACCAGATGACATTAGTTAGAGAAGAAGAGACCAGATGACATTATTTAGAGGAGACCAGATGACATTAGTTAGAGAAGATTACACCTAATGAAATTACTTAGAGAAGAGGACACCAGATGACATTAGTTACAGAAGAGTAGACCAGATGACATTAGTTAGAGAAGAGGACACCAGATGACATTAGTTAGACAAATGGACACCAGATGACATTAGTTAGAGAAGAGGACACCAGATGACATTAGTTAGAAAAGAGGACACCAGATGATATTAGTTTGAGAAGAAGAGACCAGATGGCATTACTTAAGAAAAGAGTAGACCAGATGACATTAGTTAGAGAAGAGGAGACCAGATGACATTAGTTAGAGAAGAGACCAGATGACATTAGTCAGAGAAGAGGACACCAGATGACATTAGTTAGAGAAGAGACCAGATGACATAAGTAAGAGAACAGGAGACCAGATGACATTAGTCAGAGAAGAGGACACCAGATGACATTAGGTAGAGAAGAAGAGACCAAGATGACATTAGTTAGAGAAGAGGACATCAGAAGCCATTTGTTAGAGACGAAGAGACCAGATGACATTAGTTAGAGAAGAAGAGACCAGATGACATTATTTAGAGGAGACCAGATGACATTAGTTAGAGAAGATTACACCTAATGAAATTACTTAGAGAAGAGGACACCAGATGACATTAGTTACAGAAGAGTAGACCAGATGACATTAGTTAGAGAAGAGGACACCAGATGACATTAGTTAGAGAAGTGGACACCAGATGACATTAGTTAGAGAAGAGGACACCAGATGACATTAGTTAGAGAAGAGGACACCAGATGATATTAGTTTGAGAAGAAGAGACCAGATGGCATTACTTAAGAAAAGAGTAGACCAGATGACATTAGTTAGAGAAGAGGAGACCAGATGACATTAGTTAGAGAAGAGACCAGATGACATTAGTCAGAGAAGAGGACACCAGATGACATTAGTTAGAGAAGAGACCAGATGACATAAGTAAGAGAACAGGAGACCAGATGACATTAGGTAGAGAAGAGGACACCAGATGACATTAGGTAGAGAAGAAGAGACCAAGATGACATTAGCTAGAGAAGAGGACATCAGAAGCCATTTGTTAGAGACGAAGAGACCAGATGACTTTAGTTAGAGAAGAAGAGATCAGATGACATTATTTAGAGGAGACCAGATGACATTAATTTGAGAAGTTGAGACCAGATGACATTAGGTAGAGAAGAGGACACCAGATGACATTAGTTAGAGAAGAAGAGACCAAGATGACATTAGTTATAAAAGAGGACATCAGAGGCCATTTTTTAGAGACGAAGAGACCAGATGACTTTAGTTAGAGAAGAAGAGACCAGATGACATTATTTAGAGGAGACCAGATAACATTAAATAGAGAAGAGGAGACCAGATGACATTAGTTAGAGAAGAAGAGACCAGATGACATTAGTTAGATAAGAGTAGACCAGATGACATTAGTTAGAGAAGAGGACACCAGATGACATTAGTTAGAGAAGTGGACACCAGATGACATTAGTTAGAGAAGAGGACTCCAGATGACATTAGTTAGAGAAGAAGAGACCAGATGACATTATTTAGAGGAGAGCAGATGACATTAGTTAGAGAAGATTACACCTAATGAAATTACTTAGAGAAGAGGACACCAGATGACATTAGTTACAGAAGAGTAGACCAGATGACATTAGTTAGAGAAGAGGACACCAGATGACATTAGTTAGAGAAGTGGACACCAGACGACATTAGTTAGAGAAGAGGACACCAGATGACATTAGTTAGAGAAGAGGACACCAGATGATATTAGTTTGAGAAGAAGAGACCAGATGGCATTACTTAAGAAAAGAGTAGACCAGATGACATTAGTTAGTGAAGAGGAGACCAGATGACATTAGTTAGAGAAGAAGAGACCAGATGACATTAGTTAGATAAGATTAGACCAGATGACATTAGTTAGAGAAGAGGACACCAGATGACATTAGTTAGAGAAGTGGACACCAGATGACATTAGTTAGAGAAGAGGACACCAGATGACATTAGTTAGAGAAAAGTGGCCAGATGACATTATTTAGAGGAGACCAGATAACATTAAATAAAGAAGAGGAGACATGATGACATTAGTTCGAGAAGAAGAGACCATATGACATTAGTTAGATAAGAGTAGACCAGATGACATTAGTTAGAGAAGAGGACACCAGATGACATTAGTTAGAGAAGTGGACACCAGATGACATTAGTTAGAGAAGAGGACTCCAGATGACATTAGTTAGAGAAGAAGAGACCAGATGACATTATTTAGAGGAGACCAGATGACATTAGTTAGAGAAGATTACACCTAATGAAATTACTTAGAGAAGAGGACACCAGATGACATTAGTTACAGAAGAGTAGACCAGATGACATTAGTTAGAGAAGAGGACACCAGATGACATTAGTTAGAGAAGTGGACACCAGACGACATTAGTTAGAGAAGAGGACACCAGATGACATTAGTTAGAGAAGAGGACACCAGATGATATTAGTTTGAGAAGAAGAGACCAGATGGCATTACTTAAGAAAAGAGTAGACCAGATGACATTAGTTAGTGAAGAGGAGACCAGATGACATTAGTTAGAGAAGAAGAGACCAGATGACATTAGTTAGATAAGAGTAGACCAGATGACATTAGTTAGAGAAGAGGACACCAGATGACATTAGTTAGAGAAGTGGACACCAGATGACATTAGTTAGAGAAGAGGACACCAGATGACATTAGTTAGAGAAGAAGAGACCAGATGACATTATTTAGAGGAGACCAGATGACATTAGTTAGAGAAGATTACACCTAATGAAATTACTTAGAGAAGAGGACACCAGATGACATTAGTTACAGAAGAGTAGACCAGATGACATTAGTTAGAGAAGAGGACACCAGATGACATTAGTTAGAGAAATGGACACCAGATGACATTAGTTAGAGAAGAGGACACCAGATGACATTAGTTAGAAAAGAGGACACCAGATGATATTAGTTTGAGAAGAAGAGACCAGATGGCATTACTTAAGAAAAGAGTAGACCAGATGACATTAGTTAGAGAAGAGGAGACCAGATGACATTAGTTAGAGAAGAGACCAGATGACATTAGTCAGAGAAGAGGACACCAGATGACATTAGTTAGAGAAGAGACCAGATGACATAAGTAAGAGAACAGGAGACCAGATGACATTAGTCAGAGAAGAGGACACCAGATGACATTAGGTAGAGAAGAAGAGACCAAGATGACATTAGTTAGAGAAGAGGACATCAGAAGCCATTTGTTAGAGACGAAGAGACCAGATGACATTAGTTAGAGAAGAAGAGACCAGATGACATTATTTAGAGGAGACCAGATGACATTAGTTAGAGAAGATTACACCTAATGAAATTACTTAGAGAAGAGGACACCAGATGACATTAGTTACAGAAGAGTAGACCAGATGACATTAGTTAGAGAAGAGGACACCAGATGACATTAGTTAGAGAAGTGGACACCAGATGACATTAGTTAGAGAAGAGGACACCAGATGACATTAGTTAGAGAAGAGGACACCAGATGATATTAGTTTGAGAAGAAGAGACCAGATGGCATTACTTAAGAAAAGAGTAGACCAGATGACATTAGTTAGAGAAGAGGAGACCAGATGACATTAGTTAGAGAAGAGACCAGATGACATTAGTCAGAGAAGAGGACACCAGATGACATTAGTTAGAGAAGAGACCAGATGACATAAGTAAGAGAACAGGAGACCAGATGACATTAGGTAGAGAAGAGGACACCAGATGACATTAGGTAGAGAAGAAGAGACCAAGATGACATTAGCTAGAGAAGAGGACATCAGAAGCCATTTGTTAGAGACGAAGAGACCAGATGACTTTAGTTAGAGAAGAAGAGATCAGATGACATTATTTAGAGGAGACCAGATGACATTAGTTAGAGAAGAAGAGACCAGATGACATTAGTTAGATAAGAGTAGACCAGATGACATTAGTTAGAGAAGAGGACACCAGATGACATTAGTTAGAGAAGTGGACACCAGATGACATTAGTTAGAGAAGAGGACTCCAGATGACATTAGTTAGAGAAGAAGAGACCAGATGACATTATTTAGAGGAGAGCAGATGACATTAGTTAGAGAAGATTACACCTAATGAAATTACTTAGAGAAGAGGACACCAGATGACATTAGTTACAGAAGAGTAGACCAGATGACTTTAGTTAGAGAAGAGGACACCAGATGACATTAGTTAGAGAAGTGGACACCAGACGACATTAGTTAGAGAAGAGGACACCAGATGACATTAGTTAGAGAAGAGGACACCAGATGATATTAGTTTGAGAAGAAGAGACCAGATGGCATTACTTAAGAAAAGAGTAGACCAGATGACATTAGTTAGTGAAGAGGAGACCAGATGACATTAGTTAGAGAAGAAGAGACCAGATGACATTAGTTAGATAAGATTAGACCAGATGACATTAGTTAGAGAAGAGGACACCAGATGACATTAGTTAGAGAAGTGGACACCAGATGACATTAGTTAGAGAAGAGGACACCAGATGACATTAGTTAGAGAAAAGGGGCCAGATGACATTATTTAGAGGAGACCAGATAACATTAAATAAAGAAGAGGAGACATGATGACATTAGTTCGAGAAGAAGAGACCAGATGACATTAGTTAGATAAGAGTAGACCAGATGACATTAGTTAGAGAAGAGGACACCAGATGACATTAGTTAGAGAAGAGACCAGATGACATTAGTCAGAGAAGAGGACACCAGATGACATTAGTTAGAGAAGAGACCAGATGACATAAATAAGAGAACAGGAGACCAGATGACATTAGGTAGAGAAGAGGACACCAGATGACATTAGGTAGAGAAGAAGAGACCAAGATGACATTAGTTAGAGAAGGGGACATCAGAAGCCATTTGTTAGAGACGAAGAGACCAGATGACATTAGTTAGAGAAGAAGAGACCAGATGACATTATTTAGAGGAGACCAGATGACATTAGTTAGAGAAGATTACACCTAATGAAATTACTTAGAGAAGAGGACACCAGATGACATTAGTTACAGAAGAGTAGACCAGATGACATCAGTTAGAGAAGAGGACACCAGATGACATTAGTTAGAGAAGTGGACACCAGATGACATTAGTTAGAGAAGAGGACACCAGATGACATTAGTTAGAGAAGAGGACACCAGATGATATTAGTTTGAGAAGAAGAGACCAGATGGCATTACTTAAGAAAAGAGTAGACCAGATGACATTAGTTAGAGAAGAGGAGACCAGATGACATTAGTTAGAGAAGAGACCAGATGACATAAGTAAGAGAACAGGAGACCAGATGACATTAGGTAGAGAAGAGGACACCAGATGACATTAGGTAGAGAAGAAGAGACCAAGATGACATTATTTAGAGAAGAGGACATCAGAAGCCATTTGTTAGAGACGAAGAGACCAGATGACTTTAGTTAGAGAAGAAGAGATCGGATGACATTATTTAGAGGAGACCAGATGACATTAATTTGAGAAGTTGAGACCAGATGACATTAGGTAGAGAAGAGGACACCAGATGACATTAGTTAGAGAAGAAGAGACCAGATGACATTAGTTAGATAAGAGTAGACCAGATGACATTAGTTAGAGAAGAGGACACCAGATGACATTAGTTAGAGAAGTGGACACCAGATGACATTAGTTAGAGAAGAGGACTCCAGATGACATTAGTTAGAGAAGAAGAGACCAGATGACATTATTTAGAGGAGACCATATGACATTAGTTAGAGAAGATTACACCTAATGAAATTACTTAGAGAAGAGGACACCAGATGACATTAGTTACAGAAGAGTAGACCAGATGACATTAGTTAGAGAAGAGGACACCAGATGACATTAGTTAGAGAAGTGGACACCAGACGACATTAGTTAGAGAAGAGGACACCAGATGACATTAGTTAGAGAAGAGGACACCAGATGATATTAGTTTGAGAAGAAGAGACCAGATGGCATTACTTAAGAAAAGAGTAGACCAGATGACATTAGTTAGTGAAGAGGAGACCAGATGACATTAGTTAGAGAAGAAGAGACCAGATGACATTAGTTAGAGAAAAGGGGCCAGATGACATTATTTAGAGGAGACCAGATAACATTAAATAAAGAAGAGTAGACCAGATGACATTAGTTAGAGAAGAGGACACCAGATGACATTAGTTAGAGAAGTGGACACCAGATGACATTAGTTAGAGAAGAGGACACCAGATGACATTAGTTAGAGAAGAGGACACCAGATGATATTAGTTTGAGAAGAAGAGACCAGATGGCATTACTTAAGAAAAGAGTAGACCAGATGACATTAGTTAGAGAAGAGGAGACCAGATGACATTAGTTAGAGAAGAGACCAGATGACATTAGTCAGAGAAGAGGACACCAGATGACATTAGTTAGAGAAGAGACCAGATGACATAAGTAAGAGAACAGGAGACCAGATGACATTAGGTAGAGAAGAGGACACCAGATGACATTAGGTAGAGAAGAAGAGACCAAGATGACATTAGCTAGAGAAGAGGACATCAGAAGCCATTTGTTAGAGACGAAGAGACCAGATGACTTTAGTTAGAGAAGAAGAGATCAGATGACATTATTTAGAGGAGACCAGATGACATTAGTTAGAGAAGAAGAGACCAGATGACATTAGTTAGATAAGAGTAGACCAGATGACATTAGTTAGAGAAGAGGACACCAGATGACATTAGTTAGAGAAGTGGACACCAGATGACATTAGTTAGAGAAGAGGACTCCAGATGACATTAGTTAGAGAAGAAGAGACCAGATGACATTATTTAGAGGAGAGCAGATGACATTAGTTAGAGAAGATTACACCTAATGAAATTACTTAGAGAAGAGGACACCAGATGACATTAGTTACAGAAGAGTAGACCAGATGACATTAGTTAGAGAAGAGGACACCAGATGACATTAGTTAGAGAAGTGGACACCAGACGACATTAGTTAGAGAAGAGGACACCAGATGACATTAGTTAGAGAAGAGGACACCAGATGATATTAGTTTGAGAAGAAGAGACCAGATGGCATTACTTAAGAAAAGAGTAGACCAGATGACATTAGTTAGTGAAGAGGAGACCAGATGACATTAGTTAGAGAAGAAGAGACCAGATGACATTAGTTAGATAAGATTAGACCAGATGACATTAGTTAGAGAAGAGGACACCAGATGACATTAGTTAGAGAAGTGGACACCAGATGACATTAGTTAGAGAAGAGGACACCAGATGACATTAGTTAGAGAAAAGGGGCCAGATGACATTATTTAGAGGAGACCAGATAACATTAAATAAAGAAGAGGAGACATGATGACATTAGTTCGAGAAGAAGAGACCAGATGACATTAGTTAGATAAGAGTAGACCAGATGACATTAGTTAGAGAAGAGGACACCAGATGACATTAGTTAGAGAAGAGACCAGATGACATTAGTCAGAGAAGAGGACACCAGATGACATTAGTTAGAGAAGAGACCAGATGACATAAATAAGAGAACAGGAGACCAGATGACATTAGGTAGAGAAGAGGACACCAGATGACATTAGGTAGAGAAGAAGAGACCAAGATGACATTAGTTAGAGAAGGGGACATCAGAAGCCATTTGTTAGAGACGAAGAGACCAGATGACATTAGTTAGAGAAGAAGAGACCAGATGACATTATTTAGAGGAGACCAGATGACATTAGTTAGAGAAGATTACACCTAATGAAATTACTTAGAGAAGAGGACACCAGATGACATTAGTTACAGAAGAGTAGACCAGATGACATCAGTTAGAGAAGAGGACACCAGATGACATTAGTTAGAGAAGTGGACACCAGATGACATTAGTTAGAGAAGAGGACACCAGATGACATTAGTTAGAGAAGAGGACACCAGATGATATTAGTTTGAGAAGAAGAGACCAGATGGCATTACTTAAGAAAAGAGTAGACCAGATGACATTAGTTAGAGAAGAGGAGACCAGATGACATTAGTTAGAGAAGAGACCAGATGACATTAGTCAGAGAAGAGGACACCAGATGACGTTAGTTAGAGAAGAGACCAGATGACATAAGTAAGAGAACAGGAGACCAGATGACATTAGGTAGAGAAGAGGACACCAGATGACATTAGGTAGAGAAGAAGAGACCAAGATGACATTATTTAGAGAAGAGGACATCAGAAGCCATTTGTTAGAGACGAAGAGACCAGATGACTTTAGTTAGAGAAGAAGAGATCGGATGACATTATTTAGAGGAGACCAGATGACATTAATTTGAGAAGTTGAGACCAGATGACATTAGGTAGAGAAGAGGACACCAGATGACATTAGTTAGAGAAGAAGAGACCAGATGACATTAGTTAGATAAGAGTAGACCAGATGACATTAGTTAGAGAAGAGGACACCAGATGACATTAGTTAGAGAAGTGGACACCAGATGACATTAGTTAGAGAAGAGGACTCCAGATGACATTAGTTAGAGAAGAAGAGACCAGATGACATTATTTAGAGGAGACCATATGACATTAGTTAGAGAAGATTACACCTAATGAAATTACTTAGAGAAGAGGACACCAGATGACATTAGTTACAGAAGAGTAGACCAGATGACATTAGTTAGAGAAGAGGACACCAGATGACATTAGTTAGAGAAGTGGACACCAGACGACATTAGTTAGAGAAGAGGACACCAGATGACATTAGTTAGAGAAGAGGACACCAGATGATATTAGTTTGAGAAGAAGAGACCAGATGGCATTACTTAAGAAAAGAGTAGACCAGATGACATTAGTTAGTGAAGAGGAGACCAGATGACATTAGTTAGAGAAGAAGAGACCAGATGACATTAGTTAGAGAAAAGGGGCCAGATGACATTATTTAGAGGAGACCAGATAACATTAAATAAAGAAGAGGAGACATGATGACATTAGTTCGAGAAGAAGAGACCAGATGACATTAGTTAGATAAGAGTAGACCAGATGACATTAGTTAGAGAAGAGGACACCAGATGACATTAGTTAGAGAAGAGGACACCAGATGATATTAGTTTGAGAAGAAGAGACCAGATGGCATTACTTAAGAAAAGAGTAGACCAGATGACATTAGTTAGAGAAGAGGAGACCAGATGACATTAGTTAGAGAAGAGACCAGATGACATTAGTCAGAGAAGAGGACACCAGATGACATTAGTTAGAGAAGAGACCAGATGACATAAGTAAGAGAACAGGAGACCAGATGACATTAGGTAGAGAAGAGGACACCAGATGACATTAGGTAGAGAAGAAGAGACCAAGATGACATTAGCTAGAGAAGAGGACATCAGAAGCCATTTGTTAGAGACGAAGAGACCAGATGACTTTAGTTAGAGAAGAAGAGATCAGATGACATTATTTAGAGGAGACCAGATGACATTAATTTGAGAAGTTGAGACCAGATGACATTAGGTAGAGAAGAAGAGACCAGATGACATTAGTTAGAGAAAAGGGGCCAGATGACATTATTTAGAGGAGACCAGATAACATTAAATAAAGAAGAGGAGACATGATGACATTAGTTCGAGAAGAAGAGACCAGATGACATTAGTTAGATAAGAGTAGACCAGATGACATTAGTTAGAGAAGAGGACACCAGATGACATTAGTTAGAGAAGAGGACACCAGATGACATTAGTTAGAGAAGAGGACACCAGATGATATTAGTTTGAGAAGAAGAGACCAGATGGCATTACTTAAGAAAAGAGTAGACCAGATGACATTAGTTAGAGAAGAGGAGACCAGATGACATTAGTTAGAGAAGAGACCAGATGACATTAGTCAGAGAAGAGGACACCAGATGACATTAGTTAGAGAAGAGACCAGATGACATAAGTAAGAGAACAGGAGACCAGATGACATTAGGTAGAGAAGAGGACACCAGATGACATTAGGTAGAGAAGAAGAGACCAAGATGACATTAGCTAGAGAAGAGGACATCAGAAGCCATTTGTTAGAGACGAAGAGACCAGATGACTTTAGTTAGAGAAGAAGAGATCAGATGACATTATTTAGAGGAGACCAGATGACATTAATTTGAGAAGTTGAGACCAGATGACATTAGGTAGAGAAGAGGACACCAGATGACATTAGTTAGAGAAGAAGAGACCAAGATGACATTAGTTATAAAAGAGGACATCAGAGGCCATTTTTTAGAGACGAAGAGACCAGATGACTTTAGTTAGAGAAGAAGAGACCAGATGACATTATTTAGAGGAGACCAGATAACATTAAATAGAGAAGAGGAGACCAGATGACATTAGTTAGAGAAGAAGAGACCAGATGACATTAGTTAGAGGAGACCAGATGACATTAGTTAGAGAAGATTACACCTAATGAAATTACTTAGAGAAGAGGACACCAGATGACATTAGTTACAGAAGAGTAGACCAGATGACATTAGTTAGAGAAGAGGACACCAGATGACATTAGTTAGAGAAGTGGACACCAGATGACATTAGTTAGAGAAGAGGACACCAGATGACATTAGTTAGAGAAGAGGACACCAGATGATATTAGTTTGAGAAGAAGAGACCAGATGGCATTACTTAAGAAAAGAGTAGACCAGATGACATTAGTTAGTGAAGAGGAGACCAGATGACATTAGTTAGAGAAGAAGAGACCAGATGACATTAGTTAGATAAGATTAGACCAGATGACATTAGTTAGAGAAGAGGACACCAGATGACATTAGTTAGAGAAGTGGACACCAGATGACATTAGTTAGAGAAGAGGACACCAGATGACATTAGTTAGAGAAAAGGGGCCAGATGACATTATTTAGAGGAGACCAGATAACATTAAATAAAGAAGAGGAGACATGATGACATTAGTTCGAGAAGAAGAGACCAGATGACATTAGTTAGATAAGAGTAGACCAGATGACATTAGTTAGAGAAGAGGACACCAGATGACATTAGTTAGAGAAGAGACCAGATGACATTAGTCAGAGAAGAGGACACCAGATGACATTAGTTAGAGAAGAGACCAGATGACATAAGTAAGAGAACAGGAGAACAGATGACATTAGGTAGAGAAGAGGACACCAGATGACATTAGTTAGAGAAGAAGAGACCAAGATGACATTAGTTATAAAAGAGGACATCAGAGGCCATTTTTTAGAGACGAAGAGACCAGATGACTTTAGTTAGAGAAGAAGAGACCAGATGACATTATTTAGAGGAGACCAGATAACATTAAATAGAGAAGAGGAGACCAGATGACATTAGTTAGAGAAGAAGAGACCAGATGACATTAGTTAGAGGAGACCAGATGACATTAGTTAGAGAAGATTACACCTAATGAAATTACTTAGAGAAGAGGACACCAGATGACATTAGTTACAGAAGAGTAGACCAGATGACATTAGTTAGAGAAGAGGACACCAGATGACATTAGTTAGAGAAGTGGACACCAGATGACATTAGTTAGAGAAGAGGACACCAGATGACATTAGTTAGAGAAGAGGACACCAGATGATATTAGTTTGAGAAGAAGAGACCAGATGGCATTACTTAAGAAAAGAGTAGACCAGATGACATTAGTTAGTGAAGAGGAGACCAGATGACATTAGTTAGAGAAGAAGAGACCAGATGACATTAGTTAGATAAGATTAGACCAGATGACATTAGTTAGAGAAGAGGACACCAGATGACATTAGTTAGAGAAGTGGACACCAGATGACATTAGTTAGAGAAGAGGACACCAGATGACATTAGTTAGAGAAAAGGGGCCAGATGACATTATTTAGAGGAGACCAGATAACATTAAATAAAGAAGAGGAGACATGATGACATTAGTTCGAGAAGAAGAGACCAGATGACATTAGTTAGATAAGAGTAGACCAGATGACATTAGTTAGAGAAGAGGACACCAGATGACATTAGTTAGAGAAGAGACCAGATGACATTAGTCAGAGAAGAGGACACCAGATGACATTAGTTAGAGAAGAGACCAGATGACATAAGTAAGAGAACAGGAGAACAGATGACATTAGGTAGAGAAGAGGACACCAGATGACATTAGGTAGAGAAGAAGAGACCAAGATGACATTAGTTAGAGAAGAGGACATCAGAAGCCATTTGTTAGAGACGAAGAGACCAGATGACATTAGTTAGAGAAGAAGAGACCAGATGACATTATTTAGAGGAGACCAGATGACATTAGTTAGAGAAGATTACACCTAATGAAATTACTTAGAGAAGAGGAGACCAGATGACATTAGGTAGAGAAGAGGACACCAGATGACATTAGGTAGAGAAGAAGAGACCAAGATGACATTAGCTAGAGAAGAGGACATCAGAAGCCATTTGTTAGAGACGAAGAGACCAGATGACTTTAGTTAGGGAAGAAGAGATCAGATGACATTATTTAGAGGAGACCAGATGACATTAATTTGAGAAGTTGAGACCAGATGACATTAGGTAGAGAAGAAGAGACCAGATGACATTAGTTAGAGAAAAGGGGCCAGATGACATTATTTAGAGGAGACCAGATAACATTAAATAAAGAAGAGGAGACATGATGACATTAGTTCGAGAAGAAGAGACCAGATGACATTAGTTAGATAAGAGTAGACCAGATGACATTAGTTAGAGAAGAGGACACCAGATGACATTAGTTAGAGAAGAGGACACCAGATGACATTAGTTAGAGAAGAGGACACCAGATGATATTAGTTTGAGAAGAAGAGACCAGATGGCATTACTTAAGAAAAGAGTAGACCAGATGACATTAGTTAGAGAAGAGGAGACCAGATGACATTAGTTAGAGAAGAGACCAGATGACATTAGTCAGAGAAGAGGACACCAGATGACATTAGTTAGAGAAGAGACCAGATGACATAAGTAAGAGAACAGGAGACCAGATGACATTAGGTAGAGAAGAGGACACCAGATGACATTAGGTAGAGAAGAAGAGACCAAGATGACATTAGCTAGAGAAGAGGACATCAGAAGCCATTTGTTAGAGACGAAGAGACCAGATGACTTTAGTTAGAGAAGAAGAGATCAGATGACATTATTTAGAGGAGACCAGATGACATTAATTTGAGAAGTTGAGACCAGATGACATTAGGTAGAGAAGAGGACACCAGATGACATTAGTTAGAGAAGAAGAGACCAAGATGACATTAGTTATAAAAGAGGACATCAGAGGCCATTTTTTAGAGACGAAGAGACCAGATGACTTTAGTTAGAGAAGAAGAGACCAGATGACATTATTTAGAGGAGACCAGATAACATTAAATAGAGAAGAGGAGACCAGATGACATTAGTTAGAGAAGAAGAGACCAGATGACATTAGTTAGATAAGAGGACACCAGATGACATTAGTTAGAGAAGAGGACACCAGATGACATTAGTTAGAGAAGTGGACACCAGATGACATTATTTAGAGGAGACCAGATAACATTAAATAGAGAAGAGGAGACCAGATGACATTAGTTAGAGAAGAAGAGACCAGATGACATTAGTTAGAGGAGACCAGATGACATTAGTTAGAGAAGATTACACCTAATGAAATTACTTAGAGAAGAGGACACCAGATGACATTAGTTACAGAAGAGTAGACCAGATGACATTAGTTAGAGAAGAGGACACCAGATGACATTAGTTAGAGAAGTGGACACCAGATGACATTAGTTAGAGAAGAGGACACCAGATGACATTAGTTAGAGAAGAGGACACCAGATGATATTAGTTTGAGAAGAAGAGACCAGATGGCATTACTTAAGAAAAGAGTAGACCAGATGACATTAGTTAGTGAAGAGGAGACCAGATGACATTAGTTAGAGAAGAAGAGACCAGATGACATTAGTTAGATAAGATTAGACCAGATGACATTAGTTAGAGAAGAGGACACCAGATGACATTAGTTAGAGAAGTGGACACCAGATGACATTAGTTAGAGAAGAGGACACCAGATGACATTAGTTAGAGAAAAGGGGCCAGATGACATTATTTAGAGGAGACCAGATAACATTAAATAAAGAAGAGGAGACATGATGACATTAGTTCGAGAAGAAGAGACCAGATGACATTAGTTAGATAAGAGTAGACCAGATGACATTAGTTAGAGAAGAGGACACCAGATGACATTAGTTAGAGAAGAGACCAGATGACATAAGTAAGAGAACAGGAGAACAGATGACATTAGGTAGAGAAGAGGACACCAGATGACATTAGGTAGAGAAGAAGAGACCAAGATGACATTAGTTAGAGAAGAGGACATCAGAAGCCATTTGTTAGAGACGAAGAGACCAGATGACATTAGTTAGAGAAGAAGAGACCAGATGACATTATTTAGAGGAGACCAGATGACATTAGTTAGAGAAGATTACACCTAATGAAATTACTTAGAGAAGAGGACACCAGATGACATTAGTTACAGAAGAGTAGACCAGATGACATTAGTTAGAGAAGAGGACACCAGATGACATTAGTTAGAGAAGTGGACACCAGATGACATTAGTTAGAGAAGAGGACACCAGATGACATTAGTTAGAGAAGAGGACACCAGATGATATTAGTTTGAGAAGAAGAGACCAGATGGCATTACTTAAGAAAAGAGTAGACCAGATGACATTAGTTAGAGAAGAGGAGACCAGATGACATTAGTTAGAGAAGAGACCAGATGACATTAGTCAGAGAAGAGGACACCAGATGACGTTAGTTAGAGAAGAGACCAGATGACATAAGTAAGAGAACAGGAGACCAGATGACATTAGGTAGAGAAGAGGACACCAGATGACATTAGGTAGAGAAGAAGAGACCAAGATGACATTATTTAGAGAAGAGGACATCAGAAGCCATTTGTTAGAGACGAAGAGACCAGATGACTTTAGTTAGAGAAGAAGAGATCGGATGACATTATTTAGAGGAGACCAGATGACATTAATTTGAGAAGTTGAGACCAGATGACATTAGGTAGAGAAGAGGACACCAGATGACATTAGTTAGAGAAGAAGAGACCAGATGACATTAGTTAGATAAGAGTAGACCAGATGACATTAGTTAGAGAAGAGGACACCAGATGACATTAGTTAGAGAAGTGGACACCAGATGACATTAGGTAGAGAAGAGGACTCCAGATGACATTAGTTAGAGAAGAAGAGACCAGATGACATTATTTAGAGGAGACCAGATGACATTAGTTAGAGAAGATTACACCTAATGAAATTACTTAGAGAAGAGGACACCAGATGACATTAGTTACAGAAGAGTAGACCAGATGACATTAGTTAGAGAAGAGGACACCAGATGACATTAGTTAGAGAAGTGGACACCAGACGACATTAGTTAGAGAAGAGGACACCAGATGACATTAGTTAGAGAAGAGGACACCAGATGATATTAGTTTGAGAAGAAGAGACCAGATGGCATTACTTGAGAAAAGAGTAGACCAGATGACATTAGTTAGTGAAGAGGAGACCAGATGACATTAGTTAGATAAGAGTAGACCAGATGACATTAGTTAGAGAAGAGGACACCAGATGACATTAGTTAGAGAAGTGGACACCAGATGACATTAGTTAGAGAAGAGTAGACCAGATGACATTAGTTAGAGAAGAAGAGACCAGATGACATTATTTAGAGGACACCAGATGACATTAGTTACAGAAGAGTAGACCAGATGACATTAGTTAGAGAAGAGGACACCAGATGACATTAGTTAGAGAAGTGGACACCAGATGACATTAGTTAGAGAAGAGGACACCAGATGACATTAGTTAGAGAAGAGGACACCAGATGATATTAGTTTGAGAAGAAGAGACCAGATGGCATTACTTAAGAAAAGAGTAGACCAGATGACATTAGTTAGAGAAGAGGAGACCAGATGACATTAGTTAGAGAAGAGACCAGATGACATTAGTCAGAGAAGAGGACCCCAGATGACATTAGTTAGAGAAGAGACCAGATGACATAAGTAAGAGAACAGGAGACCAGATGACATTAGGTAGAGAAGAGGACACCAAATGACATTAGGTAGAGAAGAAGAGACCAAGATGACATTAGTTACAGAAGAGGACATCAGAAGCCATTTGTTAGAGACGAAGAGACCAGATGACTTTAGTTAGAGAAGAAGAGACCAGATGACATTATTTAGAGGAGACCAGATAACATTAAATAGAGAAGAGGAGACCAGATGACATTAGTTAGAGAAGAAGAGACCAGATGACATTAGTTAGATAAGAGTAGACCAGATGACATTAGTTAGAGAAGAGGACACCAGATGACATTAGTTAGAGAAGTGGACACCAGATGACATTAGTTAGAGAAGAGGACTCCAGATGACATTAGTTAGAGAAGAAGAGACCAGATGACATTATTTAGAGGAGAGCAGATGACATTAGTTAGAGAAGATTACACCTAATGAAATTACTTAGAGAAGAGGACACCAGATGACATTAGTTACAGAAGAGTAGACCAGATGACATTAGTTAGAGAAGAGGACACCAGATGAAATTAGTTAGAGAAGTGGACACCAGATGACATTAGTTAGAGAAGAGGACACCAGATGACATTAGGTAGAGAAGAAGAGACCAGATGACATTATTTAGAGGACACCAGATGACATTAGTTAGAGAAGAGGACACCAGATGACATTAGTTAGAGAAGTGGACACCAGATGACATTAGTTAGAGAAGAGGACACCAGATGACATTAGTTAGAGAAGAAGAGACCAGATGACATTATTTAGAGGAGACCAGATGACATTAGTTAGAGAAGATTACACCTGATGAAATTACTTAGAGAAGAGGACATCATATGACATTAGTTACAGAAGAGTAGACCAGATGACATTAGTTAGAGAAGAGGACACCAGATGACATTAGTTAGAGAAGTGGACACCAGATGACATTAGTTAGAGAAGATGACACCAGATGACATTAGTTAGAGAAGAAGAGACCAGATGACATTATTTAGAAGAGACCAGATGACATTAGTTAGAGAAGATTACACCTAATGAAATTACTTAGAGAAGAGGACACCAGATGACATTAGTTCCAGAAGAGGACACCAGATGACATTAGTTAGAGAAGTGGACACCAGATGACATTAGTTAGAGAAGAGGACACCAGATGACATTAGTTAGAGAAGAGGACACCAGATGACATTAGTTAGAGAAGAAGAGACCAGATGACATTAGTTAGATAAGAGTAGACCAGATGACATTACTTAGAGAAGAGGACACCAGATGACATTAGTTAGAGACGTGGACACCAGATGACATTAGTTAGAGAAGATGACACCAGATGACATTAGTTAGAGAAGAAGAGACCAGATGACATTATTTAGAAGAGACCAGATGACATTAGTTAGAGAAGATTACACCTAATGAAATTACTTAGAGAAGAGTAGACCAGATGACATTAGTTAGAGAAGAAGAGACCAGATGACATTATTTAGAGGACACCAGATGACATTAGTTACAGAAGAGTAGACCAGATGACATTAGTTAGAGAAGAGGACACCAGATGACATTAGTTAGAGAAGTGGACACCAGATGACATTAGTTAGAGAAGAGGACACCAGATGACATTAGTTAGAGAAGAGGACACCAGATGATATTAGTTTGAGAAGAAGAGACCAGATGGCATTACTTAAGAAAAGAGTAGACCAGATGACATTAGTTAGAGAAGAGGAGACCAGATGACATTTGTTAGAGAAGAGACCAGATGACATTAGTCAGAGAAGAGGACCCCAGATGACATTAGTTAGAGAAGAGGAGACCAGATGACATAAGTAAGAGAACAGGAGACCAGATGACATTAGGTAGAGAAGAGGACACCAAATGACATTAGGTAGAGAAGAAGAGACCAAGATGACATTAGTTACAGAAGAGGACATCAGAAGCCATTTGTTAGAGACGAAGAGACCAGATGACTTTAGTTAGAGAAGAAGAGACCAGATGACATTATTTAGAGGAGACCAGATAACATTAAATAGAGAAGAGGAGACCAGATGACATTAGTTAGAGAAGAAGATCCCAGATGACATTAGTTAGATAAGAGTAGACCAGATGACATTAGTTAGAGAAGAGGACACCAGATGACATTAGTTAGAGAAGTGGACACCAGATGACATTAGTTAGAGAAGAGGACTCCAGATGACATTAGTTAGAGAAGAAGAGACCAGATGACATTATTTAGAGGAGAGCAGATGACATTAGTTAGAGAAGATTACACCTAATGAAATTACTTAGAGAATAGGACACCAGATGACATTAGTTACAGAAGAGTAGACCAGATGACATTAGTTAGAGAAGAGGACACCAGATGACATTAGTTAGAGAAGTGGACACCAGATGACATTAGTTAGAGAAGAGGACACCAGATGACATTAGTTAGAGAAGAGGACACCAGATGATATTAGTTTGAGAAGAAGAGACCAGATGGCATTACTTAAGAAAAGAGTAGACCAGATGACATTAGTTAGTGAAGAGGAGACCAGATGACATTAGTTAGAGAAGAAGAGACCAGATGACATTAGTTAGAGAAAAGGGGCCAGATGACATTATTTAGAGGAGACCAGATAACATTAAATAAAGAAGAGGAGACATGATGACATTAGTTCGAGAAGAAGAGACCAGATGACATTAGTTAGATAAGAGTAGACCAGATGACATTAGTTAGAGAAGAGGACACCAGATGACATTAGTTAGAGAAGTGGACACCAGATGACATTAGTTAGAGAAGAGTAGACCAGATGACATTAGTTAGAGAAGAAGAGACCAGATGACATTATTTAGAGGACACCAGATGACATTAGTTACAGAAGAGTAGACCAGATGACATTAGTTAGAGAAGAGGACACCAGATGACATTAGTTAGAGAAGTGGACACCAGATGACATTAGTTAGAGAAGAGGACACCAGATGACATTAGTTAGAGAAGAGGACACCAGATGATATTAGTTTGAGAAGAAGAGACCAGATGGCATTACTTAAGAAAAGAGTAGACCAGATGACATTAGTTAGAGAAGAGGAGACCAGATGACATTAGTTAGAGAAGAGACCAGATGACATTAGTCAGAGAAGAGGACCCCAGATGACATTAGTTAGAGAAGAGACCAGATGACATAAGTAAGAGAACAGGAGACCAGATGACATTAGGTAGAGAAGAGGACACCAAATGACATTAGGTAGAGAAGAAGAGACCAAGATGACATTAGTTACAGAAGAGGACATCAGAAGCCATTTGTTAGAGACGAAGAGACCAGATGACTTTAGTTAGAGAAGAAGAGACCAGATGACATTATTTAGAGGAGACCAGATAACATTAAATAGAGAAGAGGAGACCAGATGACATTAGTTAGAGAAGATGAGACCAGATGACATTAGTTAGATAAGAGTAGACCAGATGACATTAGTTAGAGAAGAGGACACCAGATGACATTAGTTAGAGAAGTGGACACCAGATGACATTAGTTAGAGAAGAGGACTCCAGATGACATTAGTTAGAGAAGAAGAGACCAGATGACATTATTTAGAGGAGAGCAGATGACATTAGTTAGAGAAGATTACACCTAATGAAATTACTTAG
Organism: Lampris incognitus; assembly: GCF_029633865.1. NCBI lineage: Eukaryota > Metazoa > Chordata > Actinopteri > Lampriformes > Lampridae > Lampris > Lampris incognitus. The sequence continues at coordinate 66,699,316 of NC_079211.1, read as the reverse complement.
AGAAGAGGACACCAGATGACATTAGTTACAGAAGAGTAGACCAGATGACATTAGTTAGAGAAGAGGACACCAGATGAAATTAGTTAGAGAAGTGGACACCAGATGACATTAGTTAGAGAAGAGGACACCAGATGACATTAGTTAGAGAAGAGGACACCAGATGATATTAGTTTGAGAAGAAGAGACCAGATGGCATTACTTAAGAAAAGAGTAGACCAGATGACATTAGTTAGAGAAGAGGAGACCAGATGACATTAGTTAGAGAAGTGGACACCAGATGACATTAGTTAGAGAAGAGGACACCAGATGACATTATTTAGAGGACACCAGATGACATTATTTAGAGGACACCAGATGACATTAGTTAGAGAAGAGGACACCAGATGACATTAGTTAGAAAAGTGGACACCAGATGACATTAGTTAGAGAAGAGGACACCAGATGACATTAGTTAGAGAAGAAGAGACCAGATGACATTATTTAGAGGAGACCAGATGACATTAGTTAGAGAAGATTACACCTGATGAAATTACTTAGAGAAGAGGACATCATATGACATTAGTTACAGAAGAGTAGACCAGATGACATTAGTTAGAGAAGAGGACACCAGATGACATTAGTTAGAGAAGTGGACACCAGATGACATTAGTTAGAGAAGAGGACACCAGATGACATTAGTTAGAGAAGAAGAGACCAGATGACATTATTTAGAAGAGACCAGATGACATTAGTTAGAGAAGATTACACCTAATGAAATTACTTAGAGAAGAGGACACCAGATGACATTAGTTCCAGAAGAGGACACCAGATGACATTAGTTAGAGAAGTGGACACCAGATGACATTAGTTAGAGAAGAGGACACCAGATGACATTAGTTAGAGAAGAGGACACCAGATGACATTAGTTAGAGAAGAAGAGACCAGATGACATTAGTTAGATAAGAGTAGACCAGATGACATTAGTTAGAGAAGAGGACACCAGATGACATTAGTTAGAGAAGTGGACACCAGATGACATTAGTTAGAGAAGAGTAGACCAGATGACATTAGTTCGAGAAGAAGAGACCAGATGACATTATTTAGAGGACACCAGATGACATTAGTTACAGAAGAGTAGACCAGATGACATTAGTTAGAGAAGAGGACACCAGATGACATTAGTTAGAGAAGTGGACACCAGATGACATTAGTTAGAGAAGAGGACACCAGATGACATTAGTTAGAGAAGAGGACACCAGATGATATTAGTTTGAGAAGAAGAGACCAGATGGCATTACTTAAGAAAAGAGTAGACCAGATGACATTAGTTAGAGAAGAGGAGACCAGATGACATTAGTTAGAGAAGAGACCAGATGACATTAGTCAGAGAAGAGGACCCCAGATGACATTAGTTAGAGAAGAGACCAGATGACATAAGTAAGAGAACAGGAGACCAGATGACATTAGGTAGAGAAGAGGACACCAAATGACATTAGGTAGAGAAGAAGAGACCAAGATGACATTAGTTACAGAAGAGGACATCAGAAGCCATTTGTTAGAGACGAAGAGACCAGATGACTTTAGTTAGAGAAGAAGAGACCAGATGACATTATTTAGAGGAGACCAGATAACATTAAATAGAGAAGAGGAGACCAGATGACATTAGTTAGAGAAGAAGAGACCAGATGACATTAGTTAGATAAGAGTAGACCAGATGACATTAGTTAGAGAAGAGGACACCAGATGACATTAGTTAGAGAAGTGGACACCAGATGACATTAGTTAGAGAAGAGGACTCCAGAACATTAGTTAGAGAAGAAGAGACCAGATGACATTATTTAGAGGAGAGCAGATGACATTAGTTAGAGAAGATTACACCTAATGAAATTACTTAGAGAAGAGGACACCAGATGACATTAGTTACAGAAGAGTAGACCAGATGACATTAGTTAGAGAAGAGGACACCAGATGACATTAGTTAGAGAAGTGGACACCAGATGACATTAGTTAGAGAAGAGGACACCAGATGACATTAGTTAGAGAAGAGGACACCAGATGATATTAGTTTGAGAAGAAGAGACCAGATGGCATTACTTAAGAAAAGAGTAGACCAGATGACATTAGTTAGAGAAGAGGAGACCAGATGACATTAGTTAGAGAAGTGGACACCAGATGACATTAGTTAGAGAAGAGGACACCAGATGACATTAGTTAGAGAAGAAGAGACCAGATGACATTATTTAGAGGACACCAGATGACATTAGTTAGAGAAGAGGACACCAGATGACATTAGTTAGAGAAGTGGACACCAGATGACATTAGTTAGAGAAGAGGACACCAGATGACATTAGTTAGAGAAGAAGAGACCAGATGACATTATTTAGAGGAGACCAGATGACATTAGTTAGAGAAGATTACACCTGATGAAATTACTTAGAGAAGAGGACATCATATGACATTAGTTACAGAAGAGTAGACCAGATGACATTAGTTAGAGAAGAGGACACCAGATGACATTAGTTAGAGAAGTGGACACCAGATGACATTAGTTAGAGAAGAGGACACCAGATGACATTAGTTAGAGAAGAAGAGACCAGATGACATTATTTAGAAGAGACCAGATGACATTAGTTAGAGAAGAGGACACCAGATGACATTAGTTAGAGAAGTGGACACCAGATGACATTAGTTAGAGAAGAGGACACCAGATGACATTAGTTAGAGAAGAGGACACCAGATGACATTAGTTAGAGAAGAAGAGACCAGATGACATTAGTTAGATAAGAGTAGACCAGATGACATTAGTTAGAGAAGAGGACACCAGATGACATTAGTTAGAGAAGTGGACACCAGATGACATTAGTTAGAGAAGAGGACACCAGATGACATTAGTTAGAGAAGAGGACACCAGATGATATTAGTTTGAGAAGAAGAGACCAGATGGCATTACTTAGAAAAGAGTAGACCAGATGACATTAATTAGAGAAGAGGAGACCAGATGACATTAGTTAGAGAAGAAGAGACCAGATGACATTACTTAGAGAAGAAGAGACCAGATTACGTTACATAGAGAAGAGTAGACCAGATGACATTAGTTAGAGAAGAGGAGACCAGATGACATTAGTTAGAGAAGAGGAGACCAGATGACATAAGTAAGAGAACAGGAGACCAGATGACATTAGTTAGAGAAGAAGAGACCAGATGGTATTAGTTAGAGAACAGGAGAACAGATGACATTAGTTAGAGAAGAGGAGACCAGATGACATTAGTTAGAGAAGTAGAGACCAGATGACATTAGTTAGAGAAGAGACCAGATGACATTAGTTAGAGAAGAGGACACCAGATGACATAAGTAAGAGAACAGGAGACCAGATGACATTAGGTAGAGAAGAGGACACCAGATGACATTAGTTAGTGAAGAGGAGACCAGATGACATTAGTTAGAGAAGAAGAGACCAGAATACATTACTTAGATAAGAGTAGACCAGATGACATTAGTTACAGAAGAGGACACCAGATGACATTAGTTAGAGAAGTGGACACCAGATGACATTAGTTAGAGAAGAGGACACCAGATGACATTAGTTAGAGAAGAGGACACCAGATGACATTAGTTAGAGAAGAAGAGACCAGATGACATTAGTTAGATAAGAGTAGACCAGATGACATTAGTTAGAGAAGAGGACACCAGATGACATTAGTTAGAGAAGTGGACACCAGATGACATTAGTTAGAGAAGAGGACACCAGATGACATTAGTTAGAGAAGAAGAGACCAGATGACATTAGTTTGAGAAGAATAGACCAGATGGCATTACTTAGAGGAGACCAGATGACATTAGTTAGAGAAGATTACACCTAATGAAATAATTTAGAGAAGAGGACACCAGATGACATTAGTTACAGAAGAGTAGAGCAGATGACATTAGTTAGAGAAGAGGACACCAGATGACATTAGTTAGAGAAGTGGACACCAGATGACATTAGTTAGAGAAGAGGACACCAGATGACATTAGTTAGAGAAGAGGACACCAGATGATATTAGTTTGAGAAGAAGAGACCAGATGGCATTACTTAGAAAAGAGTAGACCAGATGACATTAATTAGAGAAGAGGAGACCAGATGACATTAGTTAGAGAAGAAGAGACCAGATGACATTACTTAGAGAAGAAGAGACCAGATGACGTTACATAGAGAAGAGTAGACCAGATGACATTAGTTAGAGAAGAGAAGACCAGATGACATTAGTTAGAGAAGAGGAGACCAGATGACATTAGTTAGAGAAGTAGAGACCAGATGACATTAGTTAGAGAAGAAGAGACCAGATGACATTAGTTAGAGAAGAGGACACCAGATGACATAAGTAAGAGAACAGGAGACCAGATGACATTAGGTAGAGAAGAGGACACCAGATGACATTAGTTAGTGAAGAGGAGACCAGATGACATTAGTTAGAGAAGAAGAGACCAGAATACATTAGTTAGATAAGAGTAGACCAGATGACATTAGTTAGAGAAGAGGACACCAGATGACATTAGTTAGAGAAGTGGACACCAGATGACATTAGTTAGAGAAGAGGACACCGGATGACATTAGTTAGAGAAAAGGGGCCAGATGACATTATTTAGAGGAGACCAGATAACATTAAATAAAGAAGAGGAGACATGATGACATTAGTTCGAGAAGAAGAGACCAGATGACATTAGTTAGATAAGAGTAGACCAGATGACATTAGTTAGAGAAGAGGACACCAGATGACATTAGTTAGAGAAGTGGACACCAGATGACATTAGTTAGAGAAGAGGACACCAGATGACATTAGTTAGAGAAGAAGAGACCAGATGACATTATTTAGAGGAGACCAGATGACATTAGTTAGAGAAGATTACACCTAATGAAATTACTTAGAGAAGAGGACACCAGATGACATTAGTTACAGAAGAGTAGACCAGATGACATTAGTTAGAGAAGAGGACACCAGATGACATTAGTTAGAGAAGTGGACACCAGATGACATTAGTTAGAGAAGAGGACACCAGATGACATTAGTTAGAAAAGAGGACATCAGATTATATTAGTTTGAGACGAAGAGACCAGATGACATTAGTTAGAAAAGAGTAGACCAGATGACATTAGTTAGAGAAGAGGAGACCAGATGACATTAGTTAGAGAAGAGACCAGATGACATTAGTCAGAGAAGAGGACACCAGATGACATTAGTTAGAGAAGAGACCAGATGACATAAGTAAGAGAACAGGAGACCAGATGACATTAGTCAGAGAAGAGGACACCAGATGACATTAGGTAGAGAAGAAGAGACCAAGATGACATTAGTTAGAGAAGAGGACATCAGAAGCCATTTGTTAGAGACGAAGAGACCAGATGACATTAGTTAGAGAAGAAGAGACCAGATGACATTAGCTAGAGAAGTGGACACCAGATGACATTAGTTAGAGAAGAGGACACCAGATGACATTAGTTAGAGAAGAGGACACCAGATGACATTAGTTAGAGAAGAAGAGACCAGATGACATTAGTTAGATAAGAGTAGACCAGATGACATTAGTTAGAGAAGAGGACACCAGATGACATTAGTTAGAGAAGTGGACACCAGATGACATTAGTTAGAGAAGAGGACACCAGATGACATTAGTTAGAGAAGAAGAGACCAGATGACATTAGTTTGAGAAGAATAGACCAGATGGCATTACTTAGAGGAGACCAGATGACATTAGTTAGAGAAGATTACACCTAATGAAATAATTTAGAGAAGAGGACACCAGATGACATTAGTTACAGAAGAGTAGAGCAGATGACATTAGTTAGAGAAGAGGACACCAGATGACATTAGTTAGAGAAGTGGACACCAGATGACATTAGTTAGAGAAGAGGACACCAGATGACATTAGTTAGAGAAGAGGACACCAGATGATATTAGTTTGAGAAGAAGAGACCAGATGGCATTACTTAGAAAAGAGTAGACCAGATGACATTAATTAGAGAAGAGGAGACCAGATGACATTAGTTAGAGAAGAAGAGACCAGATGACATTACTTAGAGAAGAAGAGACCAGATGACGTTACATAGAGAAGAGTAGACCAGATGACATTAGTTAGAGAAGAGAAGACCAGATGACATTAGTTAGAGAAGAGGAGACCAGATGACATTAGTTAGAGAAGTAGAGACCAGATGACATTAGTTAGAGAAGAAGAGACCAGATGACATTAGTTAGAGAAGAGGACACCAGATGACATAAGTAAGAGAACAGGAGACCAGATGACATTAGGTAGAGAAGAGGACACCAGATGACATTAGTTAGTGAAGAGGAGACCAGATGACATTAGTTAGAGAAGAAGAGACCAGAATACATTAGTTAGATAAGAGTAGACCAGATGACATTAGTTAGAGAAGAGGACACCAGATGACATTAGTTAGAGAAGTGGACACCAGATGACATTAGTTAGAGAAGAGGACACCGGATGACATTAGTTAGAGAAAAGGGGCCAGATGACATTATTTAGAGGAGACCAGATAACATTAAATAAAGAAGAGGAGACATGATGACATTAGTTCGAGAAGAAGAGACCAGATGACATTAGTTAGATAAGAGTAGACCAGATGACATTAGTTAGAGAAGAGGACACCAGATGACATTAGTTAGAGAAGTGGACACCAGATGACATTAGTTAGAGAAGAGGACACCAGATGACATTAGTTAGAGAAGAAGAGACCAGATGACATTATTTAGAGGAGACCAGATGACATTAGTTAGAGAAGATTACACCTAATGAAATTACTTAGAGAAGAGGACACCAGATGACATTAGTTACAGAAGAGTAGACCAGATGACATTAGTTAGAGAAGAGGACACCAGATGACATTAGTTAGAGAAGTGGACACCAGATGACATTAGTTAGAGAAGAGGACACCAGATGACATTAGTTAGAAAAGAGGACATCAGATGATATTAGTTTGAGAAGAAGAGACCAGATGACATTAGTTAGAAAAGAGTAGACCAGATGACATTAGTTAGAGAAGAGGAGACCAGATGACATTAGTTAGAGAAGAGACCAGATGACATTAGTCAGAGAAGAGGACACCAGATGACATTAATTAGAGAAGAGACCAGATGACATAAGTAAGAGAACAGGAGACCAGATGACATTAGTCAGAGAAGAGGACACCAGATGACATTAGGTAGAGAAGAAGAGACCAAGATGACATTAGTTAGAGAAGAGGACATCAGAAGCCATTTGTTAGAGACGAAGAGACCAGATGACATTAGTTAGAGAAGAAGAGACCAGATGACATTATTTAGAGGAGACCAGATGACATTAGTTAGAGAAGATTACACCTAATGAAATTACTTAGAGAAGAGGACACCAGATGACATTAGTTACAGAAGAGTAGACCAGATGACATTAGTTAGAGAAGAGGACACCAGATGACATTAGTTAGAGAAGTGGACACCAGATGACATTAGTTAGAGAAGAGGACACCAGATGACATTAGTTAGAGAAGAGGACACCAGATGACATTAGTTAGAGAAGAGGACACCAGATGATATTAGTTTGAGAAGAACAGACCAGATGGCATTACTTAAGAAAAGAGTAGACCAGATGACATTAGTTAGAGAAGAGGAGACCAGATGACATTAGTTAGAGAAGAGACCAGATGACATTAGTCAGAGAAGAGGACCCCAGATGACATTAGTTAGAGAAGAGACCAGATGACATAAGTAAGAGAACAGGAGACCAGATGACATTAGGTAGAGAAGAGGACACCAGATGACATTAGTTAGAGAAGAGGACACCAGATGACATTAGTTAGAGAAGTGGACACCAGATGACATTAGTTAGAGAAGAGGACACCAGATGATATTAGTTTGAGAAGAACAGACCAGATGGCATTACTTAAGAAAAGAGTAGACCAGATGACATTAGTTAGAGAAGAGGAGACCAGATGACATTAGTTAGAGAAGAGACCAGATGACATTAGTCAGAGAAGAGGACCCCAGATGACATTAGTTAGAGAAGAGACCAGATGACATAAGTAAGAGAACAGGAGACCAGATGACATTAGGTAGAGAAGAGGACACCAAATGACATTAGGTAGAGAAGAAGAGACCAAGATGACATTAGTTACAGAAGAGGACATCAGAAGCCATTTGTTAGAGACGAAGAGACCAGATGACATTAGTTAGAGAAGTGGACACCAGATGACATTAGTTAGAGAAGAGGACTCCAGATGACATTAGTTAGAGAAGAAGAGACCAGATGACATTATTTAGAGGAGAGCAGATGACATTAGTTAGAGAAGATTACACCTAATGAAATTACTTAGAGAAGAGGACACCAGATGACATTAGTTACAGAAGAGTAGACCAGATGACATTAGTTAGAGAAGAGGACACCAGATGACATTAGTTAGAGAAGTGGACACCAGATGACATTAGTTAGAGAAGAGGACACCAGATGACATTAGTTAGAGAAGAGGACACCAGATGATATTAGTTTGAGAAGAAGAGACCAGATGGCATTACTTAAGAAAAGAGTAGACCAGATGACATTAGTTAGAGAAGAGGAGACCAGATGACATTAGTTAGAGAAGTGGACACCAGATGACATTAGTTAGAGAAGAGGATACCAGATGACATTAGTTAGAGAAGAAGAGACCAGATGACATTATTTAGAGGACACCAGATGACATTAGTTAGAGAAGTGGACACCAGATGACATTAGTTAGAGAAGGGGACTCCAGATGACATTAGTTAGAGAAGAAGAGACCAGATGACATTATTTAGAGGAGAGCAGATGACATTAGTTAGAGAAGATTACACCTAATGAAATTACTTAGAGAAGAGGACACCAGATGACATTAGTTACAGAAGAGTAGACCAGATGACATTAGTTAGAGAAGAGGACACCAGATGACATTAGTTAGAGAAGTGGACACCAGATGACATTAGTTAGAGAAGAGGACACCGGATGACATTAGTCAGAGAAGAGGACCCCAGATGACATTAGTTAGAGAAGAGACCAGATGACATAAGTAAGAGAACAGGAGACCAGATGACATTAGGTAGAGAAGAGGACACCAAATGACATTAGGTAGAGAAGAAGAGACCAAGATGACATTAGTTACAGAAGAGGACATCAGAAGCCATTTGTTAGAGACGAAGAGACCAGATGACTTTAGTTAGAGAAGAAGAGACCAGATGACATTATTTAGAGGAGACCAGATAACATTAAATAGAGAAGAGGAGACCAGATGACATTAGTTAGAGAAGATGAGACCAGATGACATTAGTTAGATAAGAGTAGACCAGATGACATTAGTTAGAGAAGAGGACACCAGATGACATTAGTTAGAGAAGTGGACACCAGATGACATTAGTTAGAGAAGAGGACTCCAGATGACATTAGTTAGAGAAGAAGAGACCAGATGACATTATTTAGAGGAGAGCAGATGACATTAGTTAGAGAAGATTACACCTAATGAAATTACTTAGAGAAGAGGACACCAGATGACATAAGTTACAGAAGAGTAGACCAGATGACATTAGTTAGAGAAGAGGACACCAGATGACATTAGTTAGAGAAGTGGACACCAGATGACATTAGTTAGAGAAGAGGACACCAGATGACATTAGTTAGAGAAGAGGACACCAGATGATATTAGTTTGAGAAGAAGAGACCAGATGGCATTACTTAAGAAAAGAGTAGACCAGATGACATTAGTTAGAGAAGAGGAGACCAGATGACATTAGTTAGAGAAGTGGACACCAGATGACATTAGTTAGAGAAGAGGACACCAGATGACATTAGTTAGAGAAGAAGAGACCAGATGACATTATTTAGAGGACACCAGATGACATTAGTTAGAGAAGAGGACACCAGATGACATTAGTTAGAGAAGTGGACACCAGATGACATTAGTTAGAGAAGAGGACACCAGATGACATTAGTTAGAGAAGAAGAGACCAGATGACATTATTTAGAGGAGACCAGATGACATTAGTTAGAGAAGATTACACCTGATGAAATTACTTAGAGAAGAGGACATCATATGACATTAGTTACAGAAGAGTAGACCAGATGACATTAGTTAGAGAAGAGGACACCAGATGACATTAGTTAGAGAAGTGGACACCAGATGACATTAGTTAGAGAAGAGGACACCAGATGACATTAGTTAGAGAAGAAGAGACCAGATGACATTATTTAGAAGAGACCAGATGACATTAGTTAGAGAAGATTACACCTAATGAAATTACTTAGAGAAGAGGACACCAGATGACATTAGTTCCAGAAGAGGACACCAGATGACATTAGTTAGAGAAGTGGACACCAGATGACATTAGTTAGAGAAGAGGACACCAGATGACATTAGTTAGAGAAGAGGACACCAGATGACATTAGTTAGAGAAGAAGAGACCAGATGACATTAGTTAGATAAGAGTAGACCAGATGACATTAGTTAGAGAAGAGGACACCAGATGACATTAGTTAGAGAAGTGGACACCAGATGACATTAGTTAGAGAAGAGTAGACCAGATGACATTAGTTAGAGAAGAAGAGACCAGATGACATTATTTAGAGGACACCAGATGACATTAGTTACAGAAGAGTAGACCAGATGACATTAGTTAGAGAAGAGGACACCAGATGACATTAGTTAGAGAAGTGGACACCAGATGACATTAGTTAGAGAAGAGGACACCAGATGACATTAGTTAGAGAAGAGGACACCAGATGATATTAGTTTGAGAAGAAGAGACCAGATGGCATTACTTAAGAAAAGAGTAGACCAGATGACATTAGTTAGACAAGAGGAGACCAGATGACATTAGTTAGAGAAGAGGACACCAGATGACATTAGTTAGAGAAGAGACCAGATGACATAAGTAAGAGAACAGGAGACCAGATGACATTAGGTAGAGAAGAGGACACCAAATGACATTAGGTAGAGAAGAAGAGACCAAGATGACATTAGTTACAGAAGAGGACATCAGAAGCCATTTGTTAGAGACGAAGAGACCAGATAACTTTAGTTAGAGAAGAAGAGACCAGATGACATTATTTAGAGGAGACCAGATAACATTAAATAGAGAAGAGGAGACCAGATGACATTAGTTAGAGAAGAAGAGACCAGATGACATTAGTTAGATAAGAGTAGACCAGATGACATTAGTTAGAGAAGAGGACACCAGATGACATTAGTTAGAGAAGTGGACACCAGATGACATTAGTTAGAGAAGAGGACACCAGATGACATTAGTTAGAGAAGAAGAGACCAGATGACATTATTTAGAGGACACCAGATGACATTAGTTAGAGAAGAGGACACCAGATGACATTAGTTAGAGAAGAGGACACCAGATGACATTAGTTAGAGAAGAAGAGACCAGATGACATTATTTAGAGGAGACCAGATGACATTAGTTAGAGAAGATTACACCTGATGAAATTACTTAGAGAAGAGGACATCATATGACATTAGTTACAGAAGAGTAGACCAGATGACATTAGTTAGAGAAGAGGACACCAGATGACATTAGTTAGAGAAGTGGACACCAGATGACATTAGTTAGAGAAGAGGACACCAGATGACATTAGTTAGAGAAGAAGAGACCAGATGACATTATTTAGAAGAGACCAGATGACATTAGTTAGAGAAGATTACACCTAATGAAATTACTTAGAGAAGAGGACACCAGATGACATTAGTTAGAGAAGAGGACACCAGATGACATTAGTTAGAGAAGTGGACACCAGATGACATTAGTTAGAGAAGAGGACACCAGATGACATTAGTTAGAGAAGAGGACACCAGATGATATTAGTTTGAGAAGAAGAGACCAGATGGCATTACTTAGAAAAGAGTAGACCAGATGACATTAATTAGAGAAGAGGAGACCAGATGACATTAGTTAGAGAAGAAGAGACCAGATGACATTAGTTAGAGAAGAAGAGACCAGATGACGTTACATAGAGAAGAGTAGACCAGATGACATTAGTTAGAGAAGAGGAGACCAGATGACATTAGTTAGAGAAGAGGAGACCAGATGACATAAGTAAGAGAACAGGAGACCAGATGACATTAGTTAGAGAAGAAGAGACCAGATGGTATTAGTTAGAGAACAGGAGAACAGATGACATTAGTTAGAGAAGAGGAGACCAGATGACATTAGTTAGAGAAGTAGAGACCAGATGACATTAGTTAGAGAAGAGACCAGATGACATTAGTTAGAGAAGAGGACACCAGATGACATAAGTAAGAGAACAGGAGACCAGATGACATTAGGTAGAGAAGAGGACACCAGATGACATTAGTTAGTGAAGAGGAGACCAGATGACATTAGTTAGAGAAGAAGAGACCAGAATACATTACTTAGATAAGAGTAGACCAGATGACATTAGTTACAGAAGAGGACACCAGATGACATTAGTTAGAGAAGTGGACACCAGATGACATTAGTTAGAGAAGAGGACACCAGATGACATTAGTTAGAGAAGAGGACACCAGATGACATTAGTTAGAGAAGAAGAGACCAGATGACATTAGTTAGATAAGAGTAGACCAGATGACATTAGTTAGAGAAGAGGACACCAGATGACATTAGTTAGAGAAGTGGACACCAGATGACATTAGTTAGAGAAGAGGACACCAGATGACATTAGTTAGAGAAGAAGAGACCAGATGACATTAGTTTGAGAAGAAGAGACCAGATGGCATTACTTAGAGGAGACCAGATGACATTAGTTAGAGAAGATTACACCTAATGAAATAATTTAGAGAAGAGGACACCAGATGACATTAGTTACAGAAGAGTAGAGCAGATGACATTAGTTAGAGAAGAGGACACCAGATGACATTAGTTAGAGAAGTGGACACCAGATGACATTAGTTAGAGAAGAGGACACCAGATGACATTAGTTAGAGAAGAGGACACCAGATGATATTAGTTTGAGAAGAAGAGACCAGATGGCATTACTTAGAAAAGAGTAGACCAGATGACATTAATTAGAGAAGAGGAGACCAGATGACATTAGTTAGAGAACAAGAGACCAGATGACATTACTTAGAGAAGAAGAGACCAGATGACGTTACATAGAGAAGAGTAGACCAGATGACATTAGTTAGAGAAGAGAAGACCAGATGACATTAGTTAGAGAAGAGGAGACCAGATGACATTAGTTAGAGAAGTAGAGACCAGATGACATTAGTTAGAGAAGAAGAGACCAGATGACATTAGTTAGAGAAGAGGACACCAGATGACATAAGTAAGAGAACAGGAGACCAGATGACATTAGGTAGAGAAGAGGACACCAGATGACATTAGTTAGTGAAGAGGAGACCAGATGACATTAGTTAGAGAAGAAGAGACCAGAATACATTAGTTAGATAAGAGTAGACCAGATGACATTAGTTAGAGAAGAGGACACCAGATGACATTAGTTAGAGAAGTGGACACCAGATGACATTAGTTAGAGAAGAGGACACCAGATGACATTAGTTAGAGAAGTGGACACCAGATGACATTAGTTAGAGAAGAGGACACCAGATGACATTAGTTAGAGAAGAAGAGACCAGATGACATTATTTAGAAGAGACCAGATGACATTAGTTAGAGAAGATTACACCTAATGAAATTACTTAGAGAAGAGGACACCAGATGACATTAGTTAGAGAAGAGGACACCAGATGACATTAGTTAGAGAAGTGGACACCAGATGACATTAGTTAGAGAAGAGGACACCAGATGACATTAGTTAGAGAAGAGGACACCAGATGACATTAGTTAGAGAAGAAGAGACCAGATGACATTAGTTAGATAAGAGTAGACCAGATGACATTAGTTAGAGAAGAGGACACCAGATGACATTAGTTAGAGAAGAAGAGACCAGATGACATTAGTTAGAGATCAGGAGAACAAATGACATTAGTTAGGGAAGAGGAGACCAGATGACATTAGTTAGAGAAGAAGAGACCAGATGTCATTAGTTAGAGAAGAGACCAGAGGACATTTGTTAGAGAAGAGGACACCAGATGACATTAGTTAGAGAAGAGGAGACCAGATGACATAAGTAAGAGAACAGGAGACCAGATGACATTAGTTAGAGAAGAGGACACCAGATGACATTAGTTAGAGAAGAGGAGACCAGATGACATTAGTTAGAGAAGTAGAGACCAGATGACATTAGTTAGAGAAGAGACCAGATGACATTAGTTAGAGAAGAGGACACCAGATGACATAAGTAAGAGAACAGGAGACCAGATGACATTAGGTAGAGAAGAGGACACCAGATGACATTAGTTAGTGAAGAGGAGACCAGATGACATTAGTTAGAGAAGAAGAGACCAGAATACATTACTTAGATAAGAGTAGACCAGATGACATTAGTTACAGAAGAGGACACCAGATGACATTAGTTAGAGAAGTGGACACCAGATGACATTAGTTAGAGAAGAGGACACCAGATGACATTAGTTAGAGAAGAGGACACCAGATGACATTAGTTAGAGAAGAAGAGACCAGATGACATTAGTTAGATAAGAGTAGACCAGATGACATTAGTTAGAGAAGAGGACACCAGATGACATTAGTTAGAGAAGTGGACACCAGATGACATTAGTTAGAGAAGAGGACACCAGATGACATTAGTTAGAGAAGAAGAGACCAGATGACATTAGTTTGAGAAGAAGAGACCAGATGGCATTACTTAGAGGAGACCAGATGACATTAGTTAGAGAAGATTACACCTAATGAAATAATTTAGAGAAGAGGACACCAGATGACATTAGTTACAGAAGAGTAGAGCAGATGACATTAGTTAGAGAAGAGGACACCAGATGACATTAGTTAGAGAAGTGGACACCAGATGACATTAGTTAGAGAAGAGGACACCAGATGACATTAGTTAGAGAAGAGGACACCAGATGATATTAGTTTGAGAAGAAGAGACCAGATGGCATTACTTAGAAAAGAGTAGACCAGATGACATTAATTAGAGAAGAGGAGACCAGATGACATTAGTTAGAGAAGAAGAGACCAGATGACATTACTTAGAGAAGAAGAGACCAGATGACGTTACATAGAGAAGAGTAGACCAGATGACATTAGTTAGAGAAGAGAAGACCAGATGACATTAGTTAGAGAAGAGGAGACCAGATGACATTAGTTAGAGAAGTAGAGACCAGATGACATTAGTTAGAGAAGAAGAGACCAGATGACATTAGTTAGAGAAGAGGACACCAGATGACATAAGTAAGAGAACAGGAGACCAGATGACATTAGGTAGAGAAGAGGACACCAGATGACATTAGTTAGTGAAGAGGAGACCAGATGACATTAGTTAGAGAAGAAGAGACCAGAATACATTAGTTAGATAAGAGTAGACCAGATGACATTAGTTAGAGAAGAGGACACCAGATGACATTAGTTAGAGAAGTGGACACCAGATGACATTAGTTAGAGAAGAGGACACCAGATGACATTAGCTAGAGAAGTGGACACCAGATGACATTAGTTAGAGAAGAGGACACCAGATGACATTAGTTAGAGAAGAAGAGACCAGATGACATTATTTAGAAGAGACCAGATGACATTAGTTAGAGAAGATTACACCTAATGAAATTACTTAGAGAAGAGGACACCAGATGACATTAGTTAGAGAAGAGGACACCAGATGACATTAGTTAGAGAAGTGGACACCAGATGACATTAGTTAGAGAAGAGGACACCAGATGACATTAGTTAGAGAAGAGGACACCAGATGACATTAGTTAGAGAAGAAGAGACCAGATGACATTAGTTAGATAAGAGTAGACCAGATGACATTAGTTAGAGAAGAGGACACCAGATGACATTAGTTAGAGAAGTGGACACCAGATGACATTAGTTAGAGAAGAGGACACCAGATGACATTAGTTAGAGAAGAGGACACCAGATGATATTAGTTTGAGAAGAAGAGACCAGATGGCATTACTTAGAAAAGAGTAGACCAGATGACATTAATTAGAGAAGAGGAGACCAGATGACATTAGTTAGAGAAGAAGAGACCAGATGACATTACTTAGAGAAGAAGAGACCAGATGACGTTACATAGAGAAGAGTAGACCAGATGACATTAGTTAGAGAAGAGGAGACCAGATGACATTAGTTAGAGAAGAGGAGACCAGATGACATAAGTAAGAGAACAGGAGACCAGATGACATTAGTTAGAGAAGAAGAGACCAGATGGTATTAGTTAGAGAACAGGAGAACAGATGACATTAGTTAGAGAAGAGGAGACCAGATGACATTAGTTAGAGAAGTAGAGACCAGATGACATTAGTTAGAGAAGAGACCAGATGACATTAGTTAGAGAAGAGGACACCAGATGACATAAGTAAGAGAACAGGAGACCAGATGACATTAGGTAGAGAAGAGGACACCAGATGACATTAGTTAGTGAAGAGGAGACCAGATGACATTAGTTAGAGAAGAAGAGACCAGAATACATTACTTAGATAAGAGTAGACCAGATGACATTAGTTACAGAAGAGGACACCAGATGACATTAGTTAGAGAAGTGGACACCAGATGACATTAGTTAGAGAAGAGGACACCAGATGACATTAGTTAGAGAAGAGGACACCAGATGACATTAGTTAGAGAAGAAGAGACCAGATGACATTAGTTAGATAAGAGTAGACCAGATGACATTAGTTAGAGAAGAGGACACCAGATGACATTAGTTAGAGAAGTGGACACCAGATGACATTAGTTAGAGAAGAGGACACCAGATGACATTAGTTAGAGAAGAAGAGACCAGATGACATTAGTTTGAGAAGAAGAGACCAGATGGCATTACTTAGAGGAGACCAGATGACATTAGTTAGAGAAGATTACACCTAATGAAATAATTTAGAGAAGAGGACACCAGATGACATTAGTTACAGAAGAGTAGACCAGATGACATTAGTTAGAGAAGAGGACACCAGATGACATTAGTTAGAGAAGTGGACACCAGATGACATTAGTTAGAGAAGAGGACACCAGATGACATTAGTTAGAAAAGAGGACATCAGATGATATTAGTTTGAGAAGAAGAGACCAGATGACATTAGTTAGAAAAGAGTAGACCAGATGACATTAGTTAGAGAAGAGGAGACCAGATGACATTAGTTAGAGAAGAGACCAGATGACATTAGTCAGAGAAGAGGACACCAGATGACATTAGTTAGAGAAGAGACCAGATGACATAAGTAAGAGAACAGGAGACCAGATGACATTAGTCAGAGAAGAGGACACCAGATGACATTAGGTAGAGAAGAAGAGACCAAGATGACATTAGTTAGAGAAGAGGACATCAGAAGCCATTTGTTAGAGACGAAGAGACCAGATGACATTAGTTAGAGAAGAAGAGACCAGATGACATTATTTAGAGGAGACCAGATGACATTAGTTAGAGAAGATTACACCTAATGAAATTACTTAGAGAAGAGGACACCAGATGACATTAGTTACAGAAGAGTAGACCAGATGACATTAGTTAGAGAAGAGGACACCAGATGACATTAGTTAGAGAAGTGGACACCAGATGACATTAGTTAGAGAAGAGGACACCAGATGACATTAGTTAGAGAAGAGGACACCAGATGATATTAGTTTGAGAAGAACAGACCAGATGGCATTACTTAAGAAAAGAGTAGACCAGATGACATTAGTTAGAGAAGAGGAGACCAGATGACATTAGTTAGAGAAGAGACCAGATGACATTAGTCAGAGAAGAGGACCCCAGATGACATTAGTTAGAGAAGAGACCAGATGACATAAGTAAGAGAACAGGAGACCAGATGACATTAGGTAGAGAAGAGGACACCAAATGACATTAGGTAGAGAAGAAGAGACCAAGATGACATTAGTTACAGAAGAGGACATCAGAAGCCATTTGTTAGAGACGAAGAGACCAGATGACTTTAGTTAGAGAAGAAGAGACCAGATGACATTATTTAGAGGAGACTAGATAACATTAAATAGAGAAGAGGAGACCAGATGACATTAGTTAGAGAAGAGGACACCAGATGACATTAGTTAGAGAAGTGGACACCAGATGACATTAGTTAGAGAAGAGGACTCCAGATGACATTAGTTAGAGAAGAAGAGACCAGATGACATTATTTAGAGGAGAGCAGATGACATTAGTTAGAGAAGATTACACCTAATGAAATTACTTAGAGAAGAGGACACCAGATGACATTAGTTACAGAAGAGTAGACCAGATGACATTAGTTAGAGAAGAGGACACCAGATGACATTAGTTAGAGAAGTGGACACCAAATGACATTAGGTAGAGAAGAAGAGACCAAGATGACATTAGTTACAGAAGAGGACAGCAGAAGCCATTTGTTAGAGACGAAGAGACCAGATGACTTTAGTTAGAGAAGAAGAGACCAGATGACATTAGTTAGAGAAGAGGACACCAGATGACATTAGCTAGAGAAGTGGACACCAGATGACATTAGTTAGAGAAGAGGACACCAGATGACATTAGTTAGAGAAGAGGACACCAGATGATATTAGTTTGAGAAGAAGAGACCAGATGGCATTACTTAAGAAAAGAGTAGACCAGATGACATTAGTTAGAGAAGAGGAGACCAGATGACATTAGTTAGAGAAGTGGACACCAGATGACATTAGTTAGAGAAGAGGATACCAGATGACATTAGTTAGAGAAGAAGAGACCAGATGACATTATTTAGAGGACACCAGATGACATTAGTTAGAGAAGTGGACACCAGATGACATTAGTTAGAGAAGGGGACTCCAGATGACATTAGTTAGAGAAGTGGACACCAGATGACATTAGTTAGAGAAGAGGACACCAGATGACATTAGTTAGAGAAGAGGACACCAGATGATATTAGTTTGAGAAGAAGAGACCAGATGGCATTACTTAAGAAAAGAGTAGACCAGATGACATTAGTTAGAGAAGAGGAGACCAGATGACATTAGTTAGAGAAGAGACCAGATGACATTAGTCAGAGAAGAGGACCCCAGATGACATTAGTTAGAGAAGAGACCAGATGACATAAGTAAGAGAACAGGAGACCAGATGACATTAGGTAGAGAACAGGACACCAAATGACATTAGGTAGAGAAGAAGAGACCAAGATGACATTAGTTACAGAAGAGGACATCAGAAGCCATTTGTTAGAGACGAAGAGACCAGATGACTTTAGTTAGAGAAGAAGAGACCAGATGACATTATTTAGAGGAGACCAGATAACATTAAATAGAGAAGAGGAGACCAGATGACATTAGTTAGAGAAGAAGAGACCAGATGACATTAGTTAGATAAGAGTAGACCAGATGACATTAGTTAGAGAAGAGGACACCAGATGACATTAGTTAGAGAAGTGGACACCAGATGACATTAGTTAGAGAAGAGGACTCCAGATGACATTAGTTAGAGAAGAAGAGACCAGATGACATTATTTAGAGGAGAGCAGATGACATTAGTTAGAGAAGATTACACCTAATGAAATTACTTAGAGAAGAGGACACCAGATGACATTAGTTACAGAAGAGTAGACCAGATGACATTAGTTAGAGAAGAGGACACCAGATGACATTAGTTAGAGAAGTGGACACCAAATGACATTAGGTAGAGAAGAAGAGACCAAGATGACATTAGTTACAGAAGAGGACATCAGAAGCCATTTGTTAGAGACGAAGAGACCAGATGACTTTAGTTAGAGAAGAAGAGACCAGATGACATTAGTTAGATAAGAGTAGACCAGATGACATTAGTTAGAGAAGAGGACACCAGATGACATTAGTTAGAGAAGTGGACACCAGATGACATTAGTTAGAGAAGAGGACTCCAGATGACATTAGTTAGAGAAGAAGAGACCAGATGACATTATTTAGAGGAGAGCAGATGACATTAGTTAGAGAAGATTACACCTAATGAAATTACTTAGAGAAGAGGACACCAGATGACATTAGTTACAGAAGAGTAGACCAGATGACATTAGTTAGAGAAGAGGACACCAGATGACATTAGCTAGAGAAGTGGACACCAGATGACATTAGTTAGAGAAGAGGACACCAGATGACATTAGTTAGAGAAGAGGACACCAGATGATATTAGTTTGAGAAGAAGAGACCAGATGGCATTACTTAAGAAAAGAGTAGACCAGATGACATTAGTTAGAGAAGAGGAGACCAGATGACATTAGTTAGAGAAGTGGACACCAGATGACATTAGTTAGAGAAGAGGATACCAGATGACATTAGTTAGAGAAGTGGACACCAGATGACATTAGTTAGAGAAGGGGACTCCAGATGACATTAGTTAGAGAAGAAGAGACCAGATGACATTATTTAGAGGAGAGCAGATGACATTAGTTAGAGAAGATTACACCTAATGAAATTACTTAGAGAAGAGGACACCAGATGACATTAGTTACAGAAGAGTAGACCAGATGACATTAGTTAGAGAAGAGGACACCAGATGACATTAGTTAGAGAAGTGGACACCAGATGACATTAGTTAGAGAAGAAGAGACCAGATGACATTATTTAGAGGAGACCAGATAACATTAAATAGAGATGAGGAGACCAGATGACATTAGTTAGAGAAGAGGACACCAGATGACATTAGTTAGAGAAGTGGACACCAGATGACATTAGTTAGAGAAGAGGACACCAGATGACATTAGTTAGAGAAGAGGACACCAGATGATATTAGTTTGAGAAGAAGAGACCAGATGGCATTACTTAAGAAAAGAGTAGACCAGATGACATTAGTTAGAGAAGAGGAGACCAGATGACATTAGTTAGAGAAGAGACCAGATGACATTAGTCAGAGAAGAGGACCCCAGATGACATTAGTTAGAGAAGAGACCAGATGACATAAGTAAGAGAACAGGAGACCAGATGACATTAGGTAGAGAACAGGACACCAAATGACATTAGGTAGAGAAGAAGAGACCAAGATGACATTAGTTACAGAAGAGGACATCAGAAGCCATTTGTTAGAGACGAAGAGACCAGATGACTTTAGTTAGAGAAGAAGAGACCAGATGACATTATTTAGAGGAGACCAGATAACATTAAATAGAGAAGAGGAGACCAGATGACATTAGTTAGAGAAGAAGAGACCAGATGACATTAGTTAGATAAGAGTAGACCAGATGACATTAGTTAGAGAAGAGGACACCAGATGACATTAGTTAGAGAAGTGGACACCAGATGACATTAGTTAGAGAAGAGGACTCCAGATGACATTAGTTAGAGAAGAAGAGACCAGATGACATTATTTAGAGGAGAGCAGATGACATTAGTTAGAGAAGATTACACCTAATGAAATTACTTAGAGAAGAGGACACCAGATGACATTAGTTACAGAAGAGTAGACCAGATGACATTAGTTAGAGAAGAGGACACCAGATGACATTAGTTAGAGAAGTGGACACCAAATGACATTAGGTAGAGAAGAAGAGACCAAGATGACATTAGTTACAGAAGAGGACATCAGAAGCCATTTGTTAGAGACGAAGAGACCAGATGACTTTAGTTAGAGAAGAAGAGACCAGATGACATTAGTTAGATAAGAGTAGACCAGATGACATTAGTTAGAGAAGAGGACACCAGATGACATTAGTTAGAGAAGTGGACACCAGATGACATTAGTTAGAGAAGAGGACTCCAGATGACATTAGTTAGAGAAGAAGAGACCAGATGACATTATTTAGAGGAGAGCAGATGACATTAGTTAGAGAAGATTACACCTAATGAAATTACTTAGAGAAGAGGACACCAGATGACATTAGTGACAGAAGAGTAGACCAGATGACATTAGTTAGAGAAGAGGACACCAGATGACATTAGTTAGAGAAGTGGACACCAGATGACATTAGTTAGAGAAGAAGAGACCAGATGACATTATTTAGAGGAGACCAGATAACATTAAATAGAGAAGAGGAGACCAGATGACATTAGTTAGAGAAGAGGACACCAGATGACATTAGTTAGAGAAGTGGACACCAGATGACATTAGTTAGAGAAGAGGACACCAGATGATATTAGTTTGAGAAGAAGAGACCAGATGGCATTACTTAAGAAAAGAGTAGACCAGATGACATTAGTTAGAGAAGAGGAGACCAGATGACATTAGTTAGAGAAGAGACCAGATGACATAAGTAAGAGAACAGGAGACCAGATGACATTAGGTAGAGAACAGGACACCAAATGACATTAGGTAGAGAAGAAGAGACCAAGATGACATTAGTTACAGAAGAGGACATCAGAAGCCATTTGTTAGAGACGAAGAGACCAGATGACTTTAGTTAGAGAAGAAGAGACCAGATGACATTATTTAGAGGAGACCAGATAACATTAAATAGAGAAGAGGAGACCAGATGACATTAGTTAGAGAAGAAGAGACCAGATGACATTAGTTAGATAAGAGTAGACCAGATGACATTAGTTAGAGAAGAGGACACCAGATGATATTAGTTAGAGAAGTGGACACCAGATGACATTAGTTAGAGAAGAGGACTCCAGATGACATTAGTTAGAGAAGAGGACACCAGATGACATTAGTTAGAGAAGAAGAGACCAGATGACATTAGTTAGAAGAGACCAGATGACATTAGTTAGAGAAGATTACACCTAATGAAATTAGTTAGAGAAGAGGACACCAGATGACATTAGTTAGAGAAGAAGAGACCAGATGACATTAGTTAGATAAGAGTAGACCAGATGACATTAGTTAGAGAAGAGGACACCAGATGACATTAGTTAGAGAAGTGGACACCAGATGACATTAGTTAGAGAAGAGGACACCAGATGACATTAGTTAGAGAAGAAGAGACCAGATGACATTAGTTTGAGAAGAAGAGACCAGATGGCATTACTTAGAGGAGACCAGATGACATTAGTTAGAGAAGATTACACCTAATGAAATAATTTAGAGAAGAGGACACCAGATGACATTAGTTACAGAAGAGTAGAGCAGATGACATTAGTTAGAGAAGAGGACACCAGATGACATTAGTTAGAGAAGTGGACACCAGATGACATTAGTTAGAGAAGAGGACACCAGATGACATTAGTTAGAGAAGAGGACACCAGATGATATTAGTTTGAGAAGAAGAGACCAGATGGCATTACTTAGAATAGAGTAGACCAGATGACATTAATTAGAGAAGAGGAGACCAGATGACATTAGTTAGAGAAGAAGAGACCAGATGACATTACTTAGAGAAGAAGAGACCAGATGACGTTACATAGAGAAGAGTAGACCAGATGACATTAGTTAGAGAAGAGGAGACCAGATGACATTAGTTAGAGAAGAGGAGACCAGATGACATAAGTAAGAGAACAGGAGACCAGATGACATTAGTTAGAGAAGTAGAGACCAGATGACATTAGTTAGAGAAGAGACCAGATGACATTAGTTAGAGAAGAGGACACCAGATGACATAAGTAAGAGAACAGGAGACCAGATGACATTAGGTAGAGAAGAGGACACCAGATGACATTAGTTAGTGAAGAGGAGACCAGATGACATTAGTTAGAGAAGAAGAGACCAGAATACATTAGTTAGATAAGAGTAGACCAGATGACATTAGTTAGAGAAGAGGACACCAGATGACATTAGTTAGAGAAGTGGACACCAGATGACATTAGTTAGAGAAGAGGACACCGGATGACATTAGTTAGAGAAAAGGGGCCAGATGACATTATTTAGAGGAGACCAGATAACATTAAATAAAGAAGAGGAGACATGATGACATTAGTTCGAGAAGAAGAGACCAGATGACATTAGTTAGATAAGAGTAGACCAGATGACATTAGTTAGAGAAGAGGACACCAGATGACATTAGTTAGAGAAGTGGACACCAGATGACATTAGTTAGAGAAGAGGACACCAGATGACATTGGTTAGAGAAGAAGAGACCAGATGACATTATTTAGAGGAGACCAGATGACATTAGTTAGAGAAGATTACACCTAATGAAATTACTTAGAGAAGAGGACACCAGATGACATTAGTTACAGAAGAGTAGACCAGATGACATTAGTTAGAGAAGAGGACACCAGATGACATTAGTTAGAGAAGTGGACACCAGATGACATTAGTTAGAGAAGAGGACACCAGATGACATTAGTTAGAAAAGAGGACATCAGATGATATTAGTTTGAGAAGAAGAGACCAGATGGCATTACTTAAGAAAAGAGTAGACCAGATGACATTAGTTAGAGAAGAGGAGACCAGATGACATTAGTTAGAGAAGAGACCAGATGACATTAGTCAGAGAAGAGGACACCAGATGACATTAGTTAGAGAAGAGACCAGATGACATAAGTAAGAGAACAGGAGACCAGATGACATTAGTCAGAGAGGAGGACACCAGATGACATTAGGTAGAGAAGAAGAGACCAAGATGACATTAGTTAGAGAAGAGGACAGCAGAAGCCATTTGTTAGAGACGAAGAGACCAGATGACATTAGTTAGAGAAGAAGAGACCAGATGGCATTATTTAGAGGAGACCAGATGACATTAGTTAGAGAAGATTACACCTAATGAAATTACTTAGAGAAGAGGACACCAGATGACATTAGTTACAGCAGAGTAGACCAGATGACATTAGTTAGAGAAGAGGACACCAGATGACATTAGTTAGAGAAGTGGACACCAGATGACATTAGTTAGAGAAGAGGACACCAGATGACATTAGTTAGAGAAGAGGACACCAGATGATATTAGTTTGAGAAGAACAGACCAGATGGCATTACTTAAGAGCAGAGTAGACCAGATGACATTAGTTAGAGAAGAGGAGACCAGATGACATTAGTTAGAGAAGAGACCAGATGACATTAGTCAGAGAAGAGGACCCCAGATGACATTAGTTAGAGAAGAGACCAGATGACATAAGTAAGAGAACAGGAGACCAGATGACATTAGGTAGAGAAGAGGACACCAAATGACATTAGGTAGAGAAGAAGAGACCAAGATGACATTAGTTACAGAAGAGGACATCAGAAGCCATTTGTTAGAGACGAAGAGACCAGATGACTTTAGTTAGAGAAGAAGAGACCAGATGACATTATTTAGAGGAGACCAGATAACATTAAATAGAGAAGAGGAGACCAGATGACATTAGTTAGAGAAGAAGAGACCAGATGACATTAGTTAGATAAGAGTAGACCAAATGACATTAGTTAGAGAAGAGGACACCAGATGACATTAGTTAGAGAAGTGGACACCAGATGACATTAGTTAGAGAAGAGGACTCCAGATGACATTAGTTAGAGAAGAAGAGACCAGATGACATTATTTAGAGGAGAGCAGATGACATTAGTTAGAGAAGATTACACCTAATGAAATTACTTAGAGAAGAGGACACCAGATGACATTAGTTACAGAAGAATAGAACAGATGACATTAGTTAGAGAAGTGGACACCAAATGACATTAGGTAGAGAAGTGGACACCAAATGACATTAGGTAGAGAAGAAGAGACCAAGATGACATTAGTTACAGAAGAGGACATCAGAAGCCATTTGTTAGAGACGAAGAGACCAGATGACTTTAGTTAGAGAAGAAGAGACCAGATGACATTAGTTAGAGAAGTGGACACCAGATGACATTAGTTAGAGAAGAGGACTCCAGATGACATTATTTAGAGGACACCAGATGACATTAGTTACAGAAGAATAGACCAGATGACATTAGTTAGAGAAGAGGACACCAGATGACATTAGTTAGAGAAGTGGACACCAGATGACATTAGTTAGAGAAGAGGACACCAGATGACATTAGTTAGAGAAGAGGACACCAGATGATATTAGTTTGAGAAGAAGAGACCAGATGGCATTACTTAAGAAAAGAGTAGACCAGATGACATTAGTTAGAGAAGAGGAGACCAGATGACATTAGTTAGAGAAGTGGACACCAGATGACATTAGTTAGAGAAGAGGACACCAGATGACATTAGTTAGAGAAGAAGAGACCAGATGACATTATTTAGAGGACACCAGATGACATTAGTTAGAGAAGTGGACACCAGATGACATTAGTTAGAGAAGAGGACTCCAGATGACATTAGTTAGAGAAGAAGAGACCAGATGACATTATTTAGAGGAGAGCAGATGACATTAGTTAGAGAAGATTACACCTAATGAAATTACTTAGAGAAGAGGACACCAGATGACATTAGTTACAGAAGAATAGACCAGATGACATTAGTTAGAGAAGAGGACACCAGATGACATTAGTTATAGAAGTGGACACCAGATGACATTAGTTAGAGAAGAAGAGACCAGATGACATTATTTAGAGGAGACCAGATAACATTAAATAGAGAAGAGGAGACCAGATGACATTAGTTAGAGAAGAGGACACCAGATGACATTAGTTAGAGAAGTGGACCCAAATGACATTAGTTAGAGAAGAGGACTCCAGATGACATTAGTTAGAGAAGAAGAGACCAGATGACATTATTTAGAGGAGACCAGATGACATTAGTTAGAGAAGATTACACCTAATGAAATTACTTAGAGAAGAGGACACCAGATGACATTAGTTTGAGAAGAAGAGACCAGATGGCATTACTTAAGAAAAGAGTAGACCAGATGACATTAGTTAGTGAAGAGGACACCAGATGACATTAGTTAGAGAAGATTACACCTGATGAAATTACTTAGAGAAGAGGACACCATATGACATTAGTTACAGAAGAGTAGACCAGATGACATTAGTTAGAGAAGAGGACACCAGATGACATTAGTTAGAGAAGTGGACACCAGATGACATTAGTTAGAGAAGAGGACACCAGATGACATTAGTTAGAGAAGAAGAGACCAGATGACATTATTTAGAAGAGACCAGATGACATTAGTTAGAGAAGATTACACCTAATGAAATTACTTAGAGAAGAGGACACCAGATGACATTAGTTACAGAAGAGGACACCAGATGACATTAGTTAGAGAAGTGGACACCAGATGACATTAGTTAGAGAAGAGGACACCAGATGACATTAGTTAGAGAAGAGGACACCAGAAAACATTAGTTAGAGAAGAAGAGACCAGATGACATTAGTTAGATAAGAGTAGACCAGATGACATTAGGTAGAGAAGAGGACACCAGATGACATTAGGTAGAGAAGAAGAGACCAAGATGACATTATTTAGAGAAGAGGACATCAGAAGCCATTTGTTAGAGACGAAGAGACCAGATGACATTATTTAGAGGAGACCAGATGACATTAGTTAGAGAAGTTGAGACCAGATGACATTAGGTAGAGAAGAGGACACCAGATGACATTAGTTAGAGAAGAAGAGACCAGATGACATTAGTTAGATAAGAGTAGACCAGATGACATTAGTTAGAGAAGAGGACACCAGATGACATTATTTAGAGGAGACCAGATGACATTAGTTAGAGAAGATTACACCTAATGAAATTACTTAGAGAAGAGGACACCAGATGACATTAGTTACAGAAGAGTAGACCAGATGACATTAGTTAGAGAAGAGGACACCAGATGACATTAGTTAGAGAAGTGGACACCAGAGGACATTAGTTAGAGAAGAGGACACCAGATGACATTAGTTAGAGAAGAGGACACCAGATGATATTAGTTTGAGAAGAAGAGACCAGATGGCATTACTTAAGAAAAGAGTAGACCAGATGACATTAGTTAGTGAAGAGGAGACCAGATGACATTAGTTAGAGAAGTGGACACCAGATGACATTAGATAGAGAAGAGGACACCAGATGACATTAGTTAGAGAAAAGGGGCCAGATGACATTATTTAGAGGAGACCAGATAACATTAAATAAAGAAGAGGAGACATGATGACATTAGTTCGAGAAGAAGAGACCAGATGACATTAGTTAGATAAGAGTAGACCAGATGACATTAGTTAGAGAAGAGGACACCAGATGACATTAGTTAGAGAAGTGGACACCAGATGACATTAGTTAGAGAAGAGTAGACCAGATGACATTAGTTAGAGAAGAAGAGACCAGATGACATTATTTAGAGGACACCAGATGACATTAGTTACAGAAGAGTAGACCAGATGACATTAGTTAGAGAAGAGGACACCAGATGACATTAGTTAGAGAAGTGGACACCAGATGACATTAGTTAGAGAAGAGGACACCAGATGACATTAGTTAGAGAAGAGGACACCAGATGATATTAGTTTGAGAAGAAGAGACCAGATGGCATTACTTAAGAAAAGAGTAGACCAGATGACATTAGTTAGAGAAGAGGAGACCAGATGACATTAGTTAGAGAAGAGACCAGATGACATTAGTCAGAGAAGAGGACCCCAGATGACATTAGTTAGAGAAGAGACCAGATGACATAAGTAAGAGAACAGGAGACCAGATGACATTAGGTAGAGAAGAGGACACCAAATGACATTAGGTAGAGAAGAAGAGACCAAGATGACATTAGTTACAGAAGAGGACATCAGAAGCCATTTGTTAGAGACGAAGAGACCAGATGACTTTAGTTAGAGAAGAAGAGACCAGATGACATTATTTAGAGGAGACCAGATAACATTAAATAGAGAAGAGGAGACCAGATGACATTAGTTAGAGAAGAAGAGACAAGATGACATTAGTTAGATAAGAGTAGACCAGATGACATTAGTTAGAGAAGAGGACACCAGATGACATTAGTTAGAGAAGTGGACACCAGATGACATTAGTTAGAGAAGAGGACTCCAGATGACATTAGTTAGAGAAGAAGAGACCAGATGACATTATTTAGAGGAGAGCAGATGACATTAGTTAGAGAAGATTACACCTAATGAAATTACTTAGAGAAGAGGACACCAGATGACATTAGTTACAGAAGAGTAGACCAGATGACATTAGTTAGAGAAGAGGACACCAGATGACATTAGTTAGAGACGAAGAGACCAGATGACTTTAGTGAGAGAATAAGAGACCAGATGACATTATTTAGAGGAGACCAGATAACATTAAATAGAGAAGAGGAGACCAGATCACATTAGTTAGAGAAGAAGAGACCAGATGACATTAGTTAGATAAGAGTAGACCAGATGACATTAGTTAGAGAAGAGGACACCAGATGACATTAGTTAGAGAAGTGGACCCAAATGACATTAGTTAGAGAAGAGGACTCCAGATGACATTAGTTAGAGAAGAAGAGACCAGATGACATTATTTAGAGGAGACCAGATGACATTAGTTAGAGAAGATTACACCTAATGAAATTACTTAGAGAAGAGGACACCAGATGACATTAGTTTGAGAAGAAGAGACCAGATGGCATTACTTAAGAAAGGAGTAGACCAGATGACATTAGTTAGTGAAGAGGACACCAGATGACATTAGTTACAGAAGAGTAGACCAGATGACATTAGTTAGAGAAGAGGACACCAGATGACATTAGTTAGAGAAGAAGAAACCAGATGACATTATTTAGAGGAGACCAGATGACATTAGTTAGAGAAGATTACACCTGATGAAATTACTTAGAGAAGAGGACACCATATGACATTAGTTACAGAAGAGTAGACCAGATGACATTAGTTAGAGAAGAGGACACCAGATGACATTAGTTAGAGAAGTGGACACCAGATGACATTAGTTAGAGAAGTGGACACCAGATGACATTAGTTTGAGAAGAGGACACCAGATGACATTAGTTAGGGAAGAGGACACCAATGACATTAGTTAGAGAAGTGGACACCAGATGACATTAGTTAGATAAGAGTAGACCAGATGACATTAGTTAGAGAAGAGGACACCTGATGACATTAGTTAGAGAAGTGGACACCAGATGACATTAGTTAGAGAAGAGGACACCAGATGACATTAGTTAGAGAAGAAGAGACCAGATGACATTAGTTTGAGAAGAAGAGACCAGATGGCATTACTTAGAGGAGACCAGATGACATTAGTTAGAGAAGATTACACCTAATGAAATTACTTAGAGAAGAGGACACCAGATGACATTAGTTACAGAAGAATAGAGCAGATGACATTAGTTAGAGAAGAGGACACCAGATGACATTAGTTAGAGAAGAGGACACCAGATGACATTAGTTAGAGAAGAGGACACCAGATGATATTAGTTTGAGAAGAAGAGACCAGATGGCATTACTTAGAAAAGAGTAGACCAGATGACATTAATTAGAGAAGAGGAGACCAGATGACATTAGTTAGAGAAGAAGAGACCAGATGACATTACTTAGAGAAGAAGAGACCAGATGACGTTACATAGAGAAGAGTAGACCAGATGACATTAGTTAGAGAAGAGGAGACCAGATGACATTAGTTAGAGAAGAGGAGACCAGATGACATAAGTAAGAGAACAGGAGACCAGATGACATTAGTTAGAGAACAGGAGACCAGATGACATTAGTTAGAGAAGAGACCAGATGGCATTAGTTAGAGAAGAGGACACCAGATGACATAAGTAAGAGAACAGGAGACCAGATGACATTAGGTAGAGAAGAGGACACCAGATGACATTAGTTAGAGAAGAGGAGACCAGATGACATTAAGTAGAGAAGAGGACACCAGATGACATTAGGTAGAGAAGAAGAGACCAAGATTACATTAGTTAGAGAAGAGGACATCAGAAGCCATTTGTTAGAGACGAAGAGACCAGATGACTTTAGTTAGAGAAGAAGAGACCAGATGACATTATTTAGAGGACACCAGATGACATTAGTTAGAGAAGAAGAGACCAGATGACATTAGTTAGATAAGAGTAGACCAGATGACATTAGTTAGAGAAGAGGACACCAGATGACATTAGTTAGAGAAGTGGACACCAGATGACATTAGTTAGAGAAGAGGACACCAGATGACATTAGTTAGAGAAGAAGAGACCAGATGACATTATTTAGAGGACACCAGATGACATTAGTTAGAGAAGATTACACCTGATGAAATTACTTAGAGAAGAGGACACCAGATGACATTAGTTAGAGAAGTGGACACCAGATGACATTAGTTAGAGAAGAGGACACCAGATGACATTAGTTAGAGAAGAAGAGACCAGATGACATTATTTAGAAGAGACCAGATGACATTAGTTATAGAAGATTACACCTAATGAAATTACTTAGAGAAGAGGACACCAGATGACATTAGTTACAGAAGAGTAGACCAGATGACATTAGTTAGAGA
This sequence comes from Lampris incognitus, assembly GCF_029633865.1. Taxonomy (NCBI): domain Eukaryota; kingdom Metazoa; phylum Chordata; class Actinopteri; order Lampriformes; family Lampridae; genus Lampris; species Lampris incognitus. The sequence goes on along the minus strand of NC_079211.1, from coordinate 66,668,148 downwards.
AGAGGACACCAGATGACATTAGTTAGAGAAGTGGACACCAGATGACATTAGTTAGAGAAGAGGACACCAGATGACATTAGTTAGAGAAGAAGAGACCAGATGACATTAGTTAGATAAGAGTAGACCAGATGACATTAGTTAGAGAAGAGGACACCAGATGACATTAGTTAGAGAAGTGGACACCAGATGACATTAGTTAGAGAAGAGGACACCAGATGACATTAGTTAGAGAAGAAGAGACCAGATGACATTAGTTTGAGAAGAAGAGACTAGATGGCATTACTTAGAGGAGACCAGATGACATTAGTTAGAGAAGATTACACCTAATGAAATTACTTAGAGAAGAGGACACCAGATGACATTAGTTACAGAAGAGTAGAGCAGATGACATTAGTTAGAGAAGAGGACACCAGATGACATTAGTTAGAGAAGTGGACACCAGATGACATTAGTTAGAGAAGAGGACACCAGATGACATTAGTTAGAGAAGAGGACACCAGATGATATTAGTTTGAGAAGAAGAGACCAGATGGCATTACTTAGAAAAGAGTAGACCAGATGACATTAATTAGAGAAGAGGAGACCAGATGACATTAGTTAGAGAAGAAGAGACCAGATGACATTACTTAGAGAAGAAGAGACCAGATGACGTTACATAGAGAAGAGTAGACCAGATGACATTAGTTAGAGAAGAGGAGACCAGATGACATTAGTTAGAGAAGAGGAGACCAGATGACATAAGTAAGAGAACAGGAGACCAGATGACATTAGTTAGAGAAGAGGAGACCAGATGACATTAGTTAGAGCAGAGACCAGATGGCATTAGTTAGAGAAGAGGACACCAGATGACATAAGTAAGAGAACAGGAGACCAGATGACATTAGGTAGAGAAGAGGACACCAGATGACATTAGTTAGAGAAGAGGAGACCAGATGACATTAGGTAGAGAAGAGGACACCAGATGACATTAGGTAGAGAAGAAGAGACCAAGATTACATTAGTTAGAGAAGAGGACACCAGATGACATTAGTTAGAGAAGAGGACACCAGATGATATTAGTTTGAGAAGAAGAGACCAGATGGCATTACTTAGAAAAGAGTAGACCAGATGACATTAATTAGAGAAGAGGAGACCAGATGACATTAGTTAGAGAAGAAGAGACCAGATGACATTACTTAGAGAAGAAGAGACCAGATGACGTTACATAGAGAAGAGTAGACCAGATGACATTAGTTAGAGAAGAGGAGACCAGATGACATTAGTTAGAGAAGAGGAGACCAGATGACATAAGTAAGAGAACAGGAGACCAGATGACATTAGTTAGAGAAGAGGAGACCAGATGACATTAGTTAGAGAAGAGACCAGATGGCATTAGTTAGAGAAGAGGACACCAGATGACATAAGTAAGAGAACAGGAGACCAGATGACATTAGGTAGAGAAGAGGACACCAGATGACATTAGTTAGAGAAGAGGAGACCAGATGACATTAGGTAGAGAAGAGGACACCAGATGACATTAGGTAGAGAAGAAGAGACCAAGATTACATTAGTTAGAGAAGAGGACATCAGAAGCCATATGTTAGAGACGAAGAGACCAGATGACTTTAGTTAGAGAAGAAGAGACCAGATGACATTATTTAGAGGAGACCAGATGACATTGATTAGAGAAGAGGAGACCAGATGACATTAGGTAGAGAAAAGGAGACCATCTGACATTAGTTGGAGAAGAGGACATCAGATGACATTAGTGAGAGATGAAGAGACCACATGACATTAGCTAGAGGAGACCAGCTGACATTAGTTAGAGAAGAAGAGACCAGATGACATTAGGTAGAGAAGAAGAGACCAAGATTACATTCGTTAGAGAAGAGGACATCAGAAGCCATTTGTTAGAGACGAAGAGACCAGATGACTTTAGTTAGAGAAGAAGAGACCAGATGACATTATTTAGAAGACACCAGATGACATTAGTTAGAGAAGAAGAGACCAGATGACATTAGTTAGATAAGAGTAGACCAGATGACATTAGTTAGAGAAGAGGACACCAGATGACATTAGTTAGAGAAGTGGACACCAGATGACATTAGTTAGAGAAGAGGACACCAGATGACATTAGTTAGAGAAGAAGAGACCAGATGACATTATTTAGAGGACACCAGATGACATTAGTTAGAGAAGATTACACCTGATGAAATTACTTAGAGAAGAGGACACCAGATGACATTAGTTAGAGAAGTGGACACCAGATGACATTAGTTAGAGAAGAGGACACCAGATGACATTAGTTAGAGAAGAAGAGACCAGATGACATTATTTAGAAGAGACCAGATGACATTAGTTATAGAAGATTACACCTAATGAAATTACTTAGAGAAGAGGACACCAGATGACATTAGTTACAGAAGAGTAGACCAGATGACATTAGTTAGAGAAGAGGACACCAGATGACATTAGTTAGAGAAGTGGACACCAGATGACATTAGTTAGAGAAGAGGACACCAGATGACATTAGTTAGAGAAGAAGAGACCAGATGACATTAGTTAGATAAGAGTAGACCAGATGACATTAGTTAGAGAAGAGGACACCAGATGACATTAGTTAGAGAAGTGGACACCAGATGACATTAGTTAGAGAAGAGGACACCAGATGACATTAGTTAGAGAAGAAGAGACCAGATGACATTAGTTTGAGAAGAAGAGACCAGATGGCATTACTTAGAGGAGACCAGATGACATTAGTTAGAGAAGAGGACACCAGATGACATTAGTTAGAGAAGTGGACCCAAATGACATTAGTTAGAGAAGAGGACTCCAGATGACATTAGTTAGAGAAGAAGAGACCAGATGACATTATTTAGAGGAGACCAGATGACATTAGTTAGAGAAGATTACACCTAATGAAATTACTTAGAGAAGAGGACACCAGATGACATTAGTTTGAGAAGAAGAGACCAGATGGCATTACTTAAGAAAAGAGTAGACCAGATGACATTAGTTAGTGAAGAGGACACCAGATGACATTAGTTACAGAAGAGTAGACCAGATGACATTAGTTAGAGAAGAGGACACCAGATGACATTAGTTAGAGAAGAAGAAACCAGATGACATTATTTAGAGGAGACCAGATGACATTAGTTAGAGAAGATTACACCTGATGAAATTACTTAGAGAAGAGGACACCATATGACATTAGTTACAGAAGAGTAGACCAGATGACATTAGTTAGAGAAGAGGACACCAGATGACATTAGTTAGAGAAGTGGACACCAGATGACATTAGTTAGAGAAGTGGACACCAGATGACATTAGTTTGAGAAGAGGACACCAGATGACATTAGTTAGAGAAGAGGACACCAATGACATTAGTTAGAGAAGTGGACACCAGATGACATTAGTTAGATAAGAGTAGACCAGATGACATTAGTTAGAGAAGAGGACACCTGATGACATTAGTTAGAGAAGTGGACACCAGATGACATTAGTTAGAGAAGAGGACACCAGATGACATTAGTTAGAGAAGAAGAGACCAGATGACATTAGTTTGAGAAGAAGAGACCAGATGGCATTACTTAGAGGAGACCAGATGACATTAGTTAGAGAAGATTACACCTAATGAAATTACTTAGAGAAGAGGGCACCAGATGACATTAGTTACAGAAGAATAGAGCAGATGACATTAGTTAGAGAAGAGGACACCAGATGACATTAGTTAGAGAAGAGGACACCAGATGACATTAGTTAGAGAAGAGGACACCAGATGATATTAGTTTGAGAAGAAGAGACCAGATGGCATTACTTAGAAAAGAGTAGACCAGATGACATTAATTAGAGAAGAGGAGACCAGATGACATTAGTTAGAGAAGAAGAGACCAGATGACATTACTTAGAGAAGAAGAGACCAGATGACGTTACATAGAGAAGAGTAGACCAGATGACATTAGTTAGAGAAGAGGAGACCAGATGACATTAGTTAGAGAAGAGGAGACCAGATGACATAAGTAAGAGAACAGGAGACCAGATGACATTAGTTAGAGAACAGGAGACCAGATGACATTAATTAGAGAAGAGACCAGATGGCATTAGTTAGAGAAGAGGACACCAGATGACATAAGTAAGAGAACAGGAGACCAGATGACATTAGGTAGAGAAGAGGACACCAGATGACATTAGTTAGAGAAGAGGAGACCAGATGACATTAAGTAGAGAAGAGGACACCAGATGACATTAGGTAGAGAAGAAGAGACCAAGATTACATTAGTTAGAGAAGAGGACATCAGAAGCCATTTGTTAGAGACGAAGAGACCAGATGACTTTAGTTAGAGAAGAAGAGACCAGATGACATTATTTAGAGGACACCAGATGACATTAGTTAGAGAAGAAGAGACCAGATGACATTAGTTAGATAAGAGTAGACCAGATGACATTAGTTAGAGAAGAGGACACCAGATGACATTAGTTAGAGAAGTGGACACCAGATGACATTAGTTAGAGAAGAGGACACCAGATGACATTAGTTAGAGAAGAAGAGACCAGATGACATTATTTAGAGGACACCAGATGACATTAGTTAGAGAAGATTACACCTGATGAAATTACTTAGAGAAGAGGACACCAGATGACATTAGTTAGAGAAGTGGACACCAGATGACATTAGTTAGAGAAGAGGACACCAGATGACATTAGTTAGAGAAGAAGAGACCAGATGACATTATTTAGAAGAGACCAGATGACATTAGTTATAGAAGATTACACCTAATGAAATTACTTAGAGAAGAGGACACCAGATGACATTAGTTACAGAAGAGTAGACCAGATGACATTAGTTAGAGAAGAGGACACCAGATGACATTAGTTAGAGAAGTGGACACCAGATGACATTAGTTAGAGAAGAGGACACCAGATGACATTAGTTAGAGAAGAAGAGACCAGATGACATTAGTTAGATAAGAGTAGACCAGATGACATTAGTTAGAGAAGAGGACACCAGATGACATTAGTTAGAGAAGTGGACACCAGATGACATTAGTTAGAGAAGAGGACACCAGATGACATTAGTTAGAGAAGAAGAGACCAGATGACATTAGTTTGAGAAGAAGAGACTAGATGGCATTACTTAGAGGAGACCAGATGACATTAGTTAGAGAAGATTACACCTAATGAAATTACTTAGAGAAGAGGACACCAGATGACATTAGTTACAGAAGAGTAGAGCAGATGACATTAGTTAGAGAAGAGGACACCAGATGACATTAGTTAGAGAAGTGGACACCAGATGACATTAGTTAGAGAAGAGGACACCAGATGACATTAGTTAGAGAAGAGGACACCAGATGATATTAGTTTGAGAAGAAGAGACCAGATGGCATTACTTAGAAAAGAGTAGACCAGATGACATTAATTAGAGAAGAGGAGACCAGATGACATTAGTTAGAGAAGAAGAGACCAGATGACATTACTTAGAGAAGAAGAGACCAGATGACGTTACATAGAGAAGAGTAGACCAGATGACATTAGTTAGAGAAGAGGAGACCAGATGACATTAGTTAGAGAAGAGGAGACCAGATGACATAAGTAAGAGAACAGGAGACCAGATGACATTAGTTAGAGAAGAGGAGACCAGATGACATTAGTTAGAGAAGAGACCAGATGGCATTAGTTAGAGAAGAGGACACCAGATGACATAAGTAAGAGAACAGGAGACCAGATGACATTAGGTAGAGAAGAGGACACCAGATGACATTAGTTAGAGAAGAGGAGACCAGATGACATTAGGTAGAGAAGAGGACACCAGATGACATTAGGTAGAGAAGAAGAGACCAAGATTACATTAGTTAGAGAAGAGGACACCAGATGACATTAGTTAGAGAAGAGGACACCAGATGATATTAGTTTGAGAAGAAGAGACCAGATGGCATTACTTAGAAAAGAGTAGACCAGATGACATTAATTAGAGAAGAGGAGACCAGATGACATTAGTTAGAGAAGAAGAGACCAGATGACATTACTTAGAGAAGAAGAGACCAGATGACGTTACATAGAGAAGAGTAGACCAGATGACATTAGTTAGAGAAGAGGAGACCAGATGACATTAGTTAGAGAAGAGGAGACCAGATGACATAAGTAAGAGAACAGGAGACCAGATGACATTAGTTAGAGAAGAGGAGACCAGATGACATTAGTTAGAGAAGAGACCAGATGGCATTAGTTAGAGAAGAGGACACCAGATGACATAAGTAAGAGAACAGGAGACCAGATGACATTAGGTAGAGAAGAGGACACCAGATGACATTAGTTAGAGAAGAGGAGACCAGATGACATTAGGTAGAGAAGAGGACACCAGATGACATTAGGTAGAGAAGAAGAGACCAAGATTACATTAGTTAGAGAAGAGGACATCAGAAGCCATATGTTAGAGACGAAGAGACCAGATGACTTTAGTTAGAGAAGAAGAGACCAGATGACATTATTTAGAGGAGACCAGATGACATTGATTAGAGAAGAGGAGACCAGATGACATTAGGTAGAGAAAAGGAGACCATCTGACATTAGTTGGAGAAGAGGACATCAGATGACATTAGTGAGAGATGAAGAGACCACATGACATTAGCTAGAGGAGACCAGCTGACATTAGTTAGAGAAGAAGAGACCAGATGACATTAGGTAGAGAAGAAGAGACCAAGATTACATTCGTTAGAGAAGAGGACATCAGAAGCCATTTGTTAGAGACGAAGAGACCAGATGACTTTAGTTAGAGAAGAAGAGACCAGATGACATTATTTAGAAGACACCAGATGACATTAGTTAGAGAAGAAGAGACCAGATGACATTAGTTAGATAAGAGTAGACCAGATGACATTAGTTAGAGAAGAGGACACCAGATGACATTAGTTAGAGAAGTGGACACAAGATGACATTAGTTAGAGAAGAGGACACCAGATGACATTAGTTAGAGAAGAAGAGACCAGATGACATTATTTAGAGGACACCAGATGACATTAGTTAGAGAAGATTACACCTGATGAAATTACTTAGAGAAGAGGACACCAGATGACATTAGTTAGAGAAGTGGACACCAGATGACATTAGTTAGAGAAGAGGACACCAGATGACATTAGTTAGAGAAGAAGAGACCAGATGACATTATTTAGAAGAGACCAGATGACATTAGTTATAGAAGATTACACCTAATGAAATTACTTAGAGAAGAGGACACCAGATGACATTAGTTACAGAAGAGTAGACCAGATGACATTAGTTAGAGAAGAGGACACCAGATGACATTAGTTAGAGAAGTGGACACCAGATGACATTAGTTAGAGAAGAGGACACCAGATGACATTAGTTAGAGAAGAAGAGACCAGATGACATTAGTTAGATAAGAGTAGACCAGATGACATTAGTTAGAGAAGAGGACACCAGATGACATTAGTTAGAGAAGTGGACACCAGATGACATTAGTTAGAGAAGAGGACACCAGATGACATTAGTTAGAGAAGAAGAGACCAGATGACATTAGTTTGAGAAGAAGAGACCAGATGGCATTACTTAGAGGAGACCAGATGACATTAGTTAGAGAAGATTACACCTAATGAAATTACATAGAGAAGAGGACACCAGATGACATTAGTTACAGAAGAGTAGAGCAGATGACATTAGTTAGAGAAGAGGACACCAGATGACATTAGTTAGAGAAGAAGAGACCAGATGGCATTACTTAGAGGAGACCAGATGACATTAGTTAGAGAAGATTACACCTAATGAAATTACTTAGAGAAGAGGACACCAGATGACATTAGTTACAGAAGAGTAGAGCAGATGACATTAGTTAGAGAAGAGGACACCAGATGACATTAGTTAGAGAAGTGGACACCAGATGACATTAGTTAGAGAAGAGGACACCAGATGACATTAGTTAGAGAAGAGGACACCAGATGATATTAGTTTGAGAAGAAGAGACCAGATGGCATTACTTAGAAAAGAGTAGACCAGATGACATTAATTAGAGAAGAGGAGACCAGATGACATTAGTTAGAGAAGAAGAGACCAGATGACATTACTTAGAGAAGAAGAGACCAGATGACGTTACATAGAGAAGAGTAGACCAGATGACATTAGTTAGAGAAGAGGAGACCAGATGACATTAGTTAGAGAAGAGGAGACCAGATGACATAAGTAAGAGAACAGGAGACCAGATGACATTAGTTAGAGAAGAGGAGACCAGATGACATTAGTTAGAGAAGAGACCAGATGGCATTAGTTAGAGAAGAGGACACCAGATGACATAAGTAAGAGAACAGGAGACCAGATGACATTAGGTAGAGAAGAGGACACCAGATGACATTAGTTAGAGAAGAGGAGACCAGATGACATTAGGTAGAGAAGAGGACACCAGATGACATTAGGTAGAGAAGAAGAGACCAAGATTACATTAGTTAGAGAAGAGGACACCAGATGACATTAGTTAGAGAAGAGGACACCAGATGATATTAGTTTGAGAAGAAGAGACCAGATGGCATTACTTAGAAAAGAGTAGACCAGATGACATTAATTAGAGAAGAGGAGACCAGATGACATTAGTTAGAGAAGAAGAGACCAGATGACATTACTTAGAGAAGAAGAGACCAGATGACGTTACATAGAGAAGAGTAGACCAGATGACATTAGTTAGAGAAGAGGAGACCAGATGACATTAGTTAGAGAAGAGGAGACCAGATGACATAAGTAAGAGAACAGGAGACCAGATGACATTAGTTAGAGAAGAGGAGACCAGATGACATTAGTTAGAGAAGAGACCAGATGGCATTAGTTAGAGAAGAGGACACCAGATGACATAAGTAAGAGAACAGGAGACCAGATGACATTAGGTAGAGAAGAGGACACCAGATGACATTAGTTAGAGAAGAGGAGACCAGATGACATTAGGTAGAGAAGAGGACACCAGATGACATTAGGTAGAGAAGAAGAGACCAAGATTACATTAGTTAGAGAAGAGGACATCAGAAGCCATATGTTAGAGACGAAGAGACCAGATGACTTTAGTTAGAGAAGAAGAGACCAGATGACATTATTTAGAGGAGACCAGATGACATTGATTAGAGAAGAGGAGACCAGATGACATTAGGTAGAGAAAAGGAGACCATCTGACATTAGTTGGAGAAGAGGACATCAGATGACATTAGTGAGAGATGAAGAGACCACATGACATTAGCTAGAGGAGACCAGCTGACATTAGTTAGAGAAGAAGAGACCAGATGACATTAGGTAGAGAAGAAGAGACCAAGATTACATTCGTTAGAGAAGAGGACATCAGAAGCCATTTGTTAGAGACGAAGAGACCAGATGACTTTAGTTAGAGAAGAAGAGACCAGATGACATTATTTAGAAGACACCAGATGACATTAGTTAGAGAAGAAGAGACCAGATGACATTAGTTAGAGAAGAGGACACCAGATGACATTAGTTAGAGAAGAGGACACCAGATGATATTAGTTTGAGAAGAAGAGACCAGATGGCATTACTTAGAAAAGAGTAGACCAGATGACATTAATTAGAGAAGAGGAGACCAGATGACATTAGTTAGAGAAGAAGAGACCAGATGACATTACTTAGAGAAGAAGAGACCAGATGACGTTACATAGAGAAGAGTAGACCAGATGACATTAGTTAGAGAAGAGGAGACCAGATGACATTAGTTAGAGAAGAGGAGACCAGATGACATAAGTAAGAGAACAGGAGACCAGATGACATTAGTTAGAGAACAGGAGACCAGATGACATTAATTAGAGAAGAGACCAGATGGCATTAGTTAGAGAAGAGGACACCAGATGACATAAGTAAGAGAACAGGAGACCAGATGACATTAGGTAGAGAAGAGGACACCAGATGACATTAGTTAGAGAAGAGGAGACCAGATGACATTAAGTAGAGAAGAGGACACCAGATGACATTAGGTAGAGAAGAAGAGACCAAGATTACATTAGTTAGAGAAGAGGACATCAGAAGCCATTTGTTAGAGACGAAGAGACCAGATGACTTTAGTTAGAGAAGAAGAGACCAGATGACATTATTTAGAGGACACCAGATGACATTAGTTAGAGAAGAAGAGACCAGATGACATTAGTTAGATAAGAGTAGACCAGATGACATTAGTTAGAGAAGAGGACACCAGATGACATTAGTTAGAGAAGTGGACACCAGATGACATTAGTTAGAGAAGAGGACACCAGATGACATTAGTTAGAGAAGAAGAGACCAGATGACATTATTTAGAGGACACCAGATGACATTAGTTAGAGAAGATTACACCTGATGAAATTACTTAGAGAAGAGGACACCAGATGACATTAGTTAGAGAAGTGGACACCAGATGACATTAGTTAGAGAAGAGGACACCAGATGACATTAGTTAGAGAAGAAGAGACCAGATGACATTATTTAGAAGAGACCAGATGACATTAGTTATAGAAGATTACACCTAATGAAATTACTTAGAGAAGAGGACACCAGATGACATTAGTTACAGAAGAGTAGACCAGATGACATTAGTTAGAGAAGAGGACACCAGATGACATTAGTTAGAGAAGTGGACACCAGATGACATTAGTTAGAGAAGAGGACACCAGATGACATTAGTTAGAGAAGAAGAGACCAGATGACATTAGTTAGATAAGAGTAGACCAGATGACATTAGTTAGAGAAGAGGACACCAGATGACATTAGTTAGAGAAGTGGACACCAGATGACATTAGTTAGAGAAGAGGACACCAGATGACATTAGTTAGAGAAGAAGAGACCAGATGACATTAGTTTGAGAAGAAGAGACTAGATGGCATTACTTAGAGGAGACCAGATGACATTAGTTAGAGAAGATTACACCTAATGAAATTACTTAGAGAAGAGGACACCAGATGACATTAGTTACAGAAGAGTAGAGCAGATGACATTAGTTAGAGAAGAGGACACCAGATGACATTAGTTAGAGAAGTGGACACCAGATGACATTAGTTAGAGAAGAGGACACCAGATGACATTAGTTAGAGAAGAGGACACCAGATGATATTAGTTTGAGAAGAAGAGACCAGATGGCATTACTTAGAAAAGAGTAGACCAGATGACATTAATTAGAGAAGAGGAGACCAGATGACATTAGTTAGAGAAGAAGAGACCAGATGACATTACTTAGAGAAGAAGAGACCAGATGACGTTACATAGAGAAGAGTAGACCAGATGACATTAGTTAGAGAAGAGGAGACCAGATGACATTAGTTAGAGAAGAGGAGACCAGATGACATAAGTAAGAGAACAGGAGACCAGATGACATTAGTTAGAGAAGAGGAGACCAGATGACATTAGTTAGAGAAGAGACCAGATGGCATTAGTTAGAGAAGAGGACACCAGATGACATAAGTAAGAGAACAGGAGACCAGATGACATTAGGTAGAGAAGAGGACACCAGATGACATTAGTTAGAGAAGAGGAGACCAGATGACATTAGGTAGAGAAGAGGACACCAGATGACATTAGGTAGAGAAGAAGAGACCAAGATTACATTAGTTAGAGAAGAGGACACCAGATGACATTAGTTAGAGAAGAGGACACCAGATGATATTAGTTTGAGAAGAAGAGACCAGATGGCATTACTTAGAAAAGAGTAGACCAGATGACATTAATTAGAGAAGAGGAGACCAGATGACATTAGTTAGAGAAGAAGAGACCAGATGACATTACTTAGAGAAGAAGAGACCAGATGACGTTACATAGAGAAGAGTAGACCAGATGACATTAGTTAGAGAAGAGGAGACCAGATGACATTAGTTAGAGAAGAGGAGACCAGATGACATAAGTAAGAGAACAGGAGACCAGATGACATTAGTTAGAGAAGAGGAGACCAGATGACATTAGTTAGAGAAGAGACCAGATGGCATTAGTTAGAGAAGAGGACACCAGATGACATAAGTAAGAGAACAGGAGACCAGATGACATTAGGTAGAGAAGAGGACACCAGATGACATTAGTTAGAGAAGAGGAGACCAGATGACATTAGGTAGAGAAGAGGACACCAGATGACATTAGGTAGAGAAGAAGAGACCAAGATTACATTAGTTAGAGAAGAGGACATCAGAAGCCATATGTTAGAGACGAAGAGACCAGATGACTTTAGTTAGAGAAGAAGAGACCAGATGACATTATTTAGAGGAGACCAGATGACATTGATTAGAGAAGAGGAGACCAGATGACATTAGGTAGAGAAAAGGAGACCATCTGACATTAGTTGGAGAAGAGGACATCAGATGACATTAGTGAGAGATGAAGAGACCACATGACATTAGCTAGAGGAGACCAGCTGACATTAGTTAGAGAAGAAGAGACCAGATGACATTAGGTAGAGAAGAAGAGACCAAGATTACATTCGTTAGAGAAGAGGACATCAGAAGCCATTTGTTAGAGACGAAGAGACCAGATGACTTTAGTTAGAGAAGAAGAGACCAGATGACATTATTTAGAAGACACCAGATGACATTAGTTAGAGAAGAAGAGACCAGATGACATTAGTTAGATAAGAGTAGACCAGATGACATTAGTTAGAGAAGAGGACACCAGATGACATTAGTTAGAGAAGTGGACACCAGATGACATTAGTTAGAGAAGAGGACACCAGATGACATTAGTTAGAGAAGAAGAGACCAGATGACATTATTTAGAGGACACCAGATGACATTAGTTAGAGAAGATTACACCTGATGAAATTACTTAGAGAAGAGGACACCAGATGACATTAGTTAGAGAAGTGGACACCAGATGACATTAGTTAGAGAAGAGGACACCAGATGACATTAGTTAGAGAAGAAGAGACCAGATGACATTATTTAGAAGAGACCAGATGACATTAGTTATAGAAGATTACACCTAATGAAATTACTTAGAGAAGAGGACACCAGATGACATTAGTTACAGAAGAGTAGACCAGATGACATTAGTTAGAGAAGAGGACACCAGATGACATTAGTTAGAGAAGTGGACACCAGATGACATTAGTTAGAGAAGAGGACACCAGATGACATTAGTTAGAGAAGAAGAGACCAGATGACATTAGTTAGATAAGAGTAGACCAGATGACATTAGTTAGAGAAGAGGACACCAGATGACATTAGTTAGAGAAGTGGACACCAGATGACATTAGTTAGAGAAGAGGACACCAGATGACATTAGTTAGAGAAGAAGAGACCAGATGACATTAGTTTGAGAAGAAGAGACCAGATGGCATTACTTAGAGGAGACCAGATGACATTAGTTAGAGAAGATTACACCTAATGAAATTACTTAGAGAAGAGGACACCAGATGACATTAGTTACAGAAGAGTAGAGCAGATGACATTAGTTAGAGAAGAGGACACCAGATGACATTAGTTAGAGAAGAAGAGACCAGATGGCATTACTTAGAGGAGACCAGATGACATTAGTTAGAGAAGATTACACCTAATGAAATTACTTAGAGAAGAGGACACCAGATGACATTAGTTACAGAAGAGTAGAGCAGATGACATTAGTTAGAGAAGAGGACACCAGATGACATTAGTTAGAGAAGTGGACACCAGATGACATTAGTTAGAGAAGAGGACACCAGATGACATTAGTTAGAGAAGAGGACACCAGATGATATTAGTTTGAGAAGAAGAGACCAGATGGCATTACTTAGAAAAGAGTAGACCAGATGACATTAATTAGAGAAGAGGAGACCAGATGACATTAGTTAGAGAAGAAGAGACCAGATGACATTACTTAGAGAAGAAGAGACCAGATGACGTTACATAGAGAAGAGTAGACCAGATGACATTAGTTAGAGAAGAGGAGACCAGATGACATTAGTTAGAGAAGAGGAGACCAGATGACATAAGTAAGAGAACAGGAGACCAGATGACATTAGTTAGAGAAGAGGAGACCAGATGACATTAGTTAGAGAAGAGACCAGATGGCATTAGTTAGAGAAGAGGACACCAGATGACATAAGTAAGAGAACAGGAGACCAGATGACATTAGGTAGAGAAGAGGACACCAGATGACATTAGTTAGAGAAGAGGAGACCAGATGACATTAGGTAGAGAAGAGGACACCAGATGACATTAGGTAGAGAAGAAGAGACCAAGATTACATTAGTTAGAGAAGAGGACACCAGATGACATTAGTTAGAGAAGAGGACACCAGATGATATTAGTTTGAGAAGAAGAGACCAGATGGCATTACTTAGAAAAGAGTAGACCAGATGACATTAATTAGAGAAGAGGAGACCAGATGACATTAGTTAGAGAAGAAGAGACCAGATGACATTACTTAGAGAAGAAGAGACCAGATGACGTTACATAGAGAAGAGTAGACCAGATGACATTAGTTAGAGAAGAGGAGACCAGATGACATTAGTTAGAGAAGAGGAGACCAGATGACATAAGTAAGAGAACAGGAGACCAGATGACATTAGTTAGAGAAGAGGAGACCAGATGACATTAGTTAGAGAAGAGACCAGATGGCATTAGTTAGAGAAGAGGACACCAGATGACATAAGTAAGAGAACAGGAGACCAGATGACATTAGGTAGAGAAGAGGACACCAGATGACATTAGTTAGAGAAGAGGAGACCAGATGACATTAGGTAGAGAAGAGGACACCAGATGACATTAGGTAGAGAAGAAGAGACCAAGATTACATTAGTTAGAGAAGAGGACATCAGAAGCCATATGTTAGAGACGAAGAGACCAGATGACTTTAGTTAGAGAAGAAGAGACCAGATGACATTATTTAGAGGAGACCAGATGACATTGATTAGAGAAGAGGAGACCAGATGACATTAGGTAGAGAAAAGGAGACCATCTGACATTAGTTGGAGAAGAGGACATCAGATGACATTAGTGAGAGATGAAGAGACCACATGACATTAGCTAGAGGAGACCAGCTGACATTAGTTAGAGAAGAAGAGACCAGATGACATTAGGTAGAGAAGAAGAGACCAAGATTACATTCGTTAGAGAAGAGGACATCAGAAGCCATTTGTTAGAGACGAAGAGACCAGATGACTTTAGTTAGAGAAGAAGAGACCAGATGACATTATTTAGAAGACACCAGATGACATTAGTTAGAGAAGAAGAGACCAGATGACATTAGTTAGATAAGAGTAGACCAGATGACATTAGTTAGAGAAGAGGACACCAGATGACATTAGTTAGAGAAGTGGACACCAGATGACATTAGTTAGAGAAGAGGACACCAGATGACATTAGTTAGAGAAGAAGAGACCAGATGACATTATTTAGAGGACACCAGATGACATTAGTTAGAGAAGATTACACCTGATGAAATTACTTAGAGAAGAGGACACCAGATGACATTAGTTAGAGAAGTGGACACCAGATGACATTAGTTAGAGAAGAGGACACCAGATGACATTAGTTAGAGAAGAAGAGACCAGATGACATTATTTAGAAGAGACCAGATGACATTAGTTATAGAAGATTACACCTAATGAAATTACTTAGAGAAGAGGACACCAGATGACATTAGTTACAGAAGAGTAGACCAGATGACATTAGTTAGAGAAGAGGACACCAGATGACATTAGTTAGAGAAGTGGACACCAGATGACATTAGTTAGAGAAGAGGACACCAGATGACATTAGTTAGAGAAGAAGAGACCAGATGACATTAGTTAGATAAGAGTAGACCAGATGACATTAGTTAGAGAAGAGGACACCAGATGACATTAGTTAGAGAAGTGGACACCAGATGACATTAGTTAGAGAAGAGGACACCAGATGACATTAGTTAGAGAAGAAGAGACCAGATGACATTAGTTTGAGAAGAAGAGACCAGATGGCATTACTTAGAGGAGACCAGATGACATTAGTTAGAGAAGATTACACCTAATGAAATTACTTAGAGAAGAGGACACCAGATGACATTAGTTACAGAAGAGTAGAGCAGATGACATTAGTTAGAGAAGAGGACACCAGATGACATTAGTTAGAGAAGTGGACACCAGATGACATTAGTTAGAGAAGAGGACACCAGATGACATTAGTTAGAGAAGAGGACACCAGATGATATTAGTTTGAGAAGAAGAGACCAGATGGCATTACTTAGAAAAGAGTAGACCAGATGACATTAATTAGAGAAGAGGAGACCAGATGACATAAGTAAGAAAACAGGAGACCAGATGACATTAGGTAGAGAAGAGGACACCAGATGACATTAGTTAGAGAAGAGGAGACCAGATGACGTTAGGTAGAGAAGAGGACACCAAATGACATTAGGTAGAGAAGAAGAGACCAAGATTACATTAGTTAGAGAAGAGGACATCAGAAGCCATTTGTTAGAGATGAAGAGACCAGATGACTTTAGTTAGAGAAGAAGAGACCAGATGACATTATTTAGAGGAGACCAGATGACATTAATTAGAGAAGAGGAGACCAGATGACATTAGGTAGAGAAAAGGAGAACATCTGACATTAGTTGGAGAAGAGGACATCAGATGAGATTAGTGAGAGATGAAGAGACCACATGACATTAGTTAGAGGAGACCAGCTGACATTAGTTAGAGAAGAAGAGACCAGATGACATTAGCTAGAGAAGAAGAGACCAAGATTACATTAGTTAGAGAAGAGGACATCAGAAGCCATTTGTTAGAGACGAAGAGATCAGATGACTTTAGTTAGAGAAGAAGAGACCAGATGTCATTATTTAGAGGAGACCAGATAACATTAAATAGAGAAGAGGAGAACAGATGACATTAGTTAGAGAAGAAGAGACCAGATGACATTAGTTAGTGAAGAGTAGACCAGATGACATTAGTTAGAGAAGAAGAGACCAGATGACATTAGTTAGATAAGAGTAGACCAGATGACATTAGTTAGAGAAGAGGACACCAGATGACATTAGTTAGAGAAGTGGACACCAGATGACATTAGTTAGAGAAGAGGAAACCAGATGACATTAGTTAGAGAAGAAGAGACCAGATGACATTATTTAGAGGAGACTAGATGACATTAGTTAGAGAAGATTACACCTGATGAAATTACTTAGAGAAGAGGACACCATATGACATTAGTTACAGAAGAGTAGACCAGATTACATTAGTTAGAGAAGAGGACACCAGATGACATTAGTTAGAGAAGTGGACACCAGATGACATTAGTTAGAGAAGAGGACACCAGATGACATTAGTTAGAGAAGAAGAGACCAGATGACATTATTTAGAAGAGACCAGAGGACATTAGTTAGAGAAGATTACACCTAATGAAATTACTTAGAGAAGAGGACACCAGATGACATTAGTTACAGAAGAGGACACCAGATGACATTAGTTAGAGAAGTGGACACCAGATGACATTAGTTAGAGAAGAGGACACCAGATGACATTAGTTAGAGAAGAGGACACCAGATGACATTAGTTAGAGAAGAAGAGACCAGATGACATTAGTTAGATAAGAGTAGACCAGATGACATTAGTTAGAGAAGAGGACACCAGATGACATTAGTTAGAGAAGTGGACACCAGATGACATTAGTTAGAGAAGAGGACACCAGATGACATTAGTTAGAGAAGAAGAGACCAGATGACATTAGTTTGAGAAGAAGAGACCAGATGGCATTACTTAGAGGAGACCAGATGACATTAGTTAGAGAAGATTACACCTAATGAAATTACTTAGAGAAGAGGACACCAGATGACATTAGTTACAGAAGAGTAGAGCAGATGACATTAGTTAGAGAAGTGGACACCAGATGACATTAGTTAGGGAAGAGGACACCAGATGACATTAGTTAGAGAAGAGGACACCAGATGATATTAGTTTGAGAAGAAGAGACCAGATGGCATTACTTAAGAAAAGAGTAGACCAGATGACATTAGTTAGAGAAGAGGAGACCAGATGACATTAGTTAGAGAAGAGACCAGATGACATTAGTCAGAGAAGAGGACCCCAGATGACATTAGTTAGAGAAGAGACCAGATGACATAAGTAAGAGAACAGGAGACCAGATGACATTAGGTAGAGAAGAGGACACCAAATGACATTAGGTAGAGAAGAAGAGACCAAGGTGACATTAGTTACAGAAGAGGACATCAGAAGCCATTTGTTAGAGACGAAGAGACCAGATGACTTTAGTTAGAGAAGAAGAGACCAGATGACATTATTTAGAGGAGACCAGATAACATTAAATAGAGAAGAGGAGACCAGATGACATTAGTTAGAGAAGAAGAGACCAGATGACATTAGTTAGATAAGAGTAGACCAGATGACATTAGTTAGAGAAGAGGACACCAGATGACATTAGTTAGAGAAGTGGACACCAGATGACATTAGTTAGAGAAGAGGACTCCAGATGACATTAGTTAGAGAAGAAGAGACCAGATGACATTATTTAGAGGAGAGCAGATGACATTAGTTAGAGAAGATTACACCTAATGAAATTACTTAGAGAAGAGGACACCAGATGACATTAGTTACAGAAGAGTAGACCAGATGACATTAGTTAGAGAAGAGGACACCAGATGACATTAGTTAGAGACGAAGAGACCAGATGACTTTAGTTAGAGAAGAAGAGACCAGATGACATTATTTAGAGGAGACCAGATAACATTAAATAGAGAAGATGAGACCAGATGACATTAGTTAGAGAAGAAGAGACCAGATGACATTAGTTAGATAAGAGTAGACCAGATGACATTAGTTAGAGAAGAGGACACCAGATGACATTAGTTAGAGAAGTGGACCCAAATGACATTAGTTAGAGAAGAGGACTCCAGATGACATTAGTTAGAGAAGAAGAGACCAGATGACATTATTTAGAGGAGACCAGATGACATTAGTTAGAGAAGATTACACCTAATGAAATTACTTAGAGAAGAGGACACCAGATGACATTAGTTTGAGAAGAAGAGACCAGATGGCATTACTTAAGAAAAGAGTAGACCAGATGACATTAGTTAGTGAAGAGGACACCAGATGACATTAGTTAGAGAAGATTACACCTGATGAAATTACTTAGAGAAGAGGACACCATATGACATTAGTTACAGAAGAGTAGACCAGATGACATTAGTTAGAGAAGAGGACACCAGATGACATTAGTTAGAGAAGTGGACACCAGATGACATTAGTTAGAGAAGAGGACACCAGATGACATTAGTTAGAGAAGAAGAGACCAGATGACATTATTTAGAAGAGACCAGATGACATTAGTTAGAGAAGATTACACCTAATGAAATTACTTAGAGAAGAGGACACCAGATGACATTAGTTACAGAAGAGGACACCAGATGACATTAGTTAGAGAAGTGGACACCAGATGACATTAGTTAGAGAAGAGGACACCAGATGACATTAGTTAGAGAAGAGGACACCAGATGACATTAGTTAGAGAAGAAGAGACCAGATGACATTAGTTAGATAAGAGTAGACCAGATGACATTAGTTAGAGAAGAGGACACCAGATGACATTAGTTAGAGAAGTGGACACCAGATGACATTAGTTAGAGAAGAGGACACCAGATGACATTAGTTAGAGAAGAAGAGACCAGATGACATTAGTTTGAGAAGAAGAGACCAGATGGCATTACTTAGAGGAGACCAGATGACATTAGTTAGAGAAGATTACACCTAATGAAATTACTTAGAGAAGAGGACACCAGATGACATTAGTTACAGAAGAGTAGAGCAGATGACATTAGTTAGAGAAGAGGACACCAGATGACATTAGTTAGAGAAGAGGACACCAGATGATATTAGTTTGAGAAGAAGAGACCAGATGGCATTAGTTAGAGAAGAGACCAGATGACATTAGTTAGAGAAGAGGACACCAGATGACATAAGTAAGAGAACAGGAGACCAGATGACATTAGGTAGAGAAGAGGACACCAGATGACATTAGTTAGAGAAGAGGAGACCAGATGACATTAGGTAGAGAAGAAGAGACCAAGATTACATTAGTTAGAGAAGAGGAGACCAGATGACATTAGTTAGAGAAGAGGACACCAGATGACATTAGTTAGAGAAGTGGACACCAGATGACATTAGTTAGAGAAGAGGACACCAGATGACATTAGTTAGAGAAGAAGAGACCAGATGACATTATTTAGAGGAGATCAGATAACATTAAATAAAGAAGAGGAGACATGATGACATTAGTTCCAGAAGAAGAGACCAGATGACATTAGTTAGATAAGAGTAGACCAGATGACATTAGCTAGAGAAGAGGACACCAGATGACATTAGTTAGAGAAGTGGACACCAGATGACATTAGTTAGAGAAGAGGACACCAGATGACATTAGTTAGAGAAGAAGAGACCAGATGACATTATTTAGAGGAGACCAGATGACATTAGTTAGAGAAGATTACACCTAATGAAATTACTTAGAGAAGAGGACACCAGATGACATTAGTTACAGAAGAGTAGACCAGATGACATTAGTTAGAGAAGAGGACACCAGATGATATTAGTTAGAGAAGTGGACACCAGATGACATTAGTTAGAGAAGAGGACACCAGATGATATTAGTTTGAGAAGAAGAGACCAGATGGCATTACTTAAGAAAAGAGTAGACCAGATGACATTAGTTAGAGAAGAGGAGACCAGATGACATTAGTTAGAGAAGAGACCAGATGACATTAGTCAGAGAAGAGGACACCAGATGACGTTAGTTAGAGAAGAGACCAGATGACATAAGTAAGAGAACAGGAGACCAGATGACATTAGGTAGAGAAGAGGACACCAGATGACATTAGGTAGAGAAGAAGAGACCAAGATGACATTAGTTAGAGAAGAGGACATCAGAAGCCATTTTTTAGAGACGAAGAGACCAGATGACTTTAGTTAGAGAAGAAGAGACCAGATGACATTATTTAGAGGAGACCAGATAACATTAAATAGAGAAGAGGAGACCAGATGACATTAGTTAGAGAAGAAGAGACCAGATGACATTAGTTAGAGACGAAGAGACCAGATGACTTTAGTTAGAGAAGAGGACACCAGTGACATTAGTTAGAGAAGTGGACACCAGATGACATTAGTTAGAGAAGAGGACTCCAGATGACATTAGTGAGAGAAGAAGAGACCAGATGACATTATTTAGAGGAGACCAGATGACATTAGTTAGAGAAGATTACACCTAATGAAATTACTTAGAGAAGAGGACACCAGATGACATTAGTTACAGAAGAGTAGACCAGATGACATTAGTTAGAGAAGGGGACACCAGATGACATTAGCTAGAGAAGTGGACACCAGATGACATTAGTTAGAGAAGAGGACACCAGATGACATTAGTTAGAGAAGAGGACACCAGAGGATATTAGTTTGAGAAGAAGAGACCAGATGGCATTACTTAAGAAAAGAGTAGACCAGATGACATTAGTTAGTGAAGAGGAGACCAGATGACATTAGTTAGAGAAGTGGACACCAGATGACATTAGTTAGAGAAGAGGACACCAGATGACATTAGTTAGAGAAGAGGACACCAGATGATATTAGTTTTAGAAGAAGAGACCAGATGGCTTACTTAGAAAAGAGTAGACCAGATGACATTAGTTAGAGAAGTGGACACCAGATGACATTAGTTAGAGAAGAGGACACCAGATGACATTAGTTAGAGAAGAGGACACCAGATGACATTAGTTAGAGAAGAGGACACCAGATGACATTAGTTAGAGAAGAAGAGACCAGATGACATTAGTTTGAGAAGAAGAGACCAGATGGCATTACTTAGAGGAGACCAGATGACATTAGTTACAGAAGATTACACCTAATGAAATTACTTAGAGAAGAGGACACCAGATGACATTAGTTACAGAAGAGTAGAGCAGATGACATTAGTTAGAGAAGAGGACACCAGATGACATTAGTTAGAGAAGAGGACACCAGATGACATTAGTTAGAGAAGAGGACACCAGATGACATTAGTTAGAGAAGTGGACACCAGATGACATTAGTTAGAGAAGAGGACACCAGATGACATTAGTTAGAGAAGAAGAGACCAGATGACATTAGTTTGAGAAGAAGAGACCAGATGGCATTACTTAGAGGAGACCAGATGACATTAGTTACAGAAGATTACACCTAATGAAATTACTTAGAGAAGAGGACACCAGATGACATTAGTTACAGAAGAGTAGAGCAGATGACATTAGTTAGAGAAGAGGACACCAGATGACATTAGTTAGAGAAGAGGACACCAGATGACATTAGTTAGAGAAGAGGACACCAGATGATATTAGTTTGAGAAGAAGAGACCAGATGGCATTACTTAGAAAAGAGTAGACCAGATGACATTAATTAGAGAAGAGGAGACCAGATGACATTAGTTAGAGAAGAAGAGACCAGATGACATTACTTAGAGAAGAAGAGACCAGATGACGTTACATAGAGAAGAGTAGACCAGATGACATTAGTTAGAGAAGAGGAGACCAGATGACATTAGTTAGAGAAGAGGAGACCAGATGACATAAGTAAGAGAACAGGAGACCAGATGACATTAGTTAGAGAAGAAGAGACCAGATGGTATTAGTTAGAGAACAGGAGAACAGATGACATTAGTTAGAGAAGAGGAGACCAGATGACATTAGTTAGAGAAGAAGAGACCAGATGACATTAGTTAGAGAAGAGACCAGATGACATTAGTTAGAGAAGAGGACACCAGATGACATAAGTAATAGAACAGGAGACCAGATGACATTAGGTAGAGAAGAGGACACCAGATGACATTAGTTAGAGAAGAGGAGACCAGATGACATTAGGTAGAGAAGAAGAGACCAAGATTACATTAGTTAGAGAAGAGGAGACCAGATGACATTAGTTAGAGAAGAGGACACCAGATGACATTAGTTAGAGAAGTGGACACCAGATGACATTAGTTAGAGAAGAGGACACCAGATGACATTAGTTAGAGAAGAAGAGACCAGATGACATTATTTAGAGGAGATCAGATAACATTAAATAAAGAAGAGGAGACATGATGACATTAGTTCCAGAAGAAGAGACCAGATGACATTAGTTAGATAAGAGTAGACCAGATGACATTAGCTAGAGAAGAGGACACCAGATGACATTAGTTAGAGAAGTGGACACCAGATGACATTAGTTAGAGAAGAGGACACCAGATGACATTAGTTAGAGAAGAAGAGACCAGATGACATTATTTAGAGGAGACCAGATGACATTAGTTAGAGAAGATTACACCTAATGAAATTACTTAGAGAAGAGACACCAGATGACATTAGTTACAGAAGAGTAGACCAGATGACATTAGTTAGAGAAGAGGACACCAGATGATATTAGTTAGAGAAGTGGACACCAGATGACATTAGTTAGAGAAGAGGACACCAGATGACATTAGTTAGAGAAGAGGACACCAGATGATATTAGTTTGAGAAGAAGAGACCAGATGACATTAGTTAGAGAAGAGACCAGATGACATTAGTTAGAGAAGAGACCAGATGACATTAGTCAGAGAAGAGGACACCAGATGACGTTAGTTAGAGAAGAGACCAGATGACATAAGTAAGAGAACAGGAGACCAGATGACATTAGGTAGAGAAGAGGACACCAGATGACATTAGGTAGAGAAGAAGAGACCAAAATGACATTAGTTAGAGAAGAGGACATCAGAAGCCATTTGTTAGAGACGAAGAGACCAGATGACTTTAGTTAGAGAAGAAGAGACCAGATGACATTATTTAGAGGAGACCAGATAACATTAAATAGAGAAGAGGAGACCAGATGACATTAGTTAGAGAAGAAGAGACCAGATGACATTAGTTAGAGACGAAGAGACCAGATGACTTTAGTTAGAGAAGAGGACACCAGTGACATTAGTTAGAGAAGTGGACACCAGATGACATTAGTTAGAGAAGAGGACTCCAGATGACATTAGTTAGAGAAGAAGAGACCAGATGACATTATTTAGAGGAGACCAGATGACATTAGTTAGAGAAGATTACACCTAATGAAATTACTTAGAGAAGAGGACACCAGATGACATTAGTTAGAGAAGAGGACACCAGAGGATATTAGTTTGAGAAGAAGAGACCAGATGGCATTACTTAAGAAAAGAGTAGACCAGATGACATTAGTTAGTGAAGAGGAGACCAGATGACATTAGTTAGAGAAGAAGAGACCAGATGACATTAGTTAGATAAGAGTAGACCAGATGACATTAGTTAGAGAAGAGGACACCAGATGACATTAGTTAGAGAAGTGGACACCAGATGACATTAGTTAGAGAAGAGGACACCAGATGACATTAGTTAGAGAAGAAGAGACCAGATGACATTATTTAGAGGAGACCAGATGACATTAGCTAGAGAAGATTACACCTGATGAAATTACTTAGAGAAGAGGACACCATATGACATTAGTTACAGAAGAGTAGACCAGATGACATTAGTTAGAGAAGAGGACACCAGATGACATTAGTTAGAGAAGTGGACACCAGATGACATTAGTTAGAGAAGAGGACACCAGATGACATTAGTTAGAGAAGAGGACACCAGATGACATTATTTAGAAGAGACCAGATGACATTAGTTAGAGAAGATTACACCTAATGAAATTACTTAGAGAAGAGGACACCAGATGACATTAGTTACAGAAGAGGACACCAGATGACATTAGTTAGAGAAGTGGACACCAGATGACATTAGTTAGAGAAGAGGACACCAGATGACATTAGTTAGAGAAGAGGACACCAATGACATTAGTTAGAGAAGAAGAGACCAGATGACATTAGTTAGATAAGAGTAGACCAGATGACATTAGTTAGAGAAGAGGACACCGGATGACATTAGTTAGAGAAGTGGACACCAGATGACATTAGTTAGAGAAGAGGACACCAGATGACATTAGTTAGAGAAGAAGAGACCAGATGACATTAGTTTGAGAAGAAGAGACCAGATGGCATTACTTAGAGGAGACCAGATGACATTAGTTAGAGAAGATTACACCTAATGAAATTACTTAGAGAAGAGGACACCAGATGACATTAGTTACAGAAGAATAGAGCAGATGACATTAGTTAGAGAAGAGGACACCAGATGACATTAGTTAGAGAAGAGGACACCAGATGACATTAGTTAGAGAAGAGGACACCAGATGATATTAGTTTGAGAAGAAGAGACCAGATGGCATTACTTAGAAAAGAGTAGACCAGATGACATTAATTAGAGAAGAGGAGACCAGATGACATTAGTTAGAGAAGAAGAGACCAGATGACATTACTTAGAGAAGAAGAGACCAGATGACGTTACATAGAGAAGAGTA
Organism: Lampris incognitus; assembly: GCF_029633865.1. Lineage (NCBI taxonomy): Eukaryota > Metazoa > Chordata > Actinopteri > Lampriformes > Lampridae > Lampris > Lampris incognitus. Next base: position 66,642,848 of record NC_079211.1, on the reverse strand, counting down.
GACCAGATGACATTAGTTAGAGAAGAGGAGACCAGATGACATTAGTTAGAGAAGAGGAGACCAGATGACATAAGTAAGAGAACAGGAGACCAGATGACATTAGTTAGAGAAGAAGAGACCAGATGGTATTAGTTAGAGAACAGGAGAACAGATGACATTAGTTAGAGAAGAGGAGACCAGATGACATTAGTTAGAGAAGAAGAGACCAGATGACATTAGTTAGAGAAGAGACCAGATGACATTAGTTAGAGAAGAGGACACCAGATGACATAAGTAAGAGAACAGGAGACCAGATGACATTAGGTAGAGAAGAGGACACCAGATGACATTAGTTAGAGAAGAGGAGACCAGATGACATTAGGTAGAGAAGAGGACACCAGATGACATTAGGTAGAGAAGAAGAGACCAAGATTACATTAGTTAGAGAAGAGGACATCAGAAGCCATATGTTAGAGACGAAGAGACCAGATGACTTTAGTTAGAGAAGAAGAGACCAGATGACATTATTTAGAGGAGACCAGATGACATTGATTAGAGAAGAGGAGACCAGATGACATTAGGTAGAGAAAAGGAGACCATCTGACATTAGGTAGAGAAGAAGAGACCAAGATTACATTCGTTAGAGAAGAGGACATCAGAAGCCATTTGTTAGAGACGAAGAGACCAGATGACTTTAGTTAGAGAAGAAGAGACCAGATGACATTATTTAGAGGACACCAGATGACATTAGTTAGAGAAGAAGAGACCAGATGACATTAGTTAGATAAGAGTAGACCAGATGACATTAGTTAGAGAAGAGGACACCAGATGACATTAGTTAGAGAAGTGGACACCAGATGACATTAGTTAGAGAAGAGGACACCAGATGACATTAGTTAGAGAAGAAGAGACCAGATGACATTATTTAGAGGACACCAGATGACATTAGTTAGAGAAGATTACACCTGATGAAATTACTTAGAGAAGAGGACACCAGATGACATTAGTTAGAGAAGTGGACACCAGATGACATTAGTTAGAGAAGAGGACACCAGATGACATTAGTTAGAGAAGAAGAGACCAGATGACATTATTTAGAAGAGACCAGATGACATTAGTTATAGAAGATTACACCTAATGAAATTACTTAGAGAAGAGGACACCAGATGACATTAGTTACAGAAGAGTAGACCAGATGACATTAGTTAGAGAAGAGGACACCAGATGACATTAGTTAGAGAAGTGGACACCAGATGACATTAGTTAGAGAAGAGGACACCAGATGACATTAGTTAGAGAAGAAGAGACCAGATGACATTATTTAGAAGAGACCAGAGGACATTAGTTAGAGAAGATTACACCTAATGAAATTACTTAGAGAAGAGGACACCAGATGACATTAGTTACAGAAGAGGACACCAGATGACATTAGTTAGAGAAGTGGACACCAGATGACATTAGTTAGAGAAGAGGACACCAGATGACATTAGTTAGAGAAGAGGACACCAGATGACATTAGTTAGAGAAGAAGAGACCAGATGACATTAGTTAGATAAGAGTAGACCAGATGACATTAGTTAGAGAAGAGGACACCAGATGACATTAGTTAGAGAAGTGGACACCAGATGACATTAGTTAGAGAAGAGGACACCAGATGACATTAGTTAGAGAAGAAGAGACCAGATCACATTAGTTTGAGAAGAAGAGAACAGATGGCATTACTTAGAGGAGACCAGATAACATTAGTTAGAGAAGATTACACCTAATGAAATTACTTAGAGAAGAGGACACCAGATGACATTAGTTACAGAAGAGTAGAGCAGATGACATTAGTTAGAGAAGAGGACACCAGATGACATTAGTTAGAGAAGTGGACACCAGATGACATTAGTTAGAGAAGAGGACACCAGATGACATTAGTTAGAGAAGAGGACACCAGATGATATTAGTTTGAGAAGAAGAGACCAGATGGCATTACATAGAAAAGAGTAGACCAGATGACATTAATTAGAGAAGAGGAGACCAGATGACATAAGTAAGAAAACAGGAGACCAGATGACATTAGGTAGAGAAGAGGACACCAGATGACATTAGTTAGAGAAGAGGAGACCAGATGACGTTAGGTAGAGAAGAGGACACCAAATGACATTAGGTAGAGAAGAAGAGACCAAGATTACATTAGTTAGAGAAGAGGACATCAGAAGCCATTTGTTAGAGATGAAGAGACCAGATGACTTTAGTTAGAGAAGAAGAGACCAGATGACATTATTTAGAGGAGACCAGATGACATTAATTAAAGAAGAGGAGACCAGATGACATTAGGTAGAGAAAAGGAGACCATCTGACATTAGTTGGAGAAGAGGACATCAGATGAGATTAGTGAGAGATGAAGAGACCACATGACATTAGTTAGAGGAGACCAGCTGACATTAGTTAGAGAAGAAGAGACCAGATGACATTAGCTAGAGAAGAAGAGACCAAGATTACATTAGTTAGAGAAGAGGACATCAGAAGCCATTTGTTAGAGACGAAGAGACCAGATGACTTTAGTTAGAGAAGAAGAGACCAGATGTCATTATTTAGAGGAGACCAAATAACATTAAATAGAGAAGAGGAGACCAGAACATTAGTTAGAGAAGAAGAGACCAGATGACATTAGTTAGATAAGAGTAGACCAGATGACATTAGTTAGAGAAGAGGACACCAGATGACATTAGTTAGAGAAGTGGACACCAGATGACATTAGTTAGAGAAGAGGACACCAGATGACATTAGTTAGAGAAGTGGACACCAGATGACATTAGTTAGAGAAGAGGACACCAGATGACATTAGTTAGAGAAGAAGAGACCAGATGACATTATTTAGAGGAGACCAGATGACATTAGTTAGAGAAGAGGACACCAGATGACATTAGTTAGAGAAGAGGACACCAGATGACATTAGTTAGAGAAGAAGAGACCAGATGACATTAGTTTGAGAAGAAGAGACCAGATGGCATTACTTAGAGGAGACCAGATGACATTAGTTAGAGAAGATTACACCTAATGAAATTACTTAGAGAAGAGGACACCAGATGACATTAGTTACAGAAGAGTAGAGCAGATGACATTAGTTAGAGAAGAGGACACCAGATGACATTAGTTAGAGAAGTGGACACCAGATGACATTAGTTAGAGAAGAGGACACCAGATGACATTAGTTAGAGAAGAGGACACCAGATGATATTAGTTTTAGAAGAAGAGACCAGATGGCATTACTTAGAAAAGAGTAGACCAGATGACATTAATTAGAGAAGAGGAGACCAGATGACATTAGTTAGAGAAGAAGAGACCAGATGACATTACTTAGAGAAGAAGAGACCAGATGACGTTACATAGAGAAGAGTAGACCAGATGACATTAGTTAGAGAAGAGGAGACCAGATGACATAAGTAAGAGAACAGGAGACCAGATGACATTAGTTAGAGAAGAAGAGACCAGATGACATTAGTTAGAGATCAGGAGAACAAATGACATTAGTTAGAGAAGAGGAGACCAGATGACATTAGTTAGAGAAGAAGAGACCAGATGTCATTAGTTAGAGAAGAGACCAGAGGACATTTGTTAGAGAAGAGGACACCAGATGACATTAGTTAGAGAAGAGGAGACCAGATGACATAAGTAAGAGAACAGGAGACCAGATGACATTAGTTAGAGAAGAGGACACCAGATGACATTAGTTAGAGAAGAGGACACCAGATGACATTAGTTAGAGAAGAAGAGACCAGATGACATTAGTTTGAGAAGAAGAGACCAGATGGCATTACTTAGAGGAGACCAGATGACATTAGTTAGAGAAGATTACACCTAATGAAATTACTTAGAGAAGAGGACACCAGATGACATTAGTTACAGAAGAGTAGAGCAGATGACATTAGTTAGAGAAGAGGACACCAGATGACATTAGTTAGAGAAGTGGACACCAGATGACATTAGGTAGAGAAGAGGACACCAGATGACATTAGTTAGAGAAGAGGAGACCAGATGACGTTAGGTAGAGAAGAGGACACCAAATGACATTAGGTAGAGAAGAAGAGACCAATATTACATTAGTTAGAGAAGAGGACATCAGAAGCCATTTGTTAGAGATGAAGAGACCAGATGACTTTAGTTAGAGAAGAAGAGACCAGATGACATTATTTAGAGGAGACCAGATGACATTAATTAGAGAAGAGGAGACCAGATGACATTAGGTAGAGAAAAGGAGACCATCTGACATTAGTTGGAGAAGAGGACATCAGATGAGATTAGTGAGAGATGAAGAGACCACATGACATTAGTTAGAGGAGACCAGCTGACATTAGTTAGAGAAGAAGAGACCAGATGACATTAGCTAGAGAAGAAGAGACCAAGATTACATTAGTTAGAGAAGAGGACATCAGAAGCCATTTGTTAGAGACGAAGAGACCAGATGACTTTAGTTAGAGAAGAGGAGACCAGATGTCATTATTTAGAGGAGACCAGATAACATTAAATAGAGAAGAGGAGACCAGAACATTAGTTAGAGAAGAAGAGACCAGATGACATTAGTTAGATAAGAGTAGACCAGATGACATTAGTTAGAGAAGAGGACACCAGATGACATTAGTTAGAGAAGTGGACACCAGATGACATTAGTTAGAGAAGAGGACACCAGATGACATTAGTTAGAGAAGTGGACACCAGATGACATTAGTTAGAGAAGAGGACACCAGATGACATTAGTTAGAGAAGAAGAGACCAGATGACATTATTTAGAGGAGACCAGATGACATTAGTTAGAGAAGAGGACACCAGATGACATTAGTTAGAGAAGAGGACACCAGATGACATTAGTTAGAGAAGAAGAGACCAGATGACATTAGTTTGAGAAGAAGAGACCAGATGGCATTACTTAGAGGAGACAAGATGACATTAGTTAGAGAAGATTACACCTAATGAAATTACTTAGAGAAGAGGACACCAGATGACATTAGTTACAGAAGAGTAGAGCAGATGACATTAGTTAGAGAAGAGGACACCAGATGACATTAGTTAGAGAAGTGGACACCAGATGACATTAGTTAGAGAAGAGGACACCAGATGACTTTAGTTAGAGAAGAGGACACCAGATGATATTAGTTTTAGAAGAAGAGACCAGATGGCATTACTTAGAAAAGAGTAGACCAGATGACATTAATTAGAGAAGAGGAGACCAGATGACATTAGTTAGAGAAGAAGAGACCAGATGACATTACTTAGAGAAGAAGAGACCAGATGACGTTACATAGAGAAGAGTAGACCAGATGACATTAGTTAGAGAAGAGGAGACCAGATGACATAAGTAAGAGAACAGGAGACCAGATGACATTAGTTAGAGAAGAAGAGACCAGATGACATTAGTTAGAGATCAGGAGAACAAATGACATTAGTTAGAGAAGAGGAGACCAGATGACATTAGTTAGAGAAGAAGAGACCAGATGTCATTAGTTAGAGAAGAGACCAGAGGACATTTGTTAGAGAAGAGGACACCAGATGACATTAGTTAGAGAAGAGGAGACCAGATGACATAAGTAAGAGAACAGGAGACCAGATGACATTAGTTAGAGAAGAGGACACCAGATGACATTAGTTACAGAAGAGGACACCAGATGACATTAGTTAGAGAAGAAGAGACCAGATGACATTAGTTTGAGAAGAAGAGACCAGATGGCATTACTTAGAGGAGACCAGATGACATTAGTTAGAGAAGATTACACCTAATGAAATTACTTAGAGAAGAGGACACCAGATGACATTAGGTAGAGAAGAAGATACCAAGATTACATTAGTTAGAGACGAGGACATCAGAAGCCATTTGTTAGAGATGAAGAGACCAGATGACTTTAGTTAGAGAAGAGGACACCAGATGACATTAGTTAGAGAAGTGGACACCAGATGACATTAGTTAGAGAAGAGGACACCAGATGACATTAGTTAGAGAAGAAGAGACCAGATTACATTATTTAGAGGAGACCAGATGACATTAGTTAGAGAAGATTACACCTAATGAAATTACTTAGAGAAGAGGACACCAGATGACATTAGTTACAGAAGAGTAGAGCAGATGACATTAGTTAGAGAAGAGGACACCAGATGACATTAGTTAGAGAAGTGGACACCAGATGACATTAGTTAGAGAAGAGGACACCAGATGACATTAGTTAGAGAAGAGGACACCAGATGATATTAGTTTTAGAAGAAGAGACCAGATGGCATTACTTAGAAAAGAGTAGACCAGATGACATTAGTTAGAGAAGTGGACACCAGATGACATTAGTTAGAGAAGAGGACACCAGATGACATTAGTTAGAGAAGAGGACACCAGATGACATTAGTTAGAGAAGAAGAGACCAGATGACATTAGTTAGATAAGAGTAGACCAGATGACATTAGTTAGAGAAGAGGACACCAGATGACATTACTTAGAGAAGAAGAGACCAGATGACGTTACATAGAGAAGAGTAGACCAGATGACATTAGTTAGAGAAGAGGAGACCAGATGACATAAGTAAGAGAACAGGAGACCAGATGACATTAGTTAGAGAAGAAGAGACCAGATGTCATTAGTTACAGAAGAGACCAGAGGACATTTGTTAGAGAAGCGGACACCAGATGACATTAGTTAGAGAAGAGGAGACCAGATGACATAAGTAAGAGAACAGGAGACCAGATGACATTAGTTAGAGAAGAGGACACCAGATGACATTAGTTAGAGAAGAGGACACCAGATGACATTAGTTAGAGAAGAAGAGACCAGATGACATTAGTTTGAGAAGAAGAGACCAGATGGCATTACTTAGAGGAGACCAGATGACATTAGTTAGAGAAGATTACACCTAATGAAAATACTTAGAGAAGAGGACACCAGATGACATTAGTTACAGAAGAGTAGAGCAGATGACATTAGTTAGAGAAGAGGACACCAGATGACATTAGTTAGAGAAGTGGACACCAGATGACATTAGGTAGAGAAGAGGACACCAGATGACATTAGTTAGAGAAGAGGAGACCAGATGACGTTAGGTAGAGAAGAGGACACCAAATGACATTAGGTAGAGAAGAAGAGACCAATATTACATTAGTTAGAGAAGAGGACATCAGAAGCCATTTGTTAGAGATGAAGAGACCAGATGACTTTAGTTAGAGAAGAAGAGACCAGATGACATTATTTAGAGGAGACCAGATGACATTAATTAGAGAAGAGGAGACCAGATGACATTAGGTAGAGAAAAGGAGACCATCTGACATTAGTTGGAGAAGAGGACATCAGATGAGATTAGTGAGAGATGAAGAGACCACATGACATTAGTTAGAGGAGACCAGCTGACATTAGTTAGAGAAGAAGAGACCAGATGACATTAGCTAGAGAAGAAGAGACCAAGATTACATTAGTTAGAGAAGAGGACATCAGAAGCCATTTGTTAGAGACGAAGAGACCAGATGACTTTAGTTAGAGAAGAAGAGACCAGATGTCATTATTTAGAGGAGACCAGATAACATTAAATAGAGAAGAGGAGACCAGAACATTAGTTAGAGAAGAAGAGACCAGATGACATTAGTTAGATAAGAGTAGACCAGATGACATTAGTTAGAGAAGAGGACACCAGATGACATTAGTTAGAGAAGTGGACACCAGATGACATTAGTTAGAGAAGAGGACACCAGATGACATTAGTTAGAGAAGTGGACACCAGATGACATTAGTTAGAGAAGAGGACACCAGATGACATTAGTTAGAGAAGAAGAGACCAGATGACATTATTTAGAGGAGACCAGATGACATTAGTTAGAGAAGAGGACACCAGATGACATTAGTTAGAGAAGAGGACACCAGATGACATTAGTTAGAGAAGAAGAGACCAGATGACATTAGTTTGAGAAGAAGAGACCAGATGGCATTACTTAGAGGAGACAAGATGACATTAGTTAGAGAAGATTACACCTAATGAAATTACTTAGAGAAGAGGACACCAGATGACATTAGTTACAGAAGAGTAGAGCAGATGACATTAGTTAGAGAAGAGGACACCAGATGACATTAGTTAGAGAAGAGGACACCAGATGACTTTAGTTAGAGAAGAGGACACCAGATGATATTAGTTTTAGAAGAAGAGACCAGATGGCATTACTTAGAAAAGAGTAGACCAGATGACATTAATTAGAGAAGAGGAGACCAGATGACATTAGTTAGAGAAGAAGAGACCAGATGACATTACTTAGAGAAGAAGAGACCAGATGACGTTACATAGAGAAGAGTAGACCAGATGACATTAGTTAGAGAAGAGGAGACCAGATGACATAAGTAAGAGAACAGGAGACCAGATGACATTAGTTAGAGAAGAAGAGACCAGATGACATTAGTTAGAGATCAGGAGAACAAATGACATTAGTTAGAGAAGAGGAGACCAGATGACATTAGTTAGAGAAGAAGAGACCAGATGTCATTAGTTAGAGAAGAGACCAGAGGACATTTGTTAGAGAAGAGGACACCAGATGACATTAGTTAGAGAAGAGGAGACCAGATGACATAAGTAAGAGAACAGGAGACCAGATGACATTAGTTAGAGAAGAGGACACCAGATGACATTAGTTAGAGAAGAGGACACCAGATGACATTAGTTAGAGAAGAAGAGACCAGATGACATTAGTTTGAGAAGAAGAGACCAGATGGCATTACTTAGAGGAGACCAGATGACATTAGTTAGAGAAGATTACACCTAATGAAATTACTTAGAGAAGAGGACACCAGATGACATTAGTTACAGAAGAGTAGACCAGAGGACATTTGTTAGAGAAGAGGACACCAAATGACATTAGGTAGAGAAGAAGATACCAAGATTACATTAGTTAGAGACGAGGACATCAGAAGCCATTTGTTAGAGATGAAGAGACCAGATGACTTTAGTTAGAGAAGAGGACACCAGATGACATTAGTTAGAGAAGTGGACACCAGATGACATTAGTTAGAGAAGAGGACACCAGATGACATTAGTTAGAGAAGAAGAGACCAGATGGCATTACTTAGAGGAGACCAGATGACATTAGTTAGAGAAGATTACACCTAATGAAATTACTTAGAGAAGAGGACACCAGATGACATTAGTTACAGAAGAGTAGAGCAGATGACATTAGTTAGAGAAGAGGACACCAGATGACATTAGTTAGAGAAGTGGACACCAGATGACATTAGTTAGAGAAGAGGACACCAGATGACATTAGTTAGAGAAGAGGACACCAGATGATATTAGTTTTAGAAGAAGAGACCAGATGGCATTACTTAGAAAAGAGTAGACCAGATGACATTAGTTAGAGAAGTGGACACCAGATGACATTAGTTAGAGAAGAGGACACCAGATGACATTAGTTAGAGAAGAGGACACCAGATGACATTAGTTAGAGAAGAAGAGACCAGATGACAGTAGTTAGATAAGAGTAGACCAGATGACATTAGTTAGAGAAGAGGACACCAGATGACATTAGTTAGAGAAGTGGACACCAGATGACATTAGTTAGAGAAGAGGACACCAGATGACATTAGTTAGAGAAGAAGAGACCAGATGACATTAGTTTGAGAAGAAGAGACCAGATGGCATTACTTAGAGGAGACCAGATGACATTAGTTAGAGAAGATTACACCTAATGAAATTACTTAGAGAAGAGGACACCAGATGACATTAGTTACAGAAGAGTAGAGCAGATGACATTAGTTAGAGAAGAGGACACCAGATGACATTAGTTAGAGAAGTGGACACCAGATGACATTAGTTAGAGAAGAGGACACCAGATGACATTAGTTAGAGAAGAGGACACCAGATGATATTAGTTTGAGAAGAAGAGACCAGATGGCATTACTTAGAAAAGAGTAGACCAGATGACATTAATTAGAGAAGAGGAGACCAGATGACATAAGTAAGAAAACAGGAGACCAGATGACATTAGGTAGAGAAGAGGACACCAGATGACATTAGTTAGAGAAGAGGAGACCAGATGACGTTAGGTAGAGAAGAGGACACCAAATGACATTAGGTAGAGAAGAAGAGACCAAGATTACATTAGTTAGAGAAGAGGACATCAGAAGCCATTTGTTAGAGATGAAGAGACCAGATGACTTTAGTTAGAGAAGAAGAGACCAGATGACATTATTTAGAGGAGACCAGATGACATTAATTAGAGAAGAGGAGACCAGATGACATTAGGTAGAGAAAAGGAGACCATCTGACATCAGTTGGAGAAGAGGACATCAGATGAGATTAGTGAGAGATGAAGAGACCACATGACATTAGTTAGAGGAGACCAGCTGACATTAGTTAGAGAAGAAGAGACCAGATGACATTAGCTAGAGAAGAAGAGACCAAGATTACATTAGTTAGAGAAGAGGACATCAGAAGCCATTTGTTAGAGACGAAGAGACCAGATGACTTTAGTTAGAGAAGAAGAGACCAGATGTCATTATTTAGAGGAGACCAGATAACATTAAATAGAGAAGAGGAGACCAGAACATTAGTTAGAGAAGAAGAGACCAGATGACATTAGTTAGATAAGAGTAGACCAGATGACATTAGTTAGAGAAGAGGACACCAGATGACATTAGTTAGAGAAGTGGACACCAGATGACATTAGTTAGAGAAGAGGACACCAGATGACATTAGTTAGAGAAGTGGACACCAGATGACATTAGTTAGAGAAGAGGACACCAGATGACATTAGTTAGAGAAGAAGAGACCAGATTACATTATTTAGAGGAGACCAGATGACATTAGTTAGAGAAGAGGACACCAGATGACATTAGTTAGAGAAGAGGACACCAGATGACATTCGTTAGAGAAGAAGAGACCAGATGACATTAGTTTGAGAAGAAGAGACCAGATGGCATTACTTAGAGGAGACCAGATGACATTAGTTAGAGAAGATTACACCTAATGAAATTACTTAGAGAAGAGGACACCAGATGACATTAGTTACAGAAGAGTAGAGCAGATTACATTAGTTAGAGAAGAGGACACCAGATGATATTAGTTTTAGAAGAAGAGACCAGATGGCATTACTTAGAAAAGAGTAGACCCGATGACATTAATTAGAGAAGAGGAGACCAGATGACATTAGTTAGAGAAGAAGAGACCAGATGACATTACTTAGAGAAGAAGAGACCAGATGACGTTACATAGAGAAGAGTAGACCAGATGACATTAGTTAGAGAAGAGGAGACCAGATGACATAAGTAAGAGAACAGGAGACCAGATGACATTAGTTAGAGAAGAAGAGACCAGATGACATTAGTTAGAGATCAGGAGAACAAATGACATTAGTTAGAGAAGAGGAGACCAGATGACATTAGTTAGAGAAGAAGAGACCAGATGTCGTTAGTTAGAGAAGAGACCAGAGGACATTTGTTAGAGAAGAGGACACCAGATGACATTAGTTAGAGAAGAGGAGACCAGATGACATAAGTAAGAGAACAGGAGACCAGATGACATTAGTTAGAGAAGAGGACACCAGATGACATTAGTTAGAGAAGAGGACACCAGATGACATTAGTTAGAGAAGAAGAGACCAGATGACATTAGTTTGAGAAGAAGAGACCAGATGGCATTACTTAGAGGAGACCAGATGACATTAGTTAGAGAAGATTACACCTAATGAAATTACTTAGAGAAGAGGACACCAGATGACATTAGTTACAGAAGAGTAGACCAGAGGACATTTGTTAGAGAAGAGGACACCAAATGACATTAGGTAGAGAAGAAGATACCAAGATTACATTAGTTAGAGACGAGGACATCAGAAGCCATTTGTTAGAGATGAAGAGACCAGATGACTTTAGTTAGAGAAGAGGACACCAGATGACATTAGTTAGAGAAGAGGACACCAGATGACATTAGTTAGAGAAGAGGACACCAGATGATATTAGTTTGAGAAGAAGAGACCAGATGGCATTACTTAGAAAAGAGTAGACCAGATGACATTAATTAGAGAAGAGGAGACCAGATGACATAAGTAAGAAAACAGGAGACCAGATGACATTAGGTAGAGAAGAGGACACCAGATGACATTAGTTAGAGAAGAGGAGACCAGATGACGTTAGGTAGAGAAGAGGACACCAAATGACATTAGGTAGAGAAGAAGAGACCAAGATTACATTAGTTAGAGAAGAGGACATCAGAAGCCATTTGTTAGAGATGAAGAGACCAGATGACTTTAGTTAGAGAAGAAGAGACCAGATGACATTATTTAGAGGAGACCAGATGACATTAATTAGAGAAGAGGAGACCAGATGACATTAGGTAGAGAAAAGGAGACCATCTGACATCAGTTGGAGAAGAGGACACCAGATGACATTAGTTAGAGAAGTGGACACCAGATGACATTAGTTAGAGAAGAGGACACCAGATGACATTAGTTAGAGAAGAAGAGACCAGATTACATTATTTAGAGGAGACCAGATGACATTAGTTAGAGAAGAGGACACCAGATGACATTAGTTAGAGAAGAGGACACCAGATGACATTCGTTAGAGAAGAAGAGACCAGATGACATTAGTTTGAGAAGAAGAGACCAGATGGCATTACTTAGAGGAGACCAGATGACATTAGTTAGAGAAGATTACACCTAATGAAATTACTTAGAGAAGAGGACACCAGATGACATTAGTTACAGAAGAGTAGAGCAGATTACATTAGTTAGAGAAGAGGACACCAGATGATATTAGTTTTAGAAGAAGAGACCAGATGGCATTACTTAGAAAAGAGTAGACCCGATGACATTAATTAGAGAAGAGGAGACCAGATGACATTAGTTAGAGAAGAAGAGACCAGATGACATTACTTAGAGAAGAAGAGACCAGATTACGTTACATAGAGAAGAGTAGACCAGATGACATTAGTTAGAGAAGAGGAGACCAGATGACATAAGTAAGAGAACAGGAGACCAGATGACATTAGTTAGAGAAGAAGAGACCAGATGACATTAGTTAGAGATCAGGAGAACAAATGACATTAGTTAGAGAAGAGGAGACCAGATGACATTAGTTAGAGAAGAAGAGACCAGATGTCATTAGTTAGAGAAGAGACCAGAGGACATTTGTTAGAGAAGAGGACACCAGATGACATTAGTTAGAGAAGAGGAGACCAGATGACATAAGTAAGAGAACAGGAGACCAGATGACATTAGTTAGAGAAGAGGACACCAGATGACATTAGTTAGAGAAGAGGACACCAGATGACATTAGTTAGAGAAGAAGAGACCAGATGACATTAGTTTGAGAAGAAGAGACCAGATGGCATTACTTAGAGGAGACCAGATGACATTAGTTAGAGAAGATTACACCTAATGAAATTACTTAGAGAAGAGGACACCAGATGACATTAGTTACAGAAGAGTAGACCAGAGGACATTTGTTAGAGAAGAGGACACCAAATGACATTAGGTAGAGAAGAAGATACCAAGATTACATTAGTTAGAGACGAGGACATCAGAAGCCATTTGTTAGAGATGAAGAGACCAGATGACTTTAGTTAGAGAAGAGGACACCAGATGACATTAGTTAGAGAAGAGGACACCAGATGACATTAGTTAGAGAAGAGGACACCAGATGATATTAGTTTGAGAAGAAGAGACCAGATGGCATTACTTAGAAAAGAGTAGACCAGATGACATTAATTAGAGAAGAGGAGACCAGATGACATAAGTAAGAAAACAGGATACCAGATGACATTAGGTAGAGAAGAGGACACCAGATGACATTAGTTAGAGAAGAGGAGACCAGATGACGTTAGGTAGAGAAGAGGACACCAAATGACATTAGGTAGAGAAGAAGAGACCAAGATTACATTAGTTAGAGAAGAGGACATCAGAAGCCATTTGTTAGAGATGAAGAGACCAGATGACTTTAGTTAGAGAAGAAGAGACCAGATGACATTATTTAGAGGAGACCAGATGACATTAATTAGAGAAGAGGAGACCAGATGACATTAGGTAGAGAAAAGGAGACCATCTGACATCAGTTGGAGAAGAGGACATCAGATGAGATTAGTGAGAGATGAAGAGACCACATGACATTAGTTAGAGGAGACCAGCTGACATTAGTTAGAGAAGAAGAGACCAGATGACATTAGCTAGAGAAGAAGAGACCAAGATTACATTAGTTAGAGAAGAGGACATCAGAAGCCATTTGTTAGAGACGAAGAGACCAGATGACTTTAGTTAGAGAAGAAGAGACCAGATGTCATTATTTAGAGGAGACCAGATAACATTAAATAGAGAAGAGGAGACCAGAACATTAGTTAGAGAAGAAGAGACCAGATGACATTAGTTAGATAAGAGTAGACCAGATGACATTAGTTAGAGAAGAGGACACCAGATGACATTAGTTAGAGAAGTGGACACCAGATGACATTAGTTAGAGAAGAGGACACCAGATGACATTAGTTAGAGAAGTGGACACCAGATGACATTAGTTAGAGAAGAGGACACCAGATGACATTAGTTAGAGAAGAAGAGACCAGATGACATTATTTAGAGGAGACCAGATGACATTAGTTAGAGAAAAGGACACCAGATGACATTAGTTAGAGAAGAGGACACCAGATGACATTAGTTAGAGAAGAAGAGACCAGATGACATTAGTTTGAGAAGAAGAGACCAGATGGCATTACTTAGAGGAGACCAGATGACATTAGTTAGAGAAGATTACACCTAATGAAATTACTTAGAGAAGAGGACACCAGATGACATTAGTTACAGAAGAGTAGAGCAGATTACATTAGTTAGAGAAGAGGACACCAGATGATATTAGTTTTAGAAGAAGAGACCAGATGGCATTACTTAGAAAAGAGTAGACCCGATGACATTAATTAGAGAAGAGGAGACCAGATGACATTAGTTAGAGAAGAAGAGACCAGATGACATTACTTAGAGAAGAAGAGACCAGATGACGTTACATAGAGAAGAGTAGACCAGATGACATTAGTTAGAGAAGAGGAGACCAGATGACATAAGTAAGAGAACAGGAGACCAGATGACATTAGTTAGAGAAGAAGAGACCAGATGACATTAGTTAGAGATCAGGAGAACAAATGACATTAGTTAGAGAAGAGGAGACCAGATGACATTAGTTAGAGAAGAAGAGACCAGATGTCATTAGTTAGAGAAGAGACCAGAGGACATTTGTTAGAGAAGAGGACACCAGATGACATTAGTTAGAGAAGAGGAGACCAGATGACATAAGTAAGAGAACAGGAGACCAGATGACATTAGTTAGAGAAGAGGACACCAGATGACATTAGTTAGAGAAGAGGACACCAGATGACATTAGTTAGAGAAGAAGAGACCAGATGACATTAGTTTGAGAAGAAGAGACCAGATGGCATTACTTAGAGGAGACCAGATGACATTAGTTAGAGAAGATTACACCTAATGAAATTACTTAGAGAAGAGGACACCAGATGACATTAGTTACAGAAGAGTAGACCAGAGGACATTTGTTATAGAAGAGGACACCAAATGACATTAGGTAGAGAAGAAGATACCAAGATTACATTAGTTAGAGACGAGGACATCAGAAGCCATTTGTTAGAGATGAAGAGACCAGATGACTTTAGTTAGAGAAGAAGAGACCAGATGACATTATTTAGAGGAGACCAGATGACATTAATTAGAGAAGAGGAGACCAGATGACATTAGGTAGAGAAAAGGAGACCATCTGACATTAGTTGGAGAAGAGGACATCAGATGAGATTAGTGAGAGATGAAGAGACCACATGACATTAGTTAGAGGAGACCAGCTGACATTAGTTAGAGAAGAAGAGACCAGATGACATTAGCTAGAGAAGAAGAGACCAAGATTACATTAGTTAGAGAAGAGGACATCAGAAGCCATTTGTTAGAGACGAAGAGACCAGATGACTTTAGTTAGAGAAGAAGAGACCAGATGTCATTATTTAGAGGAGACCAGATAACATTAAATAGAGAAGAGGAGACCAGATGACATTAGTTAGAGAAGAAGAGACCAGATGACATTAGTTAGATAAGAGTAGACCAGATGACATTAGTTAGAGAAGAGGACACCAGATGACATTAGTTAGAGAAGTGGACACCAGATGACATTAGTTAGAGAAGAGGACACCAGATGACATTAGTTAGAGAAGTGGACACCAGATGACATTAGTTAGAGAAGAGGACACCAGATGACATTAGTTAGAGAAGAAGAGACCAGATGACATTATTTAGAGGAGACCAGATGACATTAGTTAGAGAAGAGGACACCAGATGACATTAGTTAGAGAAGAGGACACCAGATGACATTAGTTAGAGAAGAAGAGACCAGATGACATTAGTTA
Source organism: Lampris incognitus (assembly GCF_029633865.1). Classification (NCBI taxonomy): domain Eukaryota; kingdom Metazoa; phylum Chordata; class Actinopteri; order Lampriformes; family Lampridae; genus Lampris; species Lampris incognitus. The sequence goes on along the minus strand of NC_079211.1, from coordinate 66,626,496 downwards.
GATAAGAGTAGACCAGATGACATTAGTTAGAGAAGAGGACACCAGATGACATTAGTTAGAGAAGTGGACACCAGATGACATTAGTTAGAGAAGAAGAGACCAGATGACATTATTTAGAGAAGAAGAGACCAGATGACATTAGTTTGAGAAGAAGAGACCAGATGGCATTACTTAGAGGAGACCAGATGACATTAGTTAGAGAAGATTACACCTAATGAAATTACTTAGAGAAGAGGACACCAGATGACATTAGTTACAGAAGAGTAGAGAAGATGACATTAGTTAGAGAAGAGGACACCAGATGACAGTAGTTAGAGAAGTGGACACCAGATGACATTAGTTAGAGAAGAGGAGAGCAGATGACATAAGTAAGAGAACAGGAGACCAGATGACATTAGTTAGAGAAGAGACCAGATGACATTATTTAGAGAAGAAGAGACCAGATTACGTTAGTTAGAGAAGAGGACATCAGATGACATTAGTTAGAGAAGAAGATACCAGATGGCATTACTTAGAAAAGAGTAGACCAGATGACATTTGTTAGAGAAGAGGAGACCAGATGACATTAGTTAGAGAAGAAGAGACCAGATGACATTACTTAGAGAAGAAGAGACCAGATGACGTTACTTAGAGAAGAGTAGACCAGATGACATTAGTTAGATAAGAGTAGACCAGATGACATTAGTTAGAGAAGAGGACACCAGATGACATTAGTTAGAGAAGTGGACACCAGATGACATTAGTTAGAGAAGAGGACACCAGATGACATTAGTTAGAGAAGAAGAGACCAGATGACATTAGTTTGAGAAGAAGAGACCAGATGGCATTACTTAGAGGAGACCAGATGACATTAGTTAGAGAAGATTACACCTAATGAAATTACTTAGAGAAGAGGACACCAGATGACATTAGTTACAGAAGAGTAGAGCAGATGACATTAGTTAGAGAAGAGGACACCAGATGACATTAGTTAGAGAAGTGGACACCAGATGACATTAGTTAGAGAAGAGGACACCAGATGACATTAGTTAGAGAAGAGGACACCAGATGATATTAGTTTGAGAAGAAGAGACCAGATGGCATTACTTAGAAAAGAGTAGACCAGATGACATTAATTAGAGAAGAGGAGACCAGATGACATAAGTAAGAAAACAGGAGACCAGATGACATTAGGTAGAGAAGAGGACACCAGATGACATTAGTTAGAGAAGAGGAGACCAGATGACGTTAGGTAGAGAAGAGGACACCAAATGACATTAGGTAGAGAAGAAGAGACCAAGATTACATTAGTTAGAGAAGAGGACATCAGAAGCCATTTGTTAGAGATGAAGAGACCAGATGACTTTAGTTAGAGAAGAAGAGACCAGATGACATTATTTAGAGGAGACCAGATGACATTAATTAGAGAAGAGGAGACCAGATGACATTAGGTAGAGAAAAGGAGACCATCTGACATTAGTTGGAGAAGAGGACATCAGATGAGATTAGTGAGAGATGAAGAGACCACATGACATTAGTTAGAGGAGACCAGCTGACATTAGTTAGAGAAGAAGAGACCAGATGACATTAGCTAGAGAAGAAGAGACCAAGATTACATTAGTTAGAGAAGAGGACATCAGAAGCCATTTGTTAGAGACGAAGAGACCAGATGACTTTAGTTAGAGAAGAAGAGACCAGATGTCATTATTTAGAGGAGACCAGATAACATTAAATAGAGAAGAGGAGACCAGAACATTAGTTAGAGAAGAAGAGACCAGATGACATTAGTTAGATAAGAGTAGACCAGATGACATTAGTTAGAGAAGAGCACACCAGATGACATTAGTTAGAGAAGTGGACACCAGATGACATTAGTTAGAGAAGAGGACACCAGATGACATTAGTTAGAGAAGTGGACACCAGATGACATTAGTTAGAGAAGAGGACACCAGATGACATTAGTTAGAGAAGAAGAGACCAGATGACATTATTTAGAGGAGACCAGATGACATTAGTTAGAGAAGAGGACACCAGATGACATTAGTTAGAGAAGAGGACACCAGATGACATTAGTTAGAGAAGAAGAGACCAGATGACATTAGTTTGAGAAGAAGAGACCAGATGGCATTACTTAGAGGAGACCAGATGACATTAGTTAGAGAAGATTACACCTAATGAAATTACTTAGAGAAGAGGACACCAGATGACATTAGTTACAGAAGAGTAGAGCAGATGACATTAGTTAGAGAAGAGGACACCAGATGACATTAGTTAGAGAAGTGGACACCAGATGACATTAGTTAGAGAAGAGGACACCAGATGACATTAGTTAGAGAAGAGGACACCAGATGATATTAGTTTTAGAAGAAGAGACCAGATGGCATTACTTAGAAAAGAGTAGACCAGATGACATTAATTAGAGAAGAGGAGACCAGATGACATTAGTTAGAGAAGAAGAGACCAGATGACATTACTTAGAGAAGAAGAGACCAGATGACGTTACATAGAGAAGAGTAGACCAGATGACATTAGTTAGAGAAGAAGAGACCAGATGACATAAGTAAGAGAACAGGAGACCAGATGACATTAGTTAGAGAAGAAGAGACCAGATGACATTAGTTAGAGATCAGGAGAACAAATGACATTAGTTAGAGAAGAGGAGACCAGATGACATTAGTTAGAGAAGAAGAGACCAGATGTCATTAGTTAGAGAAGAGACCAGAGGACATTTGTTAGAGAAGAGGACACCAGATGACATTAGTTAGAGAAGAGGAGACCAGATGACATAAGTAAGAGAACAGGAGACCAGATGACATTAGTTAGAGAAGAGGACACCAGATGACATTAGTTAGAGAAGAGGACACCAGATGACATTAGTTAGAGAAGAAGAGACCAGATGACATTAGTTTGAGAAGAAGAGACCAGATGGCATTACTTAGAGGAGACCAGATGACATTAGTTAGAGAAGATTACACCTAATGAAATTACTTAGAGAAGAGGACACCAGATGACATTAGTTACAGAAGAGTAGACCAGAGGACATTTGTTAGAGAAGAGGACACCAAATGACATTAGGTAGAGAAGAAGATACCAATATTACATTAGTTAGAGACGAGGACATCAGAAGCCATTTGTTAGAGATGAAGAGACCAGATGACTTTAGTTAGAGAAGAGGACACCAGATGACATTAGTTAGAGAAGTGGACACCAGATGACATTAGTTAGAGAAGAGGACACCAGATGACATTAGTTAGAGAAGAAGAGACCAGATGACATTATTTAGAGGAGACCAGATGACATTAGTTAGAGAAGAGGACACCAGATGACATTAGTTAGAGAAGAGGACACCAGATGACATTAGTTAGAGAAGAAGAGACCAGATGACATTAGTTTGAGAAGAAGAGACCAGATGGCATTACTTAGAAAAGAGTAGACCACATGACATTAGTTAGAGAAGTGGACACCAGATGACATTAGTTAGAGAAGAGGACACCAGATGACATTAGTTACAGAAGAGTAGAGCAGATGACATTAGTTAGAGAAGAAGAGACCAGATGGCATTACTTAGAGGAGACCAGATGACATTAGTTAGAGAAGATTACACCTAATGAAATTACTTAGAGAAGAGGACACCAGATGACATTAGTTACAGAAGAGTAGACCAGAGGACATTTGTTAGAGAAGAGGACACCAAATGACATTAGGTAGAGAAGAAGATACCAAGATTACATTAGTTAGAGACGAGGACATCAGAAGCCATTTGTTAGAGATGAAGAGACCAGATGACTTTAGTTAGAGAAGAGGACACCAGATGACATTAGTTAGAGAAGTGGACACCAGATGACATTAGTTAGAGAAGAGGACACCAGATGACATTAGTTAGAGAAGAAGAGACCAGATGACATTATTTAGAGGAGACCAGATGACATTAGTTAGAGAAGAGGACACCAGATGACATTAGTTAGAGAAGAGGACACCAGATGACATTAGTTAGAGAAGAAGAGACCAGATGACATTAGTTTGAGAAGAAGAGACCAGATGGCATTACTTAGAAAAGAGTAGACCACATGACATTAGTTAGAGAAGTGGACACCAGATGACATTAGTTAGAGAAGAGGACACCAGATGACATTAGTTACAGAAGAGTAGAGCAGATGACATTAGTTAGAGAAGAGGACACCAGATGACATTAGTTAGAGAAGTGGACACCAGATGACATTAGTTAGAGAAGAGGACACCAGATGACATTAGTTAGAGAAGTGGACACCAGATGACATTAGTTAGAGAAGAGGACACCAGATGACATTAGTTAGAGAAGAAGAGACCAGATGACATTAGTTTGAGAAGAAGAGACCAGATGGCATTACTTAGAGGAGACCAGATGACATTAGTTAGAGAAGATTACACCTAATGAAATTACTTAGAGAAGAGGACACCAGATGACATTAGTTACAGAAGAGTAGAGCAGATGACATTAGTTAGAGAAGAGGACACCAGATGACATTAGTTAGAGAAGTGGACACCAGATGACATTAGTTAGAAAAGAGGACACCAGATGACATTAGTTAGAGAAGAGGACACCAGATGATATTAGTTTGAGAAGAAGAGACCAGATGGCATTACTTAGAAAAGAGTAGACCAGATGACATTAGTTACAGAAGAGTAGAGCAGATGACATTAGTTAGAGAAGAGGACACCAGATGACATTAGTTAGAGAAGTGGACACCAGATGACATTAGTTAGAGAAGAGGACACCAGATGACATTAGTTAGAGAAGTGGACACCAGATGACATTAGTTAGAGAAGAGGACACCAGATGACATTAGTTAGAGAAGAAGAGACCAGATGACATTAGTTTGAGAAGAAGAGACCAGATGGCATTACTTAGAGGAGACCAGATGACATTAGTTAGAGAAGATTACACCTAATGAAATTACTTAGAGAAGAGGACACCAGATGACATTAGTTACAGAAGAGTAGAGCAGATGACATTAGTTAGAGAAGAGGACACCAGATGACATTAGTTAGAGAAGTGGACACCAGATGACATTAGTTAGAAAAGAGGACACCAGATGACATTAGTTAGAGAAGAGGACACCAGATGATATTAGTTAGAGAAGAAGAGACCAGATGTCATTATTTAGAGGAGACCAGATAACATTAAATAGAGAAGAGGAGACCAGAACATTAGTTAGAGAAGAAGAGACCAGATGACATTAGTTAGATAAGAGTAGACCAGATGACATTAGTTAGAGAAGAGCACACCAGATGACATTAGTTAGAGAAGTGGACACCAGATGACATTAGTTAGAGAAGAGGACACCAGATGACATTAGTTAGAGAAGTGGACACCAGATGACATTAGTTAGAGAAGAGGACACCAGATGACATTAGTTAGAGAAGAAGAGACCAGATGACATTATTTAGAGGAGACCAGATGACATTAGTTAGAGAAGAGGACACCAGATGACATTAGTTAGAGAAGAGGACACCAGATGACATTAGTTAGAGAAGAAGAGACCAGATGACATTAGTTTGAGAAGAAGAGACCAGATGGCATTACTTAGAGGAGACCAGATGACATTAGTTAGAGAAGATTACACCTAATGAAATTACTTAGAGAAGAGGACACCAGATGACATTAGTTACAGAAGAGTAGAGCAGATGACATTAGTTAGAGAAGAGGACACCAGATGACATTAGTTAGAGAAGTGGACACCAGATGACATTAGTTAGAGAAGAGGACACCAGATGACATTAGTTAGAGAAGAGGACACCAGATGATATTAGTTTTAGAAGAAGAGACCAGATGGCATTACTTAGAAAAGAGTAGACCAGATGACATTAATTAGAGAAGAGGAGACCAGATGACATTAGTTAGAGAAGAAGAGACCAGATGACATTACTTAGAGAAGAAGAGACCAGATGACGTTACATAGAGAAGAGTAGACCAGATGACATTAGTTAGAGAAGAAGAGACCAGATGACATAAGTAAGAGAACAGGAGACCAGATGACATTAGTTAGAGAAGAAGAGACCAGATGACATTAGTTAGAGATCAGGAGAACAAATGACATTAGTTAGAGAAGAGGAGACCAGATGACATTAGTTAGAGAAGAAGAGACCAGATGTCATTAGTTAGAGAAGAGACCAGAGGACATTTGTTAGAGAAGAGGACACCAGATGACATTAGTTAGAGAAGAGGAGACCAGATGACATAAGTAAGAGAACAGGAGACCAGATGACATTAGTTAGAGAAGAGGACACCAGATGACATTAGTTAGAGAAGAGGACACCAGATGACATTAGTTAGAGAAGAAGAGACCAGATGACATTAGTTTGAGAAGAAGAGACCAGATGGCATTACTTAGAGGAGACCAGATGACATTAGTTAGAGAAGATTACACCTAATGAAATTACTTAGAGAAGAGGACACCAGATGACATTAGTTACAGAAGAGTAGACCAGAGGACATTTGTTAGAGAAGAGGACACCAAATGACATTAGGTAGAGAAGAAGATACCAATATTACATTAGTTAGAGACGAGGACATCAGAAGCCATTTGTTAGAGATGAAGAGACCAGATGACTTTAGTTAGAGAAGAGGACACCAGATGACATTAGTTAGAGAAGTGGACACCAGATGACATTAGTTAGAGAAGAGGACACCAGATGACATTAGTTAGAGAAGAAGAGACCAGATGACATTATTTAGAGGAGACCAGATGACATTAGTTAGAGAAGAGGACACCAGATGACATTAGTTAGAGAAGAGGACACCAGATGACATTAGTTAGAGAAGAAGAGACCAGATGACATTAGTTTGAGAAGAAGAGACCAGATGGCATTACTTAGAAAAGAGTAGACCACATGACATTAGTTAGAGAAGTGGACACCAGATGACATTAGTTAGAGAAGAGGACACCAGATGACATTAGTTACAGAAGAGTAGAGCAGATGACATTAGTTAGAGAAGAAGAGACCAGATGGCATTACTTAGAGGAGACCAGATGACATTAGTTAGAGAAGATTACACCTAATGAAATTACTTAGAGAAGAGGACACCAGATGACATTAGTTACAGAAGAGTAGACCAGAGGACATTTGTTAGAGAAGAGGACACCAAATGACATTAGGTAGAGAAGAAGATACCAAGATTACATTAGTTAGAGACGAGGACATCAGAAGCCATTTGTTAGAGATGAAGAGACCAGATGACTTTAGTTAGAGAAGAGGACACCAGATGACATTAGTTAGAGAAGTGGACACCAGATGACATTAGTTAGAGAAGAGGACACCAGATGACATTAGTTAGAGAAGAAGAGACCAGATGACATTATTTAGAGGAGACCAGATGACATTAGTTAGAGAAGAGGACACCAGATGACATTAGTTAGAGAAGAGGACACCAGATGACATTAGTTAGAGAAGAAGAGACCAGATGACATTAGTTTGAGAAGAAGAGACCAGATGGCATTACTTAGAAAAGAGTAGACCACATGACATTAGTTAGAGAAGTGGACACCAGATGACATTAGTTAGAGAAGAGGACACCAGATGACATTAGTTACAGAAGAGTAGAGCAGATGACATTAGTTAGAGAAGAGGACACCAGATGACATTAGTTAGAGAAGTGGACACCAGATGACATTAGTTAGAGAAGAGGACACCAGATGACATTAGTTAGAGAAGTGGACACCAGATGACATTAGTTAGAGAAGAGGACACCAGATGACATTAGTTAGAGAAGAAGAGACCAGATGACATTAGTTTGAGAAGAAGAGACCAGATGGCATTACTTAGAGGAGACCAGATGACATTAGTTAGAGAAGATTACACCTAATGAAATTACTTAGAGAAGAGGACACCAGATGACATTAGTTACAGAAGAGTAGAGCAGATGACATTAGTTAGAGAAGAGGACACCAGATGACATTAGTTAGAGAAGTGGACACCAGATGACATTAGTTAGAAAAGAGGACACCAGATGACATTAGTTAGAGAAGAGGACACCAGATGATATTAGTTTGAGAAGAAGAGACCAGATGGCATTACTTAGAAAAGAGTAGACCAGATGACATTAATTAGAGAAGAGGAGACCAGATGACATAAGTAAGAAAACAGGAGACCAGATGACATTAGGTAGAGAAGAGGACACCAGATGACATTAGTTAGAGAAGAGGAGACCAGATGACGTTAGGTAGAGAAGAGGACACCAAATGACATTAGGTAGAGAAGAAGAGACCAAGATTACATTAGTTAGAGAAGAGGACATCAGAAGCCATTTGTTAGAGATGAAGAGACCAGATGACTTTAGTTAGAGAAGAAGAGACCAGATGACATTATTTAGAGGAGACCAGATGACATTAATTAGAGAAGAGGAGACCAGATGACATTAGGTAGAGAAAAGGAGACCATCTGACATTAGTTGGAGAAGAGGACATCAGATGAGATTAGTGAGAGATGAAGAGACCACATGACATTAGTTAGAGGAGACCAGCTGACATTAGTTAGAGAAGAAGAGACCAGATGACATTAGCTAGAGAAGAAGAGACCAAGATTACATTAGTTAGAGAAGAGGACATCAGAAGCCATTTGTTAGAGACGAAGAGACTAGATGACTTTAGTTAGAGAAGAAGAGACCAGATGTCATTATTTAGAGGAGACCAAATAACATTAAATAGAGAAGAGGAGACCAGAACATTAGTTAGAGAAGAAGAGACCAGATGACATTAGTTAGATAAGAGTAGACCAGATGACATTAGTTAGAGAAGAGGACACCAGATGACATTAGTTAGAGAAGTGGACACCAGATGACATTAGTTAGAGAAGAGGACACCAGATGACATTAGTTAGAGAAGTGGACACCAGATGACATTAGTTAGAGAAGAGGACACCAGATGACATTAGTTAGAGAAGAAGAGACCAGATGACATTAGTTTGAGAAGAAGAGACCAGATGGCATTACTTAGAGGAGACCAGATGACATTAGTTAGAGAAGATTACACCTAATGAAATTACTTAGAGAAGAGGACACCAGATGACATTAGTTAAAGAAGAGTAGAGCAGATGACATTAGTTAGAGAAGAGGACACCAGATGACATTAGTTAGAGAAGTGGACACCAGATGACATTAGTTAGAGAAGAGGACACCAGATGACATTAGTTAGAGAAGAGGACACCAGATGATATTAGTTTTAGAAGAAGAGACCAGATGGCATTACTTAGAAAAGAGTAGACCAGATGACATTAATTAGAGAAGAGGAGACCAGATGACATTAGTTAGAGAAGAAGAGACCAGATGACATTACTTAGAGAAGAAGAGACCAGATGACGTTACATAGAGAAGAGTAGACCAGATGACATTAGTTAGAGAAGAGGAGACCAGATGACATAAGTAAGAGAACAAGAGACCAGATGACATTAGTTAGAGAAGAAGAGACCAGATGACATTAGTTAGAGATCAGGAGAACAAATGACATTAGTTAGGGAAGAGGAGACCAGATGACATTAGTTAGAGAAGAAGAGACCAGATGTCATTAGTTAGAGAAGAGACCAGAGGACATTTGTTAGAGAAGAGGACACCAGATGACATTAGTTAGAGAAGAGGAGACCAGATGACATAAGTAAGAGAACAGGAGACCAGATGACATTAGTTAGAGAAGAGGACACCAGATGACATTAGTTAGAGAAGAGGACACCAGATGACATTAGTTAGAGAAGAAGAGACCAGATGACATTAGTTTGAGAAGAAGAGACCAGATGGCATTACTTAGAGGAGACCAGATGACATTAGTTAGAGAAGAAGAGACCAGATGACATTACTTAGAGAAGAAGAGACCAGATGACGTTACATAGAGAAGAGTAGACCAGAGGACATTTGTTAGAGAAGAGGACACCAAATGACATTAGGTAGAGAAGAAGATACCAAGATTACATTAGTTAGAGACGAGGACATCAGAAGCCATTTGTTAGAGATGAAGAGACCAGATGACTTTAGTTAGAGAAGAGGACACCAGATGACATTAGTTAGAGAAGTGGACACCAGATGACATTAGTTAGAGAAGAGGACACCAGATGACATTAGTTAGAGAAGAAGAGACCAGATGACATTATTTAGAGGAGACCAGATGACATTAGTTAGAGAAGAGGACACCAGATGACATTAGTTAGAGAAGAGGACACCAGATGACATTAGTTAGAGAAGAAGAGACCAGATGACATTAGTTTGAGAAGAAGAGACCAGATGGCATTACTTAGAGGAGACCAGATGACATTAGTTAGAGAAGATTACACCTAATGAAATTACTTAGAGAAGAGGACACCAGATGACATTAGTTACAGAAGAGTAGAGCAGATGACATTAGTTAGAGAAGAGGACACCAGATGACATTAGTTAGAGAAGTGGACACCAGATTACATTAGTTAGAGAAGAGGACACCAGATGACATTAGTTAGAGAAGAGGACACCAGATGATATTAGTTTTAGAAGAAGAGACCAGATGGCATTACTTAGAAAAGAGTAGACCAGATGACATTAATTAGAGAAGAGGAGACCAGATGACATTAGTTAGAGAAGAAGAGACCAGATGACATTACTTAGAGAAGAAGAGACCAGATGACGTTACATAGAGAAGAGTAGACCAGATGACATTAGTTAGAGAAGAGGAGACCAGATGACATTAGTTAGAGATCAGGAGAACAAATGACATTAGTTAGAGAAGAGGAGACCAGATGACATTAGTTAGAGAAGAAGAGACCAGATGTCATTAGTTAGAGAAGAGACCAGAGGACATTTGTTAGAGAAGAGGACACCAGATGACATTAGTTAGAGAAGAGGAGACCAGATGACATAAGTAGGAGAACAGGAGACCAGATGACATTAGTTAGAGAAGAGGACACCAGATTACATTAGTTAGAGAAGAGGACACCAGATGACATTAGTTAGAGAAGAAGAGACCAGATGACATTAGTTTGAGAAGAAGAGACCAGATGGCATTACTTAGAGGAGACCAGATGACATTAGTTAGAGAAGATTACACCTAATGAAATTACTTAGAGAAGAGGACACCAGATGACATTAGTTACAGAAGAGTAGACCAGAGGACATTTGTTAGAGAAGAGGACACCAAATGACATTAGGTAGAGAAGAAGATACCAAGATTACATTAGTTAGAGACGAGGACATCAGAAGCCATTTGTTAGAGATGAAGAGACCAGATGACTTTAGTTAGAGAAGAAGAGACCAGATGACATTATTTAGAGGAGACCAGATGACATTAATTAGAGAAGAGGAGACCAGATGACATTAGGTAGAGAAAAGGAGACCATCTGACATTAGTTGGAGAAGAGGACATCAGATGAGATTAGTGAGAGATGAAGAGACCACATGACATTAGTTAGAGGAGACCAGCTGACATTAGTTAGAGAAGAAGAGACCAGATGACATTAGCAAGAGAAGAAGAGACCAAGATTACATTAGTTAGAGAAGAGGACATCAGAAGCCATTTGTTAGAGACGAAGAGACCAGATGACTTTAGTTAGAGAAGAAGAGACCAGATGTCATTATTTAGAGGAGACCAGATAACATTAAATAGAGGAGAGGAGACCAGATGACATTAGTTAGAGAAGAAGAGACCAGATGACATTAGTTAGATAAGAGTAGACCAGATGACATTAGTTAGAGAAGAGGACACCAAATGACATTAGTTAGAGAAGTGGACACCAGATGACATTAGTTAGAGAAGAGGACACCAGATGACATTAGTTAGAGAAGTGGACACCAGATGACATTAGTTAGAGAAGAGGACACCAGATGACATTAGTTAGAGAAGTGGACACCAGATGACATTAGTTAGAGAAGAGGACACCAGATGACATTAGTTAGAGAAGAAGAGACCAGATGACATTATTTAGAGGAGACCAGATGACATTAGTTAGAGAAGAGGACACCAGATGACATTAGTTAGAGAAGAGGACACCAGATGACATTAGTTAGAGAAGAAGAGACCAGATGACATTAGTTAGATAAGAGTAGACCAGATGACATTAGTTAGAGAAGAGGACACCAGATGACATTAGTTAGAGAAGTGGACACCAGATGACATTAGTTAGAGAAGAAGAGACCAGATGACATTATTTAGAGAAGAAGAGACCAGATGACATTAGTTTGAGAAGAAGAGACCAGATGGCATTACTTAGAGGAGACCAGATGACATTAGTTAGAGAAGATTACACCTAATGAAATTACTTAGAGAAGAGGACACCAGATGACATTAGTTACAGAAGAGTAGAGAAGATGACATTAGTTAGAGAAGAGGACACCAGATGACAGTAGTTAGAGAAGTGGACACCAGATGACATTAGTTAGAGAAGAGGAGAGCAGATGACATAAGTAAGAGAACAGGAGACCAGATGACATTAGTTAGAGAAGAGACCAGATGACATTATTTAGAGAAGAAGAGACCAGATTACGTTAGTTAGAGAAGAGGACATCAGATGACATTAGTTAGAGAAGAAGATACCAGATGGCATTACTTAGAAAAGAGTAGACCAGATGACATTTGTTAGAGAAGAGGAGACCAGATGACATTAGTTAGAGAAGAAGAGACCAGATGACATTACTTAGAGAAGAAGAGACCAGATGACGTTACTTAGAGAAGAGTAGACCAGATGACATTAGTTAGATAAGAGTAGACCAGATGACATTAGTTAGAGAAGAGGACACCAGATGACATTAGTTAGAGAAGTGGACACCAGATGACATTAGTTAGAGAAGAGGACACCAGATGACATTAGTTAGAGAAGAAGAGACCAGATGACATTAGTTTGAGAAGAAGAGACCAGATGGCATTACTTAGAGGAGACCAGATGACATTAGTTAGAGAAGATTACACCTAATGAAATTACTTAGAGAAGAGGACACCAGATGACATTAGTTACAGAAGAGTAGAGCAGATGACATTAGTTAGAGAAGAGGACACCAGATGACATTAGTTAGAGAAGTGGACACCAGATGACATTAGTTAGAGAAGAGGACACCAGATGACATTAGTTAGAGAAGAGGACACCAGATGATATTAGTTTGAGAAGAAGAGACCAGATGGCATTACTTAGAAAAGAGTAGACCAGATGACATTAATTAGAGAAGAGGAGACCAGATGACATAAGTAAGAAAACAGGAGACCAGATGACATTAGGTAGAGAAGAGGACACCAGATGACATTAGTTAGAGAAGAGGAGACCAGATGACGTTAGGTAGAGAAGAGGACACCAAATGACATTAGGTAGAGAAGAAGAGACCAAGATTACATTAGTTAGAGAAGAGGACATCAGAAGCCATTTGTTAGAGATGAAGAGACCAGATGACTTTAGTTAGAGAAGAAGAGACCAGATGACATTATTTAGAGGAGACCAGATGACATTAATTAGAGAAGAGGAGACCAGATGACATTAGGTAGAGAAAAGGAGACCATCTGACATTAGTTGGAGAAGAGGACATCAGATGAGATTAGTGAGAGATGAAGAGACCACATGACATTAGTTAGAGGAGACCAGCTGACATTAGTTAGAGAAGAAGAGACCAGATGACATTAGCTAGAGAAGAAGAGACCAAGATTACATTAGTTAGAGAAGAGGACATCAGAAGCCATTTGTTAGAGACGAAGAGACCAGATGACTTTAGTTAGAGAAGAAGAGACCAGATGTCATTATTTAGAGGAGACCAGATAACATTAAATAGAGAAGAGGAGACCAGAACATTAGTTAGAGAAGAAGAGACCAGATGACATTAGTTAGATAAGAGTAGACCAGATGACATTAGTTAGAGAAGAGCACACCAGATGACATTAGTTAGAGAAGTGGACACCAGATGACATTAGTTAGAGAAGAGGACACCAGATGACATTAGTTAGAGAAGTGGACACCAGATGACATTAGTTAGAGAAGAGGACACCAGATGACATTAGTTAGAGAAGAAGAGACCAGATGACATTATTTAGAGGAGACCAGATGACATTAGTTAGAGAAGAGGACACCAGATGACATTAGTTAGAGAAGAGGACACCAGATGACATTAGTTAGAGAAGAAGAGACCAGATGACATTAGTTTGAGAAGAAGAGACCAGATGGCATTACTTAGAGGAGACCAGATGACATTAGTTAGAGAAGATTACACCTAATGAAATTACTTAGAGAAGAGGACACCAGATGACATTAGTTACAGAAGAGTAGAGCAGATGACATTAGTTAGAGAAGAGGACACCAGATGACATTAGTTAGAGAAGTGGACACCAGATGACATTAGTTAGAGAAGAGGACACCAGATGACATTAGTTAGAGAAGAGGACACCAGATGATATTAGTTTTAGAAGAAGAGACCAGATGGCATTACTTAGAAAAGAGTAGACCAGATGACATTAATTAGAGAAGAGGAGACCAGATGACATTAGTTAGAGAAGAAGAGACCAGATGACATTACTTAGAGAAGAAGAGACCAGATGACGTTACATAGAGAAGAGTAGACCAGATGACATTAGTTAGAGAAGAAGAGACCAGATGACATAAGTAAGAGAACAGGAGACCAGATGACATTAGTTAGAGAAGAAGAGACCAGATGACATTAGTTAGAGATCAGGAGAACAAATGACATTAGTTAGAGAAGAGGAGACCAGATGACATTAGTTAGAGAAGAAGAGACCAGATGTCATTAGTTAGAGAAGAGACCAGAGGACATTTGTTAGAGAAGAGGACACCAGATGACATTAGTTAGAGAAGAGGAGACCAGATGACATAAGTAAGAGAACAGGAGACCAGATGACATTAGTTAGAGAAGAGGACACCAGATGACATTAGTTAGAGAAGAGGACACCAGATGACATTAGTTAGAGAAGAAGAGACCAGATGACATTAGTTTGAGAAGAAGAGACCAGATGGCATTACTTAGAGGAGACCAGATGACATTAGTTAGAGAAGATTACACCTAATGAAATTACTTAGAGAAGAGGACACCAGATGACATTAGTTACAGAAGAGTAGACCAGAGGACATTTGTTAGAGAAGAGGACACCAAATGACATTAGGTAGAGAAGAAGATACCAATATTACATTAGTTAGAGACGAGGACATCAGAAGCCATTTGTTAGAGATGAAGAGACCAGATGACTTTAGTTAGAGAAGAGGACACCAGATGACATTAGTTAGAGAAGTGGACACCAGATGACATTAGTTAGAGAAGAGGACACCAGATGACATTAGTTAGAGAAGAAGAGACCAGATGACATTATTTAGAGGAGACCAGATGACATTAGTTAGAGAAGAGGACACCAGATGACATTAGTTAGAGAAGAGGACACCAGATGACATTAGTTAGAGAAGAAGAGACCAGATGACATTAGTTTGAGAAGAAGAGACCAGATGGCATTACTTAGAAAAGAGTAGACCACATGACATTAGTTAGAGAAGTGGACACCAGATGACATTAGTTAGAGAAGAGGACACCAGATGACATTAGTTACAGAAGAGTAGAGCAGATGACATTAGTTAGAGAAGAAGAGACCAGATGGCATTACTTAGAGGAGACCAGATGACATTAGTTAGAGAAGATTACACCTAATGAAATTACTTAGAGAAGAGGACACCAGATGACATTAGTTACAGAAGAGTAGACCAGAGGACATTTGTTAGAGAAGAGGACACCAAATGACATTAGGTAGAGAAGAAGATACCAAGATTACATTAGTTAGAGACGAGGACATCAGAAGCCATTTGTTAGAGATGAAGAGACCAGATGACTTTAGTTAGAGAAGAGGACACCAGATGACATTAGTTAGAGAAGTGGACACCAGATGACATTAGTTAGAGAAGAGGACACCAGATGACATTAGTTAGAGAAGAAGAGACCAGATGACATTATTTAGAGGAGACCAGATGACATTAGTTAGAGAAGAGGACACCAGATGACATTAGTTAGAGAAGAGGACACCAGATGACATTAGTTAGAGAAGAAGAGACCAGATGACATTAGTTTGAGAAGAAGAGACCAGATGGCATTACTTAGAAAAGAGTAGACCACATGACATTAGTTAGAGAAGTGGACACCAGATGACATTAGTTAGAGAAGAGGACACCAGATGACATTAGTTACAGAAGAGTAGAGCAGATGACATTAGTTAGAGAAGAGGACACCAGATGACATTAGTTAGAGAAGTGGACACCAGATGACATTAGTTAGAGAAGAGGACACCAGATGACATTAGTTAGAGAAGTGGACACCAGATGACATTAGTTAGAGAAGAGGACACCAGATGACATTAGTTAGAGAAGAAGAGACCAGATGACATTAGTTTGAGAAGAAGAGACCAGATGGCATTACTTAGAGGAGACCAGATGACATTAGTTAGAGAAGATTACACCTAATGAAATTACTTAGAGAAGAGGACACCAGATGACATTAGTTACAGAAGAGTAGAGCAGATGACATTAGTTAGAGAAGAGGACACCAGATGACATTAGTTAGAGAAGTGGACACCAGATGACATTAGTTAGAAAAGAGGACACCAGATGACATTAGTTAGAGAAGAGGACACCAGATGATATTAGTTTGAGAAGAAGAGACCAGATGGCATTACTTAGAAAAGAGTAGACCAGATGACATTAATTAGAGAAGAGGAGACCAGATGACATAAGTAAGAAAACAGGAGACCAGATGACATTAGGTAGAGAAGAGGACACCAGATGACATTAGTTAGAGAAGAGGAGACCAGATGACGTTAGGTAGAGAAGAGGACACCAAATGACATTAGGTAGAGAAGAAGAGACCAAGATTACATTAGTTAGAGAAGAGGACATCAGAAGCCATTTGTTAGAGATGAAGAGACCAGATGACTTTAGTTAGAGAAGAAGAGACCAGATGACATTATTTAGAGGAGACCAGATGACATTAATTAGAGAAGAGGAGACCAGATGACATTAGGTAGAGAAAAGGAGACCATCTGACATTAGTTGGAGAAGAGGACATCAGATGAGATTAGTGAGAGATGAAGAGACCACATGACATTAGTTAGAGGAGACCAGCTGACATTAGTTAGAGAAGAAGAGACCAGATGACATTAGCTAGAGAAGAAGAGACCAAGATTACATTAGTTAGAGAAGAGGACATCAGAAGCCATTTGTTAGAGACGAAGAGACTAGATGACTTTAGTTAGAGAAGAAGAGACCAGATGTCATTATTTAGAGGAGACCAAATAACATTAAATAGAGAAGAGGAGACCAGAACATTAGTTAGAGAAGAAGAGACCAGATGACATTAGTTAGATAAGAGTAGACCAGATGACATTAGTTAGAGAAGAGGACACCAGATGACATTAGTTAGAGAAGTGGACACCAGATGACATTAGTTAGAGAAGAGGACACCAGATGACATTAGTTAGAGAAGTGGACACCAGATGACATTAGTTAGAGAAGAGGACACCAGATGACATTAGTTAGAGAAGAAGAGACCAGATGACATTAGTTTGAGAAGAAGAGACCAGATGGCATTACTTAGAGGAGACCAGATGACATTAGTTAGAGAAGATTACACCTAATGAAATTACTTAGAGAAGAGGACACCAGATGACATTAGTTAAAGAAGAGTAGAGCAGATGACATTAGTTAGAGAAGAGGACACCAGATGACATTAGTTAGAGAAGTGGACACCAGATGACATTAGTTAGAGAAGAGGACACCAGATGACATTAGTTAGAGAAGAGGACACCAGATGATATTAGTTTTAGAAGAAGAGACCAGATGGCATTACTTAGAAAAGAGTAGACCAGATGACATTAATTAGAGAAGAGGAGACCAGATGACATTAGTTAGAGAAGAAGAGACCAGATGACATTACTTAGAGAAGAAGAGACCAGATGACGTTACATAGAGAAGAGTAGACCAGATGACATTAGTTAGAGAAGAGGAGACCAGATGACATAAGTAAGAGAACAGGAGACCAGATGACATTAGTTAGAGAAGAAGAGACCAGATGACATTAGTTAGAGATCAGGAGAACAAATGACATTAGTTAGGGAAGAGGAGACCAGATGACATTAGTTAGAGAAGAAGAGACCAGATGTCATTAGTTAGAGAAGAGACCAGAGGACATTTGTTAGAGAAGAGGACACCAGATGACATTAGTTAGAGAAGAGGAGACCAGATGACATAAGTAAGAGAACAGGAGACCAGATGACATTAGTTAGAGAAGAGGACACCAGATGACATTAGTTAGAGAAGAGGACACCAGATGACATTAGTTAGAGAAGAAGAGACCAGATGACATTAGTTTGAGAAGAAGAGACCAGATGGCATTACTTAGAGGAGACCAGATGACATTAGTTAGAGAAGAAGAGACCAGATGACATTACTTAGAGAAGAAGAGACCAGATGACGTTACATAGAGAAGAGTAGACCAGAGGACATTTGTTAGAGAAGAGGACACCAAATGACATTAGGTAGAGAAGAAGATACCAAGATTACATTAGTTAGAGACGAGGACATCAGAAGCCATTTGTTAGAGATGAAGAGACCAGATGACTTTAGTTAGAGAAGAGGACACCAGATGACATTAGTTAGAGAAGTGGACACCAGATGACATTAGTTAGAGAAGAGGACACCAGATGACATTAGTTAGAGAAGAAGAGACCAGATGACATTATTTAGAGGAGACCAGATGACATTAGTTAGAGAAGAGGACACCAGATGACATTAGTTAGAGAAGAGGACACCAGATGACATTAGTTAGAGAAGAAGAGACCAGATGACATTAGTTTGAGAAGAAGAGACCAGATGGCATTACTTAGAGGAGACCAGATGACATTAGTTAGAGAAGATTACACCTAATGAAATTACTTAGAGAAGAGGACACCAGATGACATTAGTTACAGAAGAGTAGAGCAGATGACATTAGTTAGAGAAGAGGACACCAGATGACATTAGTTAGAGAAGTGGACACCAGATTACATTAGTTAGAGAAGAGGACACCAGATGACATTAGTTAGAGAAGAGGACACCAGATGATATTAGTTTTAGAAGAAGAGACCAGATGGCATTACTTAGAAAAGAGTAGACCAGATGACATTAATTAGAGAAGAGGAGACCAGATGACATTAGTTAGAGAAGAAGAGACCAGATGACATTACTTAGAGAAGAAGAGACCAGATGACGTTACATAGAGAAGAGTAGACCAGATGACATTAGTTAGAGAAGAGGAGACCAGATGACATTAGTTAGAGATCAGGAGAACAAATGACATTAGTTAGAGAAGAGGAGACCAGATGACATTAGTTAGAGAAGAAGAGACCAGATGTCATTAGTTAGAGAAGAGACCAGAGGACATTTGTTAGAGAAGAGGACACCAGATGACATTAGTTAGAGAAGAGGAGACCAGATGACATAAGTAGGAGAACAGGAGACCAGATGACATTAGTTAGAGAAGAGGACACCAGATTACATTAGTTAGAGAAGAGGACACCAGATGACATTAGTTAGAGAAGAAGAGACCAGATGACATTAGTTTGAGAAGAAGAGACCAGATGGCATTACTTAGAGGAGACCAGATGACATTAGTTAGAGAAGATTACACCTAATGAAATTACTTAGAGAAGAGGACACCAGATGACATTAGTTACAGAAGAGTAGACCAGAGGACATTTGTTAGAGAAGAGGACACCAAATGACATTAGGTAGAGAAGAAGATACCAAGATTACATTAGTTAGAGACGAGGACATCAGAAGCCATTTGTTAGAGATGAAGAGACCAGATGACTTTAGTTAGAGAAGAAGAGACCAGATGACATTATTTAGAGGAGACCAGATGACATTAATTAGAGAAGAGGAGACCAGATGACATTAGGTAGAGAAAAGGAGACCATCTGACATTAGTTGGAGAAGAGGACATCAGATGAGATTAGTGAGAGATGAAGAGACCACATGACATTAGTTAGAGGAGACCAGCTGACATTAGTTAGAGAAGAAGAGACCAGATGACATTAGCAAGAGAAGAAGAGACCAAGATTACATTAGTTAGAGAAGAGGACATCAGAAGCCATTTGTTAGAGACGAAGAGACCAGATGACTTTAGTTAGAGAAGAAGAGACCAGATGTCATTATTTAGAGGAGACCAGATAACATTAAATAGAGGAGAGGAGACCAGATGACATTAGTTAGAGAAGAAGAGACCAGATGACATTAGTTAGATAAGAGTAGACCAGATGACATTAGTTAGAGAAGAGGACACCAAATGACATTAGTTAGAGAAGTGGACACCAGATGACATTAGTTAGAGAAGAGGACACCAGATGACATTAGTTAGAGAAGTGGACACCAGATGACATTAGTTAGAGAAGAGGACACCAGATGACATTAGTTAGAGAAGAAGAGACCAGATGACATTATTTAGAGGAGACCAGATGACATTAGTTAGAGAAGAGGACACCAGATGACATTAGTTAGAGAAGAGGACACCAGATGACATTAGTTAGAGAAGAAGAGACCAGATGACATTAGTTAGATAAGAGTAGACCAGATGACATTAGTTAGAGAAGAGGACACCAGATGACATTAGTTAGAGAAGTGGACACCAGATGACATTAGTTAGAGAAGAGGACACCAGATGACATTAGTTAGAGAAGAAGAGACCAGATGACATTAGTTTGAGAAGAAGAGACCAGATGGCATTACCTAGAGGAGACCAGATGACATTAGTTAGAGAAGATTACACCTAATGAAATTACTTAGAGAAGAGGACACCAGTTGACATTAGTTACAGAAGAGTAGAGCAGATGACATTAGTTAGAGAAGAGGACACCAGATGACAGTAGTTAGAGAAGTGGACACCAGATGACATTAGTTAGAGAAGAGGAGAGCAGATGACATAAGTAAGAGAACAGGAGACCAGATGACATTAGTTAGAGAAGAGACCAGACGACATTAGCTAGAGAAGAAGAGACCAAGATTACATTAGTTAGAGAAGAGGACATCAGAAGCCATTTGTTAGAGACGAAGAGACCAGATGACTTTAGTTAGAGAAGAAGAGACCAGATGTCATTATTTAGAGGAGACCAAATAACATTAAATAGAGAAGAGGAGACCAGAACATTAGTTAGAGAAGAAGAGACCAGATGACATTAGTTAGATAAGAGTAGACCAGATGACATTAGTTAGAGAAGAGGACACCAGATGACATTAGTTAGAGAAGTGGACACCAGATGACATTAGTTAGAGAAGAGGACACCAGATGACATTAGTTAGAGAAGTGGACACCAGATGACATTAGTTAGAGAAGAGGACACCAGATGACATTAGTTAGAGAAGAAGAGACCAGATGACATTATTTAGAGGAGACCAGATGACATTAGTTAGAGAAGAGGACACCAGATGACATTAGTTAGAGAAGAGGACACCAGATGACATTAGTTAGAGAAGAAGAGACCAGATGACATTAGTTTGAGAAGAAGAGACCAGATGGCATTACTTAGAGGAGACCAGATGACATTAGTTAGAGAAGATTACACCTAATGAAATTACTTAGAGAAGAGGACACCAGATGACATTAGTTACAGAAGAGTAGAGCAGATGACATTAGTTAGAGAAGAGGACACCAGATGACATTAGTTAGAGAAGTGGACACCAGATGACATTAGTTAGAGAAGAGGACACCAGATGACATTAGTTAGAGAAGAGGACACCAGATGATATTAGTTTTAGAAGAAGAGACCAGATGGCATTACTTAGAAAAGAGTAGACCAGATGACATTAATTAGAGAAGAGGAGACCAGATGACATTAGTTAGAGAAGAAGAGACCAGATGACATTACTTAGAGAAGAAGAGACCAGATGACGTTACATAGAGAAGAGTAGACCAGATGACATTAGTTAGAGAAGAGGAGACCAGATGACATAAGTAAGAGAACAGGAGACCAGATGACATTAGTTAGAGAAGAAGAGACCAGATGACATTAGTTAGAGATCAGGAGAACAAATGACATTAGTTAGAGAAGAGGAGACCAGATGACATTAGTTAGAGAAGAAGAGACCAGATGTCATTAGTTAGAGAAGAGACCAGAGGACATTTGTTAGAGAAGAGGACACCAGATGACATTAGTTAGAGAAGAGGAGACCAGATGACTTTAGTTAGAGAAGAAGAGACCAGATGTCATTATTTAGAGGAGACCAGATAACATTAAATAGAGAAGAGGAGACCAGAACATTAGTTAGAGAAGAAGAGACCAGATGACATTAGTTAGATAAGAGTAGACCAGATGACATTAGTTAGAGAAGAGGACACCAGATGACATTAGTTAGAGAAGTGGACACCAGATGACATTAGTTAGAGAAGAGGACACCAGATGACATTAGTTAGAGAAGAAGAGACCAGATGACATTAGTTTGAGAAGAAGAGACCAGATGGCATTACCTAGAGGAGACCAGATGACATTAGTTAGAGAAGATTACACCTAATGAAATTACTTAGAGAAGAGGACACCAGATGACATTAGTTACAGAAGAGTAGAGCAGATGACATTAGTTAGAGAAGAGGACACCAGATGACAGTAGTTAGAGAAGTGGACACCAGATGACATTAGTTAGAGAAGAGGAGAGCAGATGACATAAGTAAGAGAACAGGAGACCAGATGACATTAGTTAGAGAAGAGACCAGACGACATTAGCTAGAGAAGAAGAGACCAAGATTACATTAGTTAGAGAAGAGGACATCAGAAGCCATTTGTTAGAGACGAAGAGACCAGATGACTTTAGTTAGAGAAGAAGAGACCAGATGTCATTATTTAGAGGAGACCAAATAACATTAAATAGAGAAGAGGAGACCAGAACATTAGTTAGAGAAGAAGAGACCAGATGACATTAGTTAGATAAGAGTAGACCAGATGACATTAGTTAGAGAAGAGGACACCAGATGACATTAGTTAGAGAAGTGGACACCAGATGACATTAGTTAGAGAAGAGGACACCAGATGACATTAGTTAGAGAAGTGGACACCAGATGACATTAGTTAGAGAAGAGGACACCAGATGACATTAGTTAGAGAAGAAGAGACCAGATGACATTATTTAGAGGAGACCAGATGACATTAGTTAGAGAAGAGGACACCAGATGACATTAGTTAGAGAAGAGTACACCAGATGACATTAGTTAGAGAAGAAGAGACCAGATGACATTAGTTTGAGAAGAAGAGACCAGATGGCATTACTTAGAGGAGACCAGATGACATTAGTTAGAGAAGATTACACCTAATGAAATTACTTAGAGAAGAGGACACCAGATGACATTAGTTACAGAAGAGTAGAGCAGATGACATTAGTTAGAGAAGAGGACACCAGATGACATTAGTTAGAGAAGTGGACACCAGATGACATTAGTTAGAGAAGAGGACACCAGATGACATTAGTTAGAGAAGAGGACACCAGATGATATTAGTTTTAGAAGAAGAGACCAGATGGCATTACTTAGAAAAGAGTAGACCAGATGACATTAATTAGAGAAGAGGAGACCAGATGACATTAGTTAGAGAAGAAGAGACCAGATGACATTACTTAGAGAAGAAGAGACCAGATGACGTTACATAGAGAAGAGTAGACCAGATGACATTAGTTAGAGAAGAGGAGACCAGATGACATAAGTAAGAGAACAGGAGACCAGATGACATTAGTTAGAGAAGAAGAGACCAGATGACATTAGTTAGAGATCAGGAGAACAAATGACATTAGTTAGAGAAGAGGAGACCAGATGACATTAGTTAGAGAAGAAGAGACCAGATGTCATTAGTTAGAGAAGAGACCAGAGGACATTTGTTAGAGAAGAGGACACCAGATGACATTAGTTAGAGAAGAGGAGACCAGATGACATAAGTAAGAGAACAGGAGACCAGATGACATTAGTTAGAGAAGAGGACACCAGATGACATTAGTTAGAGAAGAGGACACCAGATGACATTAGTTAGAGAAGAAGAGACCAGATGACATTAGTTTGAGAAGAAGAGACCAGATGGCATTACTTAGAGGAGACCAGATGACATTAGTTAGAGAAGAAGAGACCAGATGACATTACTTAGAGAAGAAGAGACCAGATGACGTTACATAGAGAAGAGTAGACCAGATGACATTAGTTAGACAAGAGGAGACCAGTTGACATTAGTTAGAGAAGAAGAGACCAAGATGACATTAGTTAGAGAAGAGGACATCAGAGGCCATTTGTTAGAGAAGAAGAGACCAGATGACATTATTTAGAGGAGACCAGATGACATTAATTAGAGAAGAGGAGACCAGATGACATTAGGTAGAGAAGAGGACACCAGATTACATTAGGTAGAGAAGAAGGGACCAAGATGACTTTAGTTAGAGAAGAGGACATCAGATGCTATTTGTTAGAGATGAAGAGGACACCAGATGACATTAGTTAGAGAAGAGACCAGATGACATTAGGTAGAGAAAATGAGACCAGATGACATTAGTTAGAGAAGACGACATCAGATGACATTAGTTAGAGATGAAGAGGCCACATGACATTTGTTAGAGGAGACCAGCTGACAATAGTTAGAGAAGAAGAGACCAAATGACATTAGGTAGAGAAGAGGACATCAGATGAGATTAGGTAGAGAAGAAGGGACCAATATGACTTTAGTTAGAGAAGAGGACATCAGATGCTATTTGTTAGAGATGAAGAGGACACCAGATGACATTAGTTAGAGAAGAGACCAGATGACGTTAGTTAGAGAAGAGTTGACCAGATGACATTAGTTAGAGAAGAAGATACCAGATGACACTACTTAGAGAAGAGGACACCAGATGACATTAGTTAGAGAAGAGGACACCAGATGACATTAGTTAGAGAAGAGACCAGATGACATTAGTTAGAGAAGAAGAGACCAGATGACGTTAGTTAGAGAAGAGGACATCAGATGACATTAGTTAGAGAAGAGGATACCAGATGACATTAGTTAGAGAAGAGGAGACCAGATTACATTAGGTAGAGAAGAGGACACCAGATGACATTAGGTAGAGAAGAGGAGACCAGATTACATTAGGTAGAGAAGAGGACACCAGATGACATTAGGTAGAGAAGAAGAGACCAAGATGACATTAGTTAGAGAAGAGGACATCAGAGTCCATTTATTAGAGACGAAGAGACCAGATGACATTAGTTAGAGAAGAGGACAACAGATGACATTAGTTAGATAAGAGTAGACCAGATGACATTAGTTAGAGAAGAGGAAACCCGATGACATAAGTAAGAGAACAGGAGACCAGATGACATTTGTTAGAGAAGAGGACACCAGATGGCATTTGTTAGATAAGAGTAGACCAGATGACATTAGTTAGAGAAGAGGATACCAGATGACATTTGTTAAAGAACAAGAGACCAGATGACATTATTTAGACAAGAGGTGTCCAGATGACATAAGTAAGAGAACAGGAGACCAGATGACATTAGTTAGAGAAGAGGATACCAGATGACATTAGTTAGAGAAGAGGAGACCAGATTACATTAGCTAGAGAAGAGGACACCAGATGACATTAGGTAGAGAAGAGGAGACCAGATTACATTAGGTAGAGAAGAGGACACCAGATGACATTAGGTAGAGAAGAAGAGACCAAGATGACATTAGTTAAAGAAGAGGACATCAGAGTCCATTTATTAGAGACGAAGAGACCAGATGACATTAGTTAGAGAAGAGGACACCAGATGACATTAGTTAGATAAGAGTAGACCAGATGACATTAGTTAGAGAAGAGGAAACCCGATGACATAAGTAAGAGAACAGGAGACCAGATGACATTAGTTAGAGAAGAGGACACCAGATGACGTTTGTTAGAGAATAGGAGACCAGATGACATTAGTTAGAGAAGAGGATACCAGATGACATTAGTTAGAGAAGAGGAGACCAGATTACATTAGGTAGAGAAGAGGACACCAGATGACATTAGTTAGAGAAGAGGACACCAGATGACATTAGTTAGAGAAGAGACCAGATGACATTAGTTAGAGAAGAAGAGACCAGATGACGTTAGTTAGAGAAGAGGACATCAGATGACATTAGTTAGAGAAGAAGAGACCAGATGACCTTACTTAGAGAAGAAGAGACCAGATAACATTAGTTATAGAAGAAGAGACCAGATGACATTAGTTAGAGAACAGGAGACCAGATGACATTAGTTAGAGAAGAGGATACCAGATGACATTAGTTAGATAAGAGTAGACCAGATGACATTAGTTAGAGAAGAGGAGACCAGATGACATTAGTTAGAGAAGAGGAGACCAGATGACATAAGTAAGAGAACAGGACACCAGATGACATTAGTTAGATAAGAGTAGACCAGATGACATTAGTTAGAGAAGAGGACACCAGATTACATTAGTTAGAGAAGAGGAGACCAGATGACATAAGTAAGAGAACAGGAGACCAGATGACATTAGTTAAAGAAGAGGACACCAGATGACATTAGTTAGAAAAGAGGATACCAGATTACATTAGGTAGAGAAGAGGACACCAGATGACATTAGGTAGAGAAGAAGAGACCAAGATGACATTAGTTAGAGAAGAGGACATCAGAGTCCATTTATTAGAGACGAAGAGACCAGATGACATTAGTTAGAGAAGAGGACACCAGATGACATTAGTTAGATAAGAGTAGACCAGATGACATTAGTTAGAGAAGAGGAAACCCGATGACATAAGTAAGAGAACAGGAGACCACATGACATTAGTTAGAGAAGAGGACACCAGATGACGTTTGTTAGAGAACAGGAGACCAGATGACATTTGTTAGAGAAGAGTTGTCCAGATGACATAAATAAGAGAACAGGAGACCAGATGACTTTAGTTAGAGAAGAGGAGACCAGATTACATTGGGTAGAGAAGAGGACACCAGATGACATTAGGTAGAGAAGAAGAGACAAAGATGACATTAGTTAGAGAAGAGGACATCAGAGGCCATTTGTTAGAGACGAAGAGACCAGATGACTTTAGTTAGAGAAGAAGAGACCAGATGACATTATTTAGAGGAGACCAGATGACATTAATTAGAGAAGAGGAGACCAGATGACATTAGGTAGAGAAGAGGACACCAGATTACATTAGGTAGAGAAGAAGGGACCAAGATGACTTTAGTTAGAGAAGAGGACATCAGATGCTATTTGTTAGAGATGAAGAGGACACCAGATGACATTAGTTAGAGAAGAGGACACCAGATGACGTTACTTAGAGAAGAGGAGACCAGATGACATTAGTTAGAGAAGAACAGAGCAGATGACGTTAGTTAGAGAAGAAGAGACCAGATGGCGCTAGTTAGAGAAGAGGACATTCGTTAGAGAAGAAGAGACCAGATGACATTACTTAGAGAATAAGAGACCAGATGACGTTAGTTAGAGAAGAGGACATTAGTTAGAGGTGAAGAGACCAGATGACATTACTTAGAGAAGAAGAGACCAGATGACGTTAGTTAGAGAGGAGGACATTAGTTAGAGAAGAAGAGACCAGATGACATTACTTAGAGAAGAATAGACCAGATGACATTACTTAGAGAAGAAGAGACCAGATGACATTAGGTAGAGAAGAGGACATCAGATGACATTAGGTAGAGAAGAAGGGAGCAAGATGACTTTAGTTAGAGAAGAGGACATCAGATGACATTAGTTAGAGATGAGGACACTAGATGACATTAGCTAGAGAAGAGACCAGATGACATTAGGTAGAGAACAGGAGACCAGATGACATTAGTTAGAGAAGAGGACATCAGATGACATTAGTTAGAGATGAAGAGGCCACATGACATTTGTTAGAGGAGACCAGCTGACAATAGTTAGAGAAGAAGAGACCAAATGACATTAGGTAGAGAAGAGGACATCAGATGAGATTAGGTAGAGAAGAAGGGACCAATATGACTTTAGTTAGAGAAGAGGACATCAGATGCTATTTGTTAGAGATGAAGAGGACACCAGATGACATTAGTTAGAGAAGAGACCAGATGACGTTAGTTAGAGAAGAGTTGACCAGATGACATTAGTTAGAGAAGAAGATACCAGATGACACTACTTAGAGAAGAGGACACCAGATGACATTAGTTAGAGAAGAGGACACCAGATGGCATTAGTTAGAGAAGAGACCAGATGACATTAGTTAGGGAAGAAGAGACCAGATGACGTTAGTTAGAGAAGAGGACATCAGATGACATTAGTTAGAGAAGAGGATACCAGATGACATTAGTTAGAGAAGAGGAGACCAGATTACATTAGGTAGAGAAGAGGACACCAGATGACATTAGGTAGAGAAGAGGAGACCAGATTACATTAGGTAGAGAAGAGGACACCAGATGACATTAGGTAGAGAAGAAGAGACCAAGATGACATTAGTTAGAGAAGAGGACATCAGAGTCCATTTATTAGAGACGAAGAGACCAGATGACATTAGTTAGAGAAGAGGACACCAGATGACATTAGTTAGATAAGAGTAGACCAGATGACATTAGTTAGAGAAGAGGAAACCCGATGACATAAGTAAGAGAACAGGAGACCAGATGACATTGGTTAGAGAAGAGGACACCAGATGGCATTTGTTAGATAAGAGTAGACCAGATGACATTAGTTAGAGAAGAGGATACCAGATGACATTTGTTAGAGAACAAGAGACCAGATGACATTATTTAGACAAGAGGTGTCCAGATGACATAAGTAAGAGAACAGGAGACCAGATGACATCAGTTAGAGAAGAGGATACCAGATGACATTAGTTAGAGAAGAGGAGACCAGATTACATTAGGTAGAGAAGAGGACACCAGATGACATTAGGTAGAGAAGAGGAGACCAGATTACATTAGGTAGAGAAGAGGACACCAGATGACATTAGGTAGAGAAGAAGAGACCAAGATGACATTAGTTAAAGAAGAGGACATCAGAGTCCATTTATTAGAGACGAAGAGACCAGATGACATTAGTTAGAGAAGAGGATACCAGATGACATTAGTTAGATAAGAGTAGACCAGATTACATTAGGTAGAGAAGAGGACACCAGATGACATTAGGTAGAGAAGAGGAGACCAGATTACATTAGGTAGAGAAGAGGACACCAGATGACATTAGGTAGAGAAGAAGAGACCAAGATGACATTAGTTAGAGAAGAGGACATCAGAGTCCATTTATTAGAGACGAAGAGACCAGATGACATTAGTTAGAGAAGAGGACACCAGATGACATTAGTTAGATAAGAGTAGACCAGATGACATTAGTTAGAGAAGAGGAAACCCGATGACATAAGTAAGAGAACAGGAGACCAGATGACATTGGTTAGAGAAGAGGACACCAGATGACATTTGTTAGATAAGAGTAGACCAGATGACATTAGTTAGAGAAGAGGATACCAGATGACATTTGTTAGAGAACAAGAGACCAGATGACATTATTTAGACAAGAGGTGTCCAGATGACATAAGTAAGAGAACAGGAGACCAGATGACATTAGTTAGAGAAGAGGATACCAGATGACATTAGTTAGAGAAGAGGAGACCAGATTACATTAGGTAGAGAAGAGGACACCAGATGACATTAGGTAGAGAAGAGGAGACCAGATTACATTAGGTAGAGAAGAGGACACCAGATGACATTAGGTAGAGAAGAGGAGACCAGATTACATTAGGTAGAGAAGAGGACACCAGATGACATTAGTTAGAGAAGAAGACATCAGAGTCCATTTATTAGAGACGAAGAGACCAGATGACATTAGTTAGAGAAGAGGTGTCCAGATGACATAAGTAAGAGAACAAGAGACCAGATGACATTAGTTAGAGAAGAGGATACCAGATGACATTAGTTAGATAAGAGTAGACCAGATGACATTAGTTAGAAAAGAGGAGACCAGATGACATTAGGTAGAGAAGAGGAGACCAGATTACATTAGGTAGAGAAGAGGACACCAGATGACATTAGGTAGAGAAGAAGAGACCAAGATGACATTAGTTAGAGAAGAGGACATCAGAGTCCATTTATTAGAGACGAAGAGACCAGATGACATTAGTTAGAGAAGAGGACACCAGATGACATTAGTTAGATAAGAGTAGACCAGATGACATTAGTTAGAGAAGAGGAAACCCGATGACATAAGTAAGAGAACAGGAGACCAGATGACATTAGTTAGAGAAGAGGACACCAGATGACGTTTGTTAGAGAACAGGAGACCAGATGACATTAGTTAGAGAAGAGGTGTCCAGATGACATAAGTAAGAGAACAGGAGACCAGATGACTTTAGTTAGAGAAGAGGAGACCAGATTACATTGGGTAGAGAAGAGGACACCAGATGACATTAGGTAGAGAAGAAGAGACAAAGATGACATTAGTTAGAGAAGAGGACATCAGAGGCCATATGTTAGAGACGAAGAGACCAGATGACTTTAGTTAGAGAAGAAGAGACCAGATGACATTATTTAGAGGAGACCAGATGACATTAATTAGAGAAGAGGAGACCAGATGACATTAGGTAGAGAAGAGGACACCAGATTACATTACGTAGAGAAGAAAGGACCAAGATGACTTTAGTTAGAGAAGAGGACATCAGATAGTATTTGTTAGAGATGAAGAGGACACCAGATGACATTAGTTAGAGAAGAGGACACCAGATGACGTTACTTAGAGAAGAGGAGACCAGATGACATTAGTTAGAGAAGAAGAGACCAGATGACGTTAGTTAGAGAAGAAGAGACCAGATGGCGTTAGTTAGAGAAGAGGACATTCGTTAGAGAAGAAGAGACCAGATGACATTCGTTAGAGAAGAAGAGACCAGATGACGTTAGTTAGAGAAGAGGACTCCAGATGACATTAGTGAGAGAAGAAGAGACCAGATGACATTATTTAGAGGAGACCAGATGACATTAGTTAGAGAAGATTACACCTAATGAAATTACTTAGAGAAGAGGACACCAGATGACATTAGTTACAGAAGAGTAGACCAGATGACATTAGTTAGAGAAGAGGACACCAGATGACATTAGTTAGAGAAGTGGACACCAGATGACATTAGTTAGAGAAGAGGACACCAGATGACATTAGTTAGAGAAGAGGACACCAGAGGATATTAGTTTGAGAAGAAGAGACCAGATGGCATTACTTAAGAAAAGAGTAGACCAGATGACATTAGTTAGTGAAGAGGAGACCAGATGACATTAGTTAGAGAAGTGGACACCAGATGACATTAGTTAGAGAAGAGGACACCAGATGACATTAGTTAGAGAAGAGGACACCAGATGATATTAGTTTTAGAAGAAGAGACCAGATGGCTTACTTAGAAAAGAGTAGACCAGATGACATTAGTTAGAGAAGTGGACACCAGATGACATTAGTTAGAGAAGAGGACACCAGATGACATTAGTTAGAGAAGAGGACACCAGATGACATTAGTTAGAGAAGAAGAGACCAGATGACATTAGTTAGATAAGAGTAGACCAGATGACATTAGTTAGAGAAGAGGACACCAGATGACATTAGTTAGAGAAGTGGACACCAGATGACATTAGTTAGAGAAGAGGACACCAGATGACATTAGTTAGAGAAGAAGAGACCAGATGACATTAGTTTGAGAAGAAGAGACCAGATGGCATTACTTAGAGGAGACCAGATGACATTAGTTACAGAAGATTACACCTAATGAAATTACTTAGAGAAGAGGACACCAGATGACATTAGTTACAGAAGAGTAGAGCAGATGACATTAGTTAGAGAAGAGGACACCAGATGACATTAGTTAGAGAAGAGGACACCAGATGACATTAGTTAGAGAAGAGGACACCAGATGATATTAGTTTGAGAAGAAGAGACCAGATGGCATTACTTAGAAAAGAGTAGACCAGATGACATTAATTAGAGAAGAGGAGACCAGATGACATTAGTTAGAGAAGAAGAGACCAGATGACATTACTTAGAGAAGAAGAGACCAGATGACGTTACATAGAGAAGAGTAGACCAGATGACATTAGTTAGAGAAGAGGAGACCAGATGACATTAGTTAGAGAAGAGGAGACCAGATGACATAAGTAAGAGAACAGGAGACCAGATGACATTAGTTAGAGAAGAAGAGACCAGATGGTATTAGTTAGAGAACAGGAGAACAGATGACATTAGTTAGAGAAGAGGAGACCAGATGACATTAGTTAGAGAAGAAGAGACCAGATGACATTAGTTAGAGAAGAGACCAGATGACATTAGTTAGAGAAGAGGACACCAGATGACATAAGTAAGAGAACAGGAGACCAGATGACATTAGGTAGAGAAGAGGACACCAGATGACATTAGTTAGAGAAGAGGAGACCAGATGACATTAGGTAGAGAAGAAGAGACCAAGATTACATTAGTTAGAGAAGAGGAGACCAGATGACATTAGTTAGAGAAGAGGACACCAGATGACATTAGTTAGAGAAGTGGACACCAGATGACATTAGTTAGAGAAGAGGACACCAGATGACATTAGTTAGAGAAGAAGAGACCAGATGACATTATTTAGAGGAGATCAGATAACATTAAATAAAGAAGAGGAGACATGATGACATTAGTTCCAGAAGAAGAGACCAGATGACATTAGTTAGATAAGAGTAGACCAGATGACATTAGCTAGAGAAGAGGACACCAGATGACATTAGTTAGAGAAGTGGACACCAGATGACATTAGTTAGAGAAGAGGACACCAGATGACATTAGTTAGAGAAGAAGAGACCAGATGACATTATTTAGAGGAGACCAGATGACATTAGTTAGAGAAGATTACACCTAATGAAATTACTTAGAGAAGAGACACCAGATGACATTAGTTACAGAAGAGTAGACCAGATGACATTAGTTAGAGAAGAGGACACCAGATGATATTAGTTAGAGAAGTGGACACCAGATGACATTAGTTAGAGAAGAGGACACCAGATGACATTAGTTAGAGAAGAGGACACCAGATGATATTAGTTTGAGAAGAAGAGACCAGATGGCATTACTTAAGAAAAGAGTAGACCAGATGACATTAGTTAGAGAAGAGGAGACCAGATGACATTAGTTAGAGAAGAGACCAGATGACATTAGTCAGAGAAGAGGACACCAGATGACGTTAGTTAGAGAAGAGACCAGATGACATAAGTAAGAGAACAGGAGACCAGATGACATTAGGTAGAGAAGAGGACACCAGATGACATTAGGTAGAGAAGAAGAGACCAAGATGACATTAGTTAGAGAAGAGGACATCAGAAGCCATTTGTTAG
This sequence comes from Lampris incognitus, assembly GCF_029633865.1. Classification (NCBI taxonomy): domain Eukaryota; kingdom Metazoa; phylum Chordata; class Actinopteri; order Lampriformes; family Lampridae; genus Lampris; species Lampris incognitus. Next base: position 66,593,247 of record NC_079211.1, on the reverse strand, counting down.
AGACGAAGAGACCAGATGACTTTAGTTAGAGAAGAAGAGACCAGATGACATTATTTAGAGGAGACCAGATAACATTAAATAGAGAAGAGGAGACCAGATGACATTAGTTAGAGAAGAAGAGACCAGATGACATTAGTTAGAGACGAAGAGACCAGATGACTTTAGTTAGAGAAGAGGACACCAGTGACATTAGTTAGAGAAGTGGACACCAGATGACATTAGTTAGAGAAGAGGACTCCAGATGACATTAGTTAGAGAAGAAGAGACCAGATGACATTATTTAGAGGAGACCAGATGACATTAGTTAGAGAAGATTACACCTAATGAAATTACTTAGAGAAGAGGACACCAGATGACATTAGTTACAGAAGAGTAGACCAGATGACATTAGTTAGAGAAGAGGACACCAGATGACATTAGTTAGAGAAGTGGACACCAGATGACATTAGTTAGAGAAGAGGACACCAGATGACATTAGTTAGAGAAGAGGACACCAGAGGATATTAGTTTGAGAAGAAGAGACCAGATGGCATTACTTAAGAAAAGAGTAGACCAGATGACATTAGTTAGTGAAGAGGAGACCAGATGACATTAGTTAGAGAAGAAGAGACCAGATGACATTAGTTAGAGAAGAAGAGACCAGATGGCATTACTTAGAGGAGACCAGATGACATTAGTTAGAGAAGAGCACACCAGATGACATTAGTTAGAGAAGTGGACACCAGATGACATTAGTTAGACAAGAGGAGACCAGTTGACATTAGTTAGAGAAGAAGAGACCAAGATGACATTAGTTAGAGAAGAGGACATCAGAGGCCATTTGTTAGAGAAGAAGAGACCAGATGACATTATTTAGAGGAGACCAGATGACATTAATTAGAGAAGAGGAGACCAGATGACATTAGGTAGAGAAGAGGACACCAGATTACATTAGGTAGAGAAGAAGGGACCAAGATGACTTTAGTTAGAGAAGAGGACATCAGATGCTATTTGTTAGAGATGAAGAGGACACCAGATGACATTAGTTAGAGAAGAGACCAGATGACATTAGGTAGAGAAAATGAGACCAGATGACATTAGTTAGAGAAGAGGACATCAGATGACATTAGTTAGAGATGAAGAGGCCACATGACATTTGTTAGAGGAGACCAGCTGACAATAGTTAGAGAAGAAGAGACTAAATGACATTAGGTAGAGAAGAGGACATCAGATGAGATTAGGTAGAGAAGAAGGGACCAATATGACTTAAGTTAGAGAAGAGGACATCAGATGCTATTTGTTAGAGATGAAGAGGACACCAGATGACATTAGTTAGAGAAGAGACCAGATGACGTTAGTTAGAGAAGAGTTGACCAGATGACATTAGTTAGAGAAGAAGATACCAGATGACACTACTTAGAGAAGAGGACACCAGATGACATTAGTTAGAGAAGAGGACACCAGATGACATTAGTTAGAGAAGAGACCAGATGACATTAGTTAGAGAAGAAGAGACCAGATGACGTTAGTTAGAGAAGAGGACATCAGATGACATTAGTTAGAGAAGAGGATACCAGATGACATTAGTTAGAGAAGAGGAGACCAGATTACATTAGGTAGAGAAGAGGACACCAGATGACATTAGGTAGAGAAGAGGAGACCAGATTACATTAGGTAGAGAAGAGGACACCAGATGACATTAGGTAGAGAAGAAGAGACCAAGATGACATTAGTTAGAGAAGAGGACATCAGAGTCCATTTATTAGAGACGAAGAGACCAGATGACATTAGTTAGAGAAGAGGACACCAGATGACATTAGTTAGATAAGAGTAGACCAGATGACATTAGTTAGAGAAGAGGAAACCCGATGACATAAGTAAGAGAACAGGAGACCAGATGACATTGGTTAGAGAAGAGGACACCAGATGGCATTTGTTAGATAAGAGTAGACCAGATGACATTAGTTAGAGAAGAGGATACCAGATGACATTTGTTAGAGAACAAGAGACCAGATGACATTATTTAGACAAGAGGTGTCCAGATGACATAAGTAAGAGAACAGGAGACCAGATGACATCAGTTAGAGAAGAGGATACCAGATGACATTAGTTAGAGAAGAGGAGACCAGATTACATTAGGTAGAGAAGAGGACACCAGATGACATTAGGTAGAGAAGAGGAGACCAGATTACATTAGGTAGAGAAGAGGACACCAGATGACATTAGGTAGAGAAGAAGAGACCAAGATGACATTAGTTAAAGAAGAGGACATCAGAGTCCATTTATTAGAGACGAAGAGACCAGATGACATTAGTTAGAGAAGAGGATACCAGATGACATTAGTTAGATAAGAGTAGACCAGATTACATTAGGTAGAGAAGAGGACACCAGATGACATTAGGTAGAGAAGAGGAGACCAGATTACATTAGGTAGAGAAGAGGACACCAGATGACATTAGGTAGAGAAGAAGAGACCAAGATGACATTAGTTAGAGAAGAGGACATCAGAGTCCATTTATTAGAGACGAAGAGACCAGATGACATTAGTTAGAGAAGAGGACACCAGATGACATTAGTTAGATAAGAGTAGACCAGATGACATTAGTTAGAGAAGAGGAAACCCGATGACATAAGTAAGAGAACAGGAGACCAGATGACATTGGTTAGAGAAGAGGACACCAGATGACATTTGTTAGATAAGAGTAGACCAGATGACATTAGTTAGAGAAGAGGATACCAGATGACATTTGTTAGAGAACAAGAGACCAGATGACATTATTTAGACAAGAGGTGTCCAGATGACATAAGTAAGAGAACAGGAGACCAGATGACATTAGTTAGAGAAGAGGATACCAGATGACATTAGTTAGAGAAGAGGAGACCAGATTACATTAGGTAGAGAAGAGGACACCAGATGACATTAGGTAGAGAAGAGGAGACCAGATTACATTAGGTAGAGAAGAGGACACCAGATGACATTAGGTAGAGAAGAGGAGACCAGATTACATTAGGTAGAGAAGAGGACACCAGATGACATTAGTTAGAGAAGAAGACATCAGAGTCCATTTATTAGAGACGAAGAGACCAGATGACATTAGTTAGAGAAGAGGTGTCCAGATGACATAAGTAAGAGAACAAGAGACCAGATGACATTAGTTAGAGAAGAGGATACCAGATGACATTAGTTAGATAAGAGTAGACCAGATGACATTAGTTAGAAAAGAGGAGACCAGATGACATTAGGTAGAGAAGAGGAGACCAGATTACATTAGGTAGAGAAGAGGACACCAGATGACATTAGGTAGAGAAGAAGAGACCAAGATGACATTAGTTAGAGAAGAGGACATCAGAGTCCATTTATTAGAGATGAAGAGACCAGATGACATTAGTTAGAGAAGAGGACACCAGATGACATTAGTTAGATAAGAGTAGACCAGATGACATTAGTTAGAGAAGAGGAAACCCGATGACATAAGTAAGAGAACAGGAGACCAGATGACATTAGTTAGAGAAGAGGACACCAGATGACGTTTGTTAGAGAACAGGAGACCAGATGACATTAGTTAGAGAAGAGGTGTCCAGATGACATAAGTAAGAGAACAGGAGACCAGATGACTTTAGTTAGAGAAGAGGAGACCAGATTACATTGGGTAGAGAAGAGGACACCAGATGACATTAGGTAGAGAAGAAGAGACAAAGATGACATTAGTTAGAGAAGAGGACATCAGAGGCCATTTGTTAGAGACGAAGAGACCAGATGACTTTAGTTAGAGAAGAAGAGACCAGATGACATTATTTAGAGGAGACCAGATGACATTAATTAGAGAAGAGGAGACCAGATGACATTAGGTAGAGAAGAGGACACCAGATTACATTACGTAGAGAAGAAGGGACCAAGATGACTTTAGTTAGAGAAGAGGACATCAGATAGTATTTGTTAGAGATGAAGAGGACACCAGATGACATTAGTTAGAGAAGAGGACACCAGATGACGTTACTTAGAGAAGAGGAGACCAGATGACATTAGTTAGAGAAGAAGAGACCAGATGACGTTAGTTAGAGAAGAGGAGACCAGATGGCGTTAGTTAGAGAAGAGGACATTCGTTAGAGAAGAAGAGACCAGATGACATTACTTAGAGAAGAAGAGACCAGATGACGTTAGTTAGAGAAGAGGACATTAGTTAGAGGTGAAGAGACCAGATGACATTACTTAGAGAAGAAGAGACCAGATGACGTTAGTTAGAGAAGAGGACATTAGTTAGAGAAGAAGAGACCAGATGACATTACTTAGAGAAGAATAGACGAGATGACATTACTTAGAGAAGAAGAGACCAGATGACATTAGGTAGAGAAGAGGACACCAGATTACATTACGTAGAGAAGAAGGGAACAAGATGACTTTAGTTAGAGAAGAAGAGACCAGATGACATTACTTAGAGAAGAATAGACCAGATGACATTACTTAGAGAAGAAGAGACCAGATGACATTAGGTAGAGAAGAGGACATCAGATGACATTAGGTAGAGAAGAAGGGAACAAGATGACTTTAGTTAGAGAAGAGGACATCAGATGACATTAGTTAGAGATGAGGACACCAGATGACATTAGCTAGAGAAGAGACCAGATGACATTAGGTAGAGAACAGGAGACCAGATGACATTTGATAGAGAAGAGGACACCAGATGACATTAGTTAGACAAGAGGAGACCAGTTGACATTAGTTAGAGAAGAAGAGACCAAGATGACATTAGTTAGAGAAGAGGACATCAGAGGCCATTTGTTAGAGAAGAAGAGACCAGATGACATTATTTAGAGGAGACCAGATGACATTAATTAGAGAAGAGGAGACCAGATGACATTAGGTAGAGAAGAGGACACCAGATTACATTAGGTAGAGAAGAAGGGACCAAGATGACTTTAGTTAGAGAAGAGGACATCAGATGCTATTTTTTAGAGATGAAGAGGACACCAGATGACATTAGTTAGAGAAGAGACCAGATGACATTAGGTAGAGAACAGGAGACCAGATGACATTAGTTAGAGAAGAGGACACCAGATGACATTAGTTAGATAAGAGTAGACCAAATGACATTAGTTAGAGAAGAGGAAACCCGATGACATAAGTAAGAGAACAGGAGACCAGATGACATTAGTTAGAGAAGAGGATACCAGATGACATTTGTTAGAGAACAAGAGACCAGATGACATTATTTAGACAAGAGGTGTCCAGATGACATAAGTAAGAGAACAGGAGACCAGATGACATTAGTTAGAGAAGAGGATACCAGATGACATTAGTTAGAGAAGAGGAGACCAGATTACATTAGGTAGAGAAGAGGACACTAGATGACATTAGGTAGAGAAGAGGAGACCAGATTACTTTAGGTAGAGAAGAGGACACCAGATGACATTAGGTAGAGAAGAAGAGACCAAGATGACATTAGTTAGAGAAGAGGACATCAGAGTCCATTTATTAGAGACGAAGAGACCAGATGACATTAGTTAGAGAAGAGGACACCAGATGACATTAGTTAGATAAGAGTAGACCAGATGACATTAGTTAGAGAAGAGGAAACCCAATGACATAAGTAAGAGAACAGGAGACCAGATGACATTAGTTAGAGAAGAGGACACCAGATGACGTTTGTTAGAGAACAGGAGACCAGATGACATTAGTTAGAGAAGAGGTGTCCAGATGACATAAGTAAGAGAACAGGAGACCAGATGACTTTAGTTAGAGAAGAGGAGACCAGATTACATTGGGTAGAGAAGAGGACACCAGATGACATTAGGTAGAGAAGAAGAGACAAAGATGACATTAGTTAGAGAAGAGGACATCAGAGGCCATTTGTTAGAGACGAAGAGACCAGATGACTTTAGTTAGAGAAGAAGAGACCAGATGACATTATTTAGAGGAGACCAGATGACATTAATTAGAGAAGAGGAGACCAGATGACATTAGGTAGAGAAGAGGACACCAGATTACATTACGTAGAGAAGAAGGGACCAAGATGACTTTAGTTAGAGAAGAGGACATCAGATAGTATTTGTTAGAGATGAAGAGGACACCAGATGACATTAGTTAGAGAAGAGGACACCAGATGACGTTACTTAGAGAAGAGGAGACCAGATGACATTAGTTAGAGAAGAAGAGACCAGATGACGTTAGTTAGAGAAGAAGAGACCAGATGGCGTTAGTTAGAGAAGAGGACATTCGTTAGAGAAGAAGAGACCAGATGACATTACTTAGAGAAGAAGAGACCAGATGACGTTAGTTAGAGAAGAGGACATTAGTTAGAGGTGAAGAGACCAGATGACATTACTTAGAGAAGAAGAGACCAGATGACGTTAGTTAGAGAAGAGGACATTAGTTAGAGAAGAAGAGACCAGATGACATTACTTAGAGAAGAATAGACCAGATGACATTACTTAGAGAAGAAGAGACCAGATGACATTAGGTAGAGAAGAGGACACCAGATTACATTACGTAGAGAAGAAGGGAACAAGATGACTTTAGTTAGAGAAGAAGAGACCAGATGACATTACTTAGAGAAGAATAGACCAGATGACATTATTTAGAGGAGACCAGATGACATTAATTAGAGAAGAGGACATCAGATGACATTAGGTAGAGAAGAAGGGAACAAGATGACTTTACTTAGAGAAGAGGACATCAGATGACATTAGTTAGAGATGAGGACACCAGATGACATTAGCTAGAGAAGAGACCAGATGACATTAGGTAGAGAACAGGAGACCAGATGACATTTGATAGAGAAGAGGACACCAGATGACATTAGTTAGACAAGAGGAGACCAGTTGACATTAGTTAGAGAAGAAGAGACCAAGATGACATTAGTTAGAGAAGAGGACATCAGAGGCCATTTGTTAGAGAAGAAGAGACCAGATGACATTATTTAGAGGAGACCAGATGACATTAATTAGAGAAGAGGAGACCAGATGACATTAGGTAGAGAAGAGGACACCAGATTACATTAGGTAGAGAAGAAGGGACCAAGATGACTTTAGTTAGAGAAGAGGACATCAGATGCTATTTTTTAGAGATGAAGAGGACACCAGATGACATTAGTTAGAGAAGAGACCAGATGACATTAGGTAGAGAAAATGAGACCAGATGACATTAGTTAGAGAAGAGGACATCAGATGACATTAGTTAGAGATGAAGAGGCCACATGACATTTGTTAGAGGAGACCAGCTGACAATAGTTAGAGAAGAAGAGACCAAATGACATTAGGTAGAGAAGAGGACATCAGATGAGATTAGGTAGAGAAGAAGGGACCAATATGACTTTAGTTAGAGAAGAGGACATCAGATGCTATTTGTTAGAGATGAAGAGGACACCAGATGACATTAGTTAGAGAAGAGACCAGATGACGTTAGTTAGAGAAGAGTTGACCAGATGACATTAGTTAGAGAAGAAGATACCAGATGACATTACTTAGAGAAGAGGACACCAGATGTAATTAGTTAGAGAAGAGGACACCAGATGACATTAGTTAGGGAAGAGGACACCAGATGACATTAGTTAGAGAAGAAGAGACCAGATGACGTTAGTTAGAGAAGAGGACATCAGATGACATTAGTTAGAGAAGAAGAGACCAGATGACCTTACTTAGAGAAGAAGAGACCAGATAACATTAGTTAGAGAAGAAGAGACCAGATGACATTAGTTAGAGAACAGGAGACCAGATGACATTAGTTAGAGAAGAGGATACCAGATGACATTAGTTAGATAAGAGTAGACCAGATGACATTAGTTAGAGAAGAGGAGACCAGATGACATTAGTTAGAGAAGAGGAGACCAGATGACATAAGTAAGAGAACAGGACACCAGATGACATTAGTTAGAGAAGAGTAGACCAGATGACATTAGTTAGAGAAGAGGACACCAGATGACATTAGTTAGAGAAGAGGAGACCAGATGACATAAGTAAGAGAACAGGAGACCAGATGACATTAGTTAAAGAAGAGGACACCAGATGACATTAGTTAGAGAAGAGGATACCAGATGACATTTGTTAGAGAACAGGAGACCAGATGACATTTTTTAGACAAGAGGTGTCCAGATGACATAAGTAAGAGAACAGGAGACCAGATGACATTAGTTAGAGAAGGGGATACCAGATGACATTAGTTAGAGAAGAGGAGACCAGATTACATTAGGTAGAGAAGAGGACACCAGATGACATTAGGTAGAGAAGAAGAGACCAAGATGACATTAGTTAGAGAAGAATACATCAGAGTCCATTTATTAGAGACGAAGAGACCAGATGACATTAGTTAGAGAAGAGGTGTCCAGATGACATAAGTAAGAGAACAGGAGACCAGATGACATTAGTTAGAGAAGAGGATACCAGATGACATTAGTTAGATAAGAGTAGACCAGATGACATTAGTTAGAGAAGAGGAGACCAGATGACATTAGTTAGAGAAGAGGAGACCAGATGACATAAGTAAGAGAACAGGAGACCAGATGACATTAGTTAGAGAAGAGGATACCAGATGACATTTGTTAGAGAACAGGAGACCAGATGACATTAGTTAGACAAGAGGTGTCCAGATGACATAAGTAAGAGAACAGGAGACCAGATGACATTAGTTAGAGAAGAGGATACCAGATGACATTAGTTAGAGAAGAGGAGACCAGATTACATTAGGTAGAGAAGAGGACACCAGATGACATTAGGTAGAGAAGAGGAGACCAGATTACATTAGGTAGCGAAGAGGACACCAGATGACATTAGGTAGAGAAGAAGAGACCAAGATGACATTAGTTAGAGAAGAGGACATCAGAGTCCATTTATTAAAGACGAAGAGACCAGATGACATTAGTTAGAGAAGAGGACACCAGATGACATTAGTTAGATAAGAGTAGACCAGATGACATTAGTTAGAGAAGAGGACATCAGAGGCCATTTGTTAGAGAAGAAGAGACCAGATGACATTATTTAGAGGAGACCAGATGACATTAATTAGAGAAGAGGAGACCAGATGACATTAGGTAGAGAAGAGGACACCAGATTACATTTGTTAGAGAACAAGAGACCAGATGACATTAGTTAGACAAGAGGTGTCCAGATGACATAAGTAAGAGAACAGGAGACCAGATGACATTAGTTAGAGAAGAGGATACCAGATGACATTAGGTAGAGAAGAGGAGACCAGATTACATTAGGTAGAGAAGAGGACACCAGATGACATTAGGTAGAGAAGAAGAGACCAGATGACATTATTTAGAGGAGACCAGATGACATAAATTAGAGAAGAGGAGACCAGATGACATTAGGTAGAGAAGAGGACACCAGATTACATTAGGTAGAGAAGAAGGGACCAAGATGACTTTAGTTAGAGAAGAGGACATCAGATGCTATTTGTTAGAGATGAAGAGGACACCAGATGACATTAGTTAGAGAAGAAGAGACAAAGATGACATTAGTTAGAGAAGAGGACATCAGAGACCATTTGTTAGAGACGAAGAGACCAGATGACTTTAGTTAGAGAAGAAGAGACCAGATGACATTATTTAGAGGAGACCAGATGACATTAATTAGAGAATAGGAGACCAGATGACATTAGGTAGAGATGAGGACACCAGATTACATTAGGTAGAGAAGAAGGGACCAAGATGACTTTAGTTAGAGAAGAGGACATCAGATGCTATTTGTTAGAGATGAAGAGGACACCAGATGACATTAGTTAGAGAAGAGGACACCAGATGACATTAGTTAGAGAAGAAGAGACCAGATGACGTTAGTTAGAGAAGAGGACATTAGTTAGAGAAGAAGAGACCAGAGGACATTAGTTAGGGAAGAAGAGACCAGATAACATTAGTTAGAGAAGAAGAGACCAGATGACATTAGGTAGAGAAGAGGTGTCCAGATGACATAAGTAAGAGAACAGGAGACCAGATGACATTAGTTAGAGAAGAGGATACCAGATGACATTAGTTAGATAAGAGTAGACCAGATGACATTAGTTAGAGAAGAGGAGACCAGATGACATTAGTTAGAGAAGAGGAGACCAGATGACATAAGTAAGAGAAAAGGAGACCAGATGACATTAGTTAGAGAAGAGGATACCAGATGACATTTGTTAGAGAACAGGAGACCAGATGACATTAGTTAGACAAGAGGTGTCCAGATGACATAAGTAAGAGAACAGGAGACCAGATGACATTAGTTAGAGAAGAGGATACCAGATGACATTAGTTAGAGAAGAGGAGACCAGATTACATTAGGTACAGAAGAGGACACCAGATGACATTAGGTAGAGAAGAGGAGACCAGATTACATTAGGTAGAGAAGAGGACACCAGATGACATTAGGTAGAGAAGAAGAGACCAAGATGACATTAGTTAGAGAAGAGGACATCAGAGTCCATTTATTAGAGACGAAGAGACCAGATGACATTAGTTAGAGAAGAGGACACCAGATGACATTAGTTAGATAAGAGTAGACCAGATGACATTAGTTAGAGAAGAGGACACCAGATGACATTAGTTAGATAAGAGTAGACCAGATGACATTAGTTAGAGGAGACCAGATGACATTAATTAGAGAAGAGGAGACCAGATGGCATTAGGTAGAGAAGAGGACACCAGATTACATTTGTTAGAGAACAAGAGACCAGATGACATTAGTTAGACAAGAGGTGTCCAGATGACATAAGTAAGAGAACAGGAGACCAGATGACATTAGTTAGAGAAGAGGATACCAGATGACATTAGTTAGAGAAGAGGAGACCAGATTACATTAGGTAGAGAAGAGGACACCAGATGACATTAGGTAGAGAAGAGGAGACCAGATTACATTAGGTAGAGAAGAGGACACCAGATGACATTAGGTAGAGAAGAAGAGACCAGATGACATTATTTAGAGGAGACCAGATGACATTAATTAGAGAAGAGGAGACCAGATGACATTAGGTAGAGAAGAGGACACCAGATTACATTAGGTAGAGAAGAAGGGACCAAGATGACTTTAGTTAGAGAAGAGGACATCAGATGCTATTTGTTAGAGATGAAGAGGACACCAGATGACATTAGTTAGAGAAGAGGACACCAGATGACGTTACGTAGAGAAGAGGAGACCAGATGACATTAGTTAGAGAAGAAGAGACCAGATGACGTTAGTTAGAGAAGAGGACATTAGTTAGAGAAGAAGAGACCAGATGACATTACTTAGAGAAGAAGAGACCAGATGACGTTAGTTAGAGAAGAGGACATTCGTTAGAGAAGAAGAGACCAGATGACATTACTTAGAGAAGAGGACATCAGAGGCCATTTGTTAGAGAAGAAGAGACCAGATGACATTATTTAGAGGAGACCAGATGACATTAATTAGAGAAGAGGAGACCAGATGACATTAGGTAGAGAAGAGGACACCAGATTACATTAGGTAGAGAAGAAGGGACCAAGATGACTTTAGTTAGAGAAGAGGACATCAGATGCTATTTTTTAGAGATGAAGAGGACACCAGATGACATTAGTTAGAGAAGAGACCAGATGACATTAGGTAGAGAAAATGAGACCAGATGACATTAGTTAGAGAAGAGGACATCAGATGACATTAGTTAGAGATGAAGAGGCCACATGACATTTGTTAGAGGAGACCAGCTGACAATAGTTAGAGAAGAGACCAGATGACGTTAGTTAGAGAAGAGTTGACCAGATGACATTAGTTAGAGAAGAAGATACCAGATGACATTACTTAGAGAAGAGGACACCAGATGACATTAGTTAGAGAAGAGGACACCAGATGACATTAGTTAGAGAAGAGGACACCAGATGACATTAGTTAGAGAAGAAGAGACCAGATGACGTTAGTTAGAGAAGAGGACATCAGATGACATTAGTTAGAGAAGAAGAGACCAGATGACCTTACTTAGAGAAGAAGAGACCAGATAACATTAGTTAGAGAAGAAGAGACCAGATGACATTAGTTAGAGAACAGGAGACCAGATGACATTAGTTAGAGAAGAGGATACCAGATGACATTAGTTAGATAAGAGTAGACCAGATGACATTAGTTAGAGAAGAGGAGACCAGATGACATTAGTTAGAGAAGAGGAGACCAGATGACATAAGTAAGAGAACAGGACACCAGATGACATTAGTTAGATAAGAGTAGACCAGATGACATTAGTTAGAGAAGAGGACACCAGATGACATTAGTTAGAGAAGAGGAGACCAGATGACATAAGTAAGAGAACAGGAGACCAGATGACATTAGTTAAAGAAGAGGACACCAGATGACATTAGTTAGAGAAGAGGATACCAGATGACATTTGTTAGAGAACAGGAGACCAGATGACATTTTTTAGACAAGAGGTGTCCAGATGACATAAGTAAGAGAACAGGAGACCAGATGACATTAGTTAGAGAAGGGGATACCAGATGACATTAGTTAGAGAAGAGGAGACCAGATTACATTAGGTAGAGAAGAGGACACCAGATGACATTAGGTAGAGAAGAAGAGACCAAGATGACATTAGTTAGAAAAGAATACATCAGTCCATTTATTAGAGACGAAGAGACCAGATGACATTAGTTAGAGAAGAGGTGTCCAGATGACATAAGTAAGAGAACAGGAGACCAGATGACATTAGTTAGAGAAGAGGATACCAGATGACATTAGTTAGATAAGAGTAGACCAGATGACATTAGTTAGAGAAGAGGAGACCAGATGACATAAGTAAGAGAACAGGAGACCAGATGACATTAGTTAGAGAAGAGGATACCAGATGACATTTGTTAGAGAACAGGAGACCAGATGACATTAGTTAGACAAGAGGTGTCCAGATGACATAAGTAAGAGAACAGGAGACCAGATGACATTAGTTAGAGAAGAGGATACCAGATGACATTAGTTAGAGAAGAGGAGACCAGATTACATTAGGTAGAGAAGAGGACACCAGATGACATTAGGTAGAGAAGAGGAGACCAGATTACATTAGGTAGAGAAGAGGACATCAGAGGCCATTTGTTAGAGAAGAAGAGACCAGATGACATTATTTAGAGGAGACCAGATGACATTAATTAGAGAAGAGGAGACCAGATGACATTAGGTAGAGAAGAGGACACCAGATTACATTAGGTAGAGAAGAAGGGACCAAGATGACTTTAGTTAGAGAAGAGGACATCAGATGCTATTTTTTAGAGATGAAGAGGACACCAGATGACATTAGTTAGAGAAGAGACCAGATGACATTAGGTAGAGAAAATGAGACCAGATGACATTAGTTAGAGAAGAGGACATCAGATGACATTAGTTAGAGATGAAGAGGCCACATGACATTTGTTAGAGGAGACCAGCTGACAATAGTTAGAGAAGAGACCAGATGACGTTAGTTAGAGAAGAGTTGACCAGATGACATTAGTTAGAGAAGAAGATACCAGATGACATTACTTAGAGAAGAGGACACCAGATGACATTAGTTAGAGAAGAGGACACCAGATGACATTAGTTAGAGAAGAGGACACCAGATGACATTAGTTAGAGAAGAAGAGACCAGATGACGTTAGTTAGAGAAGAGGACATCAGATGACATTAGTTAGAGAAGAAGAGACCAGATGACCTTACTTAGAGAAGAAGAGACCAGATAACATTAGTTAGAGAAGAAGAGACCAGATGACATTAGTTAGAGAACAGGAGACCAGATGACATTAGTTAGAGAAGAGGATACCAGATGACATTAGTTAGATAAGAGTAGACCAGATGACATTAGTTAGAGAAGAGGAGACCAGATGACATTAGTTAGAGAAGAGGAGACCAGATGACATAAGTAAGAGAACAGGACACCAGATGACATTAGTTAGATAAGAGTAGACCAGATGACATTAGTTAGAGAAGAGGACACCAGATGACATTAGTTAGAGAAGAGGAGACCAGATGACATAAGTAAGAGAACAGGAGACCAGATGACATTAGTTAAAGAAGAGGACACCAGATGACATTAGTTAGAGAAGAGGATACCAGATGACATTTGTTAGAGAACAGGAGACCAGATGACATTTTTTAGACAAGAGGTGTCCAGATGACATAAGTAAGAGAACAGGAGACCAGATGACATTAGTTAGAGAAGGGGATACCAGATGACATTAGTTAGAGAAGAGGAGACCAGATTACATTAGGTAGAGAAGAGGACACCAGATGACATTAGGTAGAGAAGAAGAGACCAAGATGACATTAGTTAGAAAAGAATACATCAGTCCATTTATTAGAGACGAAGAGACCAGATGACATTAGTTAGAGAAGAGGTGTCCAGATGACATAAGTAAGAGAACAGGAGACCAGATGACATTAGTTAGAGAAGAGGATACCAGATGACATTAGTTAGATAAGAGTAGACCAGATGACATTAGTTAGAGAAGAGGAGACCAGATGACATAAGTAAGAGAACAGGAGACCAGATGACATTAGTTAGAGAAGAGGATACCAGATGACATTTGTTAGAGAACAGGAGACCAGATGACATTAGTTAGACAAGAGGTGTCCAGATGACATAAGTAAGAGAACAGGAGACCAGATGACATTAGTTAGAGAAGAGGATACCAGATGACATTAGTTAGAGAAGAGGAGACCAGATTACATTAGGTAGAGAAGAGGACACCAGATGACATTAGGTAGAGAAGAGGAGACCAGATTACATTAGGTAGAGAAGAGGACACCAGATGACATTAGGTAGAGAAGAAGAGACCAAGATGACATTAGTTAGAGAAGAGGACATCAGAGTCCATTTATTAAAGACGAAGAGACCAGATGACATTAGTTAGAGAAGAGGACACCAGATGACATTAGTTAGATAAGAGTAGACCAGATGACATTAGTTAGAGAAGAGGACATCAGAGGCCATTTGTTAGAGAAGAAGAGACCAGATGACATTATTTAGAGGAGACCAGATGACATTAATTAGAGAAGAGGAGACCAGATGACATTAGGTAGAGAAGAGGACACCAGATTACATTTGTTAGAGAACAAGAGACCAGATGACATTAGTTAGACAAGAGGTGTCCAGATGACATAAGTAAGAGAACAGGAGACCAGATGACATTAGTTAGAGAAGAGGATACCAGATGACATTAGGTAGAGAAGAGGAGACCAGATTACATTAGGTAGAGAAGAGGACACCAGATGACATTAGGTAGAGAAGAAGAGACCAGATGACATTATTTAGAGGAGACCAGATGACATTAATTAGAGAAGAGGAGACCAGATGACATTAGGTAGAGAAGAGGACACCAGATTACATTAGGTAGAGAAGAAGGGACCAAGATGACTTTAGTTAGAGAAGAGGACATCAGATGCTATTTGTTAGAGATGAAGAGGACACCAGATGACATTAGTTAGAGAAGAAGAGACAAAGATGACATTAGTTAGAGAAGAGGACATCAGAGACCATTTGTTAGAGACGAAGAGACCAGATGACTTTAGTTAGAGAAGAAGAGACCAGATGACATTATTTAGAGGAGACCAGATGACATTAATTAGAGAAGAGGAGACCAGATGACATTAGGTAGAAAAGAGGACACCAGATTACATTAGGTAGAGAAGAAGGGACCAAGATGACTTTAGTTAGAGAAGAGGACATCAGATGCTATTTGTTAGAGATGAAGAGGACACCAGATGACATTAGTTAGAGAAGAGGACACCAGATGACGTTACTTAGAGAAGAGGAGACCAGATGACATTAGTTAGAGAAGAAGAGACCAGATGACGTTAGTTAGAGAAGAGGACATTAGTTAGAGAAGAAGAGACCAGAGGACATTAGTTAGAGAAGAAGAGACCAGATGACATTAGTTAGAGAAGAAGAGACCAGATGACATTAGGTAGAGAAGAGGTGTCCAGATGACATAAGTAAGAGAACAGGAGACCAGATGACATTAGTTAGAGAAGAGGATACCAGATGACATTAGTTAGATAAGAGTAGACCAGATGACATTAGTTAGAGAAGAGGAGACCAGATGACATTAGTTAGAGAAGAGGAGACCAGATGACATAAGTAAGAGAAAAGGAGACCAGATGACATTAGTTAGAGAAGAGGATACCAGATGACATTTGTTAGAGAACAGGAGACCAGATGACATTAGTTAGACAAGAGGTGTCCAGATGACATAAGTAAGAGATCAGGAGACCAGATGACATTAGTTAGAGAAGAGGATACCAGATGACATTAGTTAGAGAAGAGGAGACCAGATTACATTAGGTAGAGAAGAGGACACCAGATGACATTAGGTAGAGAAGAGTAGACCAGATGACATTAGTTAGAGAAGAGGACATCAGAGTCCATTTATTAGAGACGAAGAGACCAGATGACATTAGTTAGAGAAGAGGACACCAGATGACATTAGTTAGATAAGAGTAGACCAGATGACATTAGTTAGAGAAGAGGACATCAGAGGCCATTTGTTAGAGAAGAAGAGACCAGATGACATTATTTAGAGGAGACCAGATGACATTAATTAGAGAAGAGGAGACCAGATGGCATTAGGTAGAGAAGAGGACACCAGATTACATTTGTTAGAGAACAAGAGACCAGATGACATTAGTTAGACAAGAGGTGTCCAGATGACATAAGTAAGAGAACAGGAGACCAGATGACATTAGTTAGAGAAGAGGATACCAGATGACATTAGTTAGAGAAGAGGAGACCAGATTACATTAGGTAGAGAAGAGGACACCAGATGACATTAGGTAGAGAAGAGGAGACCATATTACATTAGGTAGAGAAGAGGACACCAGATGACATTAGGTAGAGAAGAAGAGACCAGATGACATTATTTAGAGGAGACCAGATGACATTAATTAGAGAAGAGGAGACCAGATGACATTAGGTAGAGAAGAGGACACCAGATTACATTAGGTAGAGAAGAAGGGACCAAGATGACTTTAGTTAGAGAAGAGGACATCAGATGCTATTTGTTAGAGATGAAGAGGACACCAGATGACATTAGTTAGAGAAGAAGAGACAAAGATGACATTAGTTAGAGAAGAGGACATCAGAGACCATTTGTTAGAGACGAAGAGACCAGATGACTTTAGTTAGAGAAGAAGAGACCAGATGACATTATTTAGAGGAGACCAGATGACATTAATTAGAGAAGAGGAGACCAGATGACATTAGGTAGAGAAGAGGACACCAGATTACATTAGGTAGAGAAGAAGGGACCAAGATGACTTTAGTTAGAGAAGAGGACATCAGATGCTATTTGTTAGAGATGAAGAGGACACCAGATGACATTAGTTAGAGAAGAGGACACCAGATGACGTTACGTAGAGAAGAGGAGACCAGATGACATTAGTTAGAGAAGAAGAGACCAGATGACGTTAGTTAGAGAAGAGGACATTAGTTAGAGAAGAAGAGACCAGATGACATTACTTAGAGAAGAAGAGACCAGATGACGTTAGTTAGAGAAGAGGACATTCGTTAGAGAAGAAGAGACCAGATGACATTACTTAGAGAAGAAGAGACCAGATGACGTTAGTTAGAGAAGAGGACATTAGTTAGAGGTGAAGAGACCAGATGACATTACTTAGAGAAGAAAAGACCAGATGACGTTAGTTAGAGAAGAGGACATTAGTTAGAGAAGAAGAGACCAGATGACATTACTTAGAGAAGAATAGACCAGATGACATTACTTAGAGAAGAAGAGACCAGATGACATTAGGTAGAGAAGAGTACATCAGATGACATTAGGTAGAGAAGAAGGGAACAAGATGACTTTAGTTAGAGAAGAGGACATCAGATGACATTAGTTAGAGATGAGGACACCATATGACATTAGTTAGAGAAGAGGAGACCAGATTACATTAGGTAGAGAAGAGGACACCAGATGACATTAGGTAGAGAAGAGGAGACCAGATTACATTAGGTAGAGAAGAGGACATCAGAGGCCATTTGTTAGAGAAGAAGAGACCAGATGACATTATTTAGAGGAGACCAGATGACATTAATTAGAGAAGAGGATACCAGATGACATTAGTTAGAGAAGAGGAGACCAGATTACATTAGGTAGAGAAGAGGACACCAGATGACATTAGGTAGAGAAGAGGAGACCAGATTACATTAGGTAGAGAAGAGGACATCAGAGGCCATTTGTTAGAGAAGAAGAGACCAGATGACATTATTTAGAGGAGACCAGATGACATTAATTAGAGAAGAGGAGACCAGATGACATTAGGTAGAGAAGAGGACACCAGATTACATTAGGTAGAGAAGAAGGGACCAAGATGACTTTAGTTAGAGAAGAGGACATCAGATGCTATTTTTTAGAGATGAAGAGGACACCAGATGACATTAGTTAGAGAAGAGACCAGATGACATTAGGTAGAGAAAATGAGACCAGATGACATTAGTTAGAGAAGAGGACATCAGATGACATTAGTTAGAGATGAAGAGGCCACATGACATTTGTTAGAGGAGACCAGCTGACAATAGTTAGAGAAGAGACCAGATGACGTTAGTTAGAGAAGAGTTGACCAGATGACATTAGTTAGAGAAGAAGATACCAGATGACATTACTTAGAGAAGAGGACACCAGATGACATTAGTTAGAGAAGAGGACACCAGATGACATTAGTTAGAGAAGAGGACACCAGATGACATTAGTTAGAGAAGAAGAGACCAGATGACGTTAGTTAGAGAAGAGGACATCAGATGACATTAGTTAGAGAAGAAGAGACCAGATGACCTTACTTAGAGAAGAAGAGACCAGATAACATTAGTTAGAGAAGAAGAGACCAGATGACATTAGTTAGAGAACAGGAGACCAGATGACATTAGTTAGAGAAGAGGATACCAGATGACATTAGTTAGATAAGAGTAGACCAGATGACATTAGTTAGAGAAGAGGAGACCAGATGACATTAGTTAGAGAAGAGGAGACCAGATGACATAAGTAAGAGAACAGGACACCAGATGACATTAGTTAGATAAGAGTAGACCAGATGACATTAGTTAGAGAAGAGGACACCAGATGACATTAGTTAGAGAAGAGGAGACCAGATGACATAAGTAAGAGAACAGGAGACCAGATGACATTAGTTAAAGAAGAGGACACCAGATGACATTAGTTAGAGAAGAGGATACCAGATGACATTTGTTAGAGAACAGGAGACCAGA